>NC_080387.1:48660416-49260416 GCF_028751815.1 Salvia miltiorrhiza
TTCATAGTTATGCCATTCGGTTTGACGAAGGCACCAGTAGTTTTCATGGATCACATGAATCGAGTGTTCCATCAATAACTGGATAAATTTATCCTAGTTTTCATAGATGATATTCTCATCTATTCGAAGAATGAGAAGGAGCGCCAAAACATTTGAGAACGATGTTGGAAACGCTAAGAGTTGAGAAGCTTTTTGCCAAATTCACCAAGTGCGAGTTTTGGTTGAACGAAGTAACTTTTCTAGGACATATTGTATCATCCGAAGGAATTAAAGTTGACCCCGTCAAGGTACAAGTTGTACATGAGTAAAGATCACCAGCTACGCCTAACGAGATTCGCAACTTTTTAGGTTTAGCAGGATACTATCAGAGGTTTATTAAAGGATTTTCCATGATAGCAAGACCGAGAAAAGAAGTTAAGTACAATTGGAAAGAGGAGTGTAAAGAGAGTTTTTAAGAGCTTAAAGGAAATTGACTACAGCACCAGTGCTGCTAGTCCCGGAAATGGATAAAGAGTATACCATCTACACAGATGCGTCAAAGAATGGGCTAGGATGTGTTTTGATGCAAGAAGGAAGAGTTATAGTCTATGCATCACGACAACTTAGATCCCACGAGATAAATTATCCAATGCATGATTTAGAGCTTGCAGCCGTTGTGCATGCCCTGAAAATTTGGAGACATCATCTCTACGGAGTTAGATGTGAGATTTTCACGGACCACAAAACTTTGAAATACTTTTTCAAGCATAAGGATATTAACATGAGGCAAATGAGATGGCTCGAATTAGTAAAGGATGTTAACTGCGACATTAACTATCACCCTGGCAAGGCCAATGTAGTAGCCGATGCATTGAGCCGAAAGGTCTCGTCAAAGTTAGGATGTCTTCTTATGAGAGAGGATGAGCTTATAAAGGACTTTGACAAGATGAGGATAGAGATGATAAAACCACCAGGGACGATAGCAAGTATTGTTGCGACGATGCCTAGTTTGAGGAAAATGGTGATTGAAGCACAAGGAAAGATGAGACAATGAACAAGTTACGAGAAAGGATAAGAGCAGGAGATCTCAAGAGTTACAAAAAAAAAAAAAAAAAAAAAAATCAGACAATGCTATCTTATTTAAGGGGAGAAGATGCATTCCCCGCGATGATGAACTTAAGAATACGATCATGGGTGAGACTCATGACACGCCTTACACCGCCCACCCAGGAGGCACAAAGATGTATCAGGTTGTAAAAAAATAGATTTTTGTGGGACGGAATGAAATGAGACATAGCTTCGTTTGTAGAGCGATGCTTAGCTTGTCAGCAAGTGAAAGCATTACACCAACGACCCTATGGGAAGTTAAAACCGTTGGAGATTCCCGAGTGGAAATGGGATCACATAGCGAGGGATTTTGTGATAGCTTTACCGAAAAGTCAAAGAGGAAATACAACAATTTGGGTGATTGTAGATCGACTAACAAAATATGCACATTTCATACCGATCCTAATCGCGTATGGACCAGATAAGTTAGCACAATTGTATGTTCGTGACATTATAAGATTTCATTGAGTACCAGTGTAGATCACCTCAAAAAAAAAAAAAAAAAAAATTACATCACGTTTTTGGATGAGTTACAGAAAGAGTTGGGTACAAGGATGAATTTTAGCATAGCAGACGATAGAAGATATGATAAGAACTACTATCCTTGATAGAGGAGTAAATCGGGAGAATGTGTTGCCACTAATTGAGTTTGCATATAAGACGTGAGACAAAGTTTCGAGATAGGAGACAAAGTTTTCTTGAAGGTTTCACCCTCAAAGGGGATGAATAGATTTGGAGTTAAAGGACAGCTTAGACCCAGAGTTATAAGTCCTTACGAGATATTGCAAAAGATAGGTCCAATAGCGTATAGGTTGGTTTTGTCACCTAGCTTTGGAAATGTGCATAACGTGTTTCACGTGTCACAATTGAGAGGATATATATTTTCGGCAATTGAGTTATGAAGAGAGACCTCAGATGATGTTAGATCATAAAATTCGGCAATTGAGTAATAAGTCGATTGCATTGGATAAGGTCCAATGGAGATATGATAGTTAAGAAAGAAGTGGAAAGAGAGCTTGAGGATAAGATGTGAGAGAAGTACCCGATACATTTACAAGAGGTACAAATTTCGGGACGAAATTTATTT
Organism: Salvia miltiorrhiza; assembly: GCF_028751815.1. Lineage (NCBI taxonomy): Eukaryota > Viridiplantae > Streptophyta > Magnoliopsida > Lamiales > Lamiaceae > Salvia > Salvia miltiorrhiza. The sequence continues at coordinate 48,662,590 of NC_080387.1, forward strand.
TAAGGGGGAAGGTATGTAATACCCGGGCTTTTGATGACGTGTTTAATTGCTTAAGTTTGAGTAAGTAGGGTATAAGATCCCTTGTTTGATTACTTTGTATAGAGATGAGGAGTTATATGAAGTTTTGTTGTTATATTTTAAAGATGTTGAGATGTTCTTTTGATGATGTGAGGATGATGTGTGATTTTATATCCGTAATTGAGTTTGAGTATTTGAATAATTTGAGATAATTATTTGAATGAGAACGGTGAACTCGGAAGTGAGATCTGAGTCCGTTAAGACGTTTTTGAAATTTTTGACTTTTTGACGATGAATAGTAAAATACTGCTATTTCGTCTTTTTGTCGACTTTCAAAATCTTACGTGCATGTCGTCGAGAAATATTCTTAATTTTTCGATACGAGTCCAATAATGAAAGTTTTTATTTTTGGACGACGAGTGAATAGTAAATCGGGATTTCTCGATAAACGAACCGAGCTCGTTTATCAGAATTTCGAGAACGAGCTTGCATTTTCTATATTTATATAGAATTACGAGTGTAATGAAAGTGAGTAGGAGTTAAGAGGGTGAGTAACGAAGAATGTGGGTAATTAGTCGTTAAAACGAGACGAAACGGGATATTTAACGACTAACGGGTTAATATCTTAAATATCTAAGGCTACCCCACCAAAACTGAAAGATATTATGGACTAGATTAGGATATATTTGATATATTCTAATACTAAGTAAGACAGTTCAAGTGTGAATTCCTTAGTCGTAATTGTTGACTCAAGTGTGAATTCCTTAGTCGTAATTGTTGACTAAGGAAGACAAGACAATTTAGAATTGTCTTCTTCGCTTATAAATAAGGGAGCTTGGTCTTACGAATCGATATATGAAAATATACGAAAACATTAGCTTAGAGCTTTTGACTTCCGATTTGAGCACCGAGACGAGCGCCGATCATCTTTTCGATCACGTATCTAAGTAGGTAAGATCTCTACCTACGTTTTGATGGTTTTCTTTTCGATTTTCGTCGACGTCGAAAAACGTCGATTCTCGACTTTATTTTGAAACGACGTCGGATCGTCGTGAAATTTTAGTATGTTGTTCTTGGGTAGATGTTGAGCATGTTTAATGAAGGGAGTAAGAACGGAACGAACTGTAGCTATGAAACCCATGAGGGCAGCCCCGTTTTTCACATATTAGCTTGTCTTTCGATTTTTGTTTGATCGTTTTGACTTGATATTTGTGCTTAGGGGTATGCTAGAATCGATATATATTAAATTCGTATTTTTCCAAGCACGAAAATTGTATAAGTTTTTAGAGTATGATTATTTAAATTCGTGAAGTTTGGGACGTTGCATAATGAATATTATTGCGTATATGTGTTCTACGATATCACATGAGCATGCTAATTGATTTACAATTTATGGATGATAATTGTTGAACGAAATTAAAACTGGAATTCTGTCAAAATTTTACAGCAGTTTCAAGCTTATGTTTCGATGAGTTTTCATTGCTTGATGGCTCTGAAATTTTAGTATGTTTATCTATGATATGTGTATTTCGTTGCTGCAAAATTTCATGTCTTTTGGATGATGTTTGCTATTTTAAAGATATTTTGAAAAATCCTTGACAGAATCTGTCAACTATTGGTAGACTTCACAAAAACGTTTATATCTATTAATCCATGAAGGATTTTGCATCACCGTTTTTTTTAAACGAAACTAGACTTCAATAATTTTCTAAAAACATAAGATTTCGATTTTTATGACCTCTGAAACAGAGCAGTTTATTATTTCAAAAATGCCCTGTTCTGCTGTCATATTTGTCCAACAGTAAAAGTGTATGAGTTTCATTGTTTATTTGGCAGATCATATGAACGTTTTCTCTTGTGAAAATTTAACCAAATCTTCAAGGATACCTTTAGTTTTGGATGATTAAATTTGATGGAATTTTATTAAGGTTTGCCTTGGTTTCTAATGGCCTAAACAAAATTGGCAGAAACTGTCAATCTTTGACAGCCTGCACTAAAAGAGCAATATCTCCAAAAACCTTTAACCTTTTTGGTTAACTACCATTTTTAGAGTGAACTACACTTCATGAAGTTTTTGAGATCAATTGGTATGATAGTTTATGATGATTGAGTTGGTTGTTATGAATTTTTAAAGATGACACAAAAACAGCAAAACTTTCTAGAAAACAACTTGATTATATTTGTTTTGATGGATGATACGATATGACTAAATGGTGTGAGTTGTGAGAGTTATGATTAACGCACATAAATGTTGGTATCTGACACTCGAACAATTGGTGTCGAGTATAAATGATAGTTTACTGATAAAGAGTTTTGATGATTTTGAATTGTTTGGTTTGCGTTGAAAAGATGTCAAGATGTTAAGTTTTGAGTCGAGAGACGAGTTCACGTAGTGAGATTCACGCGTTGAAATCTCGTGGCTGACATTATATATGAATAGGTCATGCCGAAATTTTTAGTGAAATTAGAATTTGAGCATAGTCAATTCTTGTTGACCCGTGACTCAAATACATGCCTAATGGAAAGTTTAACTTTCTAATCGGTTAATTAGACGAGATGAGAGCGAATAGATCTGCTAAGAAAGTGGACTTTTCGATGTGTTAAATATTTCTTTTAATTGAAGCGCTGCTAATTATAACATAAGGATGTTATAATTAATGAGTAATGACGGGAGATAATAATTGTTATATTGATTAACAATCAAGAGAGATGAACATTAGAGATACTAATGTTTCATAAAAGAGATTAGATTATTAATCGAGGTTTCTTTTATAACTTCTCACCAATTCTTCATAACGATGAAGGTCCTTTTGGGAAGTAACGACTTGAGGGAGAGAGTGACGTTACTCATTGATACAGAGACACAACGAGGTGGGCATTACTTTTACTATACGTATATAGAGATCCCCTGCGTGTCGTAGGCCTCTTATACGAATGAATGCATGAGATGATTTAACTGTTAATTTCAGTTTTATATATATCTATCAAATGAGTTTAATGTTACATTTGAGCAAGTTATTTCGTTACAAAATATTTGAGTTAAAGTTATTTCAAGTATTGTCTTGCCATAAAATGTTTAAATTTTAGTATGATATCTATCTGCTTTGGCTTTGCCAATGATGCAATCGAATTCGGGTCCTGAGCAGTTGATAGCTATCCTGCCAGGGCTAGTGTACACCAGTGACCGTGAGTCATCTAGCGGGTTGGCCGGTCAAGTGACCGTGAGAGGTGGCCACCTCTCCGGCACACAGTTTCAGATATGATAGATTACAAAAGAACTTAGTCTGATCAGACGAACTTAAGAATCACAAATGAATTTAGTAAGCTTGGGCCTTTTTAGCGAAAAACTCCCTTGCTGTACTGTTTATGATGGCATCACAATTTACAGTTTTGAAGCATGTATTTTTATACCTAGGCATACGTGCCCACTGAGTGCTTTTGTACTCAGCCCTGCATATGTTTTCTAAATGTGCAGGTTGAGCTGATGTGATGATGGTGCTGCAATGAGCGGAGTCTCCAGGGTTGTTAATAAATAGTTAACCTGTCTAGAATATGTCTTCATACATATGTCTAGCTACTTTCCGCTGCAAGATGTTGTTGATGTTATAGTATGTTATGTCATACTTTGAGTCTTAAGAGAATGGTTTCATATGATGTATAACTTGATTAATGATATTAATTAAGTTTTATGTTGTCTTTCATAGACTGTTCAAAAGAGTATTAATGAGTAAATACGATGATTTTTCTTAAGTTAAGTAAGATTTACGGTTTCAAATGATGCCCCTTTCTTTCCCTTATTCTTTAACCCCATCCCTAGTCGTAGATCACTCGGCTTAACTATCCTTAGTTAAGGCGGGCTGTGACAATTATCGTGTTACAAAAGAATGTCTACAAATATTTCAAAGATAATAATACATGAATCCTTTTTTGTTGAATTGATTAATCATTTGCTTAAATCAATAAATATGAAAATAATTATAAGGTAATAATTCAACAAAATTAATTACAAGTAATTAAAATTTAAAAAATAAAAGATACCGACCAATCATTTAGTAATTAATTTGTCAAGATAAGTTGAAAATTAGTGAAGTTCAAAATGAAACAAATAAGGCCATGTGTAAATTATTTACATAAAAAATTTCTAAAATATGTTATGATATATTATTATTTTCTTGATTTTAATTTTAATTGAATTATAAGTTATAACAAATAAAGAAAATTGTACGTGTTTGAATTTCTTCAAAATTATTGTTGCTCTCTAAATATGATAACTTTTTTTTATTAGGGTTAAGTATCAAATTCTCCCATATCGATGCTCGGTTTTGATTAAGGTGTAGCTAAAGAATTTTAGAGATCAACTGAAATATTAGAAAGAGAAAATAAAAAAGAGATGAAATTAGAATGATATATAATGAAAAAAAAATCATAATTAAGTTATTTTTATAATAATGAGTGTTACTTATAAGAAAATCATAAAAAAATCTAACGTAGATGAACTCATCTTTTTAGAAGCTTATAACCTACTTAATTTTATAGCTTATAAGTTTTTTAAGAGCTTATTTTGCTAAACACTTTGAAGGACCTTATAAGCTCCTAAATAGCTTTTAAGTTGTTAGTATTTACAGGGTGTTTGGCTGAGCTTAACTGTAATATAAAAAACTTAAATGTTAAAATGTACTATAAAATTGACATACCATGTGTTGCACGGGCTTTAGAGTGTAGCCGATGAATTTTAATCATTAATGTGATAGAATAGACACTACTTAAAAATCGTTGATTACCGACGGCGAAATGCCGTCGGTAACAAAAGACGGCCGCCGGTAACTAGTGTTACTGGCGGCGATAACGGCGGCAAGATCCCGCCGCTAAACGGTTCGTCGGCAACGACAATAACGGCGGCGAATATCCGCTGTCGGCAGTTAACGGCGGCGATGCCGCCGGAATTGTCGCCGTTAAACGGCGGAGCAAAGCCGGAGAACTAGCGGCGGCATCCACCGCCGCTAGTTACCGAGGGCGATTATGCCGTCGGTAGAGAGCCACCGGAGTCCGGCGGACCCCTGCCGGAAAACTAGCGACGGCGATTACCGCCGCTAAGTGGCGGCGGCATAACGCCGTCGGTAACGGGGTACGGCCGTCCGGTGGTTCTTTGCCGGAGGAAGGCCGGGTATTTACCGAGGGCTATACGCCGTCGGTAACTACCGACGGCGTTTTGCCCACGGTAATGTTTTTAATTTTATTTATTTTATTTTATTTTATTTTATTTTATTTATTTATTTATTTATTTATATAATTGTATATTGTATATCCACAATTTATTTCCGTATTTATACGGTATTGCATACTTTAGACGAACTTCCCAGTCGGCGACCCGACTTTCCAGTGGGTCACCCATCTTGCTTGTGCTCTGTGTCAAGCACGCTTAACTTTGAAATTCTTTTCGAGTGGTCACCAGTACAGAACACTCGTATTATTGATATATCTACATCTATTAATTCATTTAAATGCTATATACTCACTCATATAATTATAATCTTTGAATATGTGGAGATAATACCTGAAATATGTTGTTAATTAGTGATCGAGTTCGTTTCGGTCCTTATTTTTATCGTCGGTAAAATATTTAATTAATATTTAATTATTAATTAATTAATTAATTTTTTTTTTTTTAACATTAATACACCAAAAGTGTTTTAATTTTGGTTATTATAATGTGATTTGAATTTATTTGTTTATGTTAAATGCAATCATCATCATCATTGTCATAAATATATAAAACATATATAGTTTTAATAATTAAAGCACTTGAAATATATAGTTCAATAAAACATAAATTTGAAAAGAAAGTGCAAATGTAATTTTGTTTGAAAACATAAATATAAGTCTAGCATGGTAATAAAAGACGGAAAGTTCTAAGCATCATCATCATCATCATCATCATCATCATCATCATCATCATCGGCATCAGGGTGTGGAGGTGGCTGAGCATTATACATCCTCATAAACGCCTCCAATTGAGCCATGCGGTCCTGCATCTGTTGGCGTTGTGCTTGCTCTGCCGCCATGCGCTCCTCCATCTGTTGGCGTTGTGCTTGCTCTGCCGCCAATCGCTCCTCCAGCGTGGTGATCCGTGTCTCATAAAGCTGTTGAGACACCGCAGAACTGCCCGTGCTGCGGATAGACCCCCTACTAGCCTGACTCTGCCCGACACTCCCGACGCCGTAGATCCGTGACCTATCCGGATGCACCACCTCCAAATACACCTCATCTAGCCGTTCCTGTCGTCCTGTGGCAGCGGCCAGTCGATGAACCTCGGCCTAATTCATACATAACAATGCATAATTGTTAGAAAATAAATACATTCACTAAATATTTGAATAAACTTAAACACTTACGTCAATTCTTGCATCTCTCTCCGACGTATAACTTCCGTCGGCGTACATGTGGAGGCGGAGGAAGGTGGCATAGTTCGGTGCATCCTGGGGAGTATCAGGCTCCAAGCTCTGTATATGCATTTATATAAGATAAATAAGTTATATTAGTCAAGATATTAATTTAATTTATATACTTAATTATTTGTTAATTACATACCATATATTGCTGCAGGATACGAGTTGACTGGGACCCGCCCACGTGCCTACTGATCCCTGTACCCTCCCCATCGAGCTTGGACATCCGGTTGGCACGTGCTCGATCTGAAACAGCCTCAACCTCGGGACGATGCCAGTAATCCCGGAGTCCAGTCCAAAAATCGGGAGTCATCCAGACGGGTCTAGACATCTCTCTCCCTTGGCGAGTACACTGCTTGAGGTCTGACTTGTAGTCGCTCATCATGTCGGAGTACCTTTTGCGGGCGTTTTTCACCCACATTTTCCTCACGTCACGCTCATCACCGGGCTGCCACAGAAACTCTTTCTGTTGAAAGAAAGAGAATTAATTTAATATCAAACATTTTAACAATTTAATATGATATATTTATATGTACTATAAATTTAATTGTACCTATAATTCATCAAAAAATTTATCCTTCATCGCCGGGGGCGTCAACTTCCATGTGTACCCGCCTGGGTTATCAAACATCTTAAATGTGCGCGTGCAAGCTTTCGACAGGCCGGAGGGCTCCAACAAAACACTGTGTACAAGTAATTTTATCACTTAATCATGGTGTACGAGAAACAGTAATTTAATCTAAAATACTTACCCAGTCGTAGGATGCCTCTGAAATACCGTCCTCCCATAGTGGTCCTAATTTACTAAGCCTATACTAGGTCTACCCGGCCCCCCAATGTCGAAGTAATAATACAATACAAATAAAAGCAATAAAAATCATGGTAATTAAATTAAAAACAATCATTTGTTGGGAGAAGATCCTTAAGAAATAATCAATTTCTATCCCAAAGGGAGAAGATCCTTAAGAAATTGATTAAATCTATCCCACAATATATATAATAACATAACATTTCATAAACACATAGCACCTAACATTTAATTTAACAAAATTATCCAACATATATAAATTATTCTAACAAACAACTTAAACTAATTGATTAAAATTAATCATGCTTCATAATTTAAAATTAAACTAACAACATATACTAATTGATTAATATAATTTAAAATTAATCATGCTTCAATTGATATAATTTAAATTTATTCATGCTTCATATAATTTATTTATAAACAAAGCCAATTATAAATTAATTATTAACTATATATAACAAATAAATCTATTTAATTAACATATAAATACATAAATAATTAAATAAATAATTAAACAAGAGAAGCGTACGGTGGTGGTTTCCGGCGGGTGTCGTGAAGAAAGCGGCGAAACGAAATCGTCGAACTAAAATAAATAATATAAGTTAAAATTTAAAAATTATATATATATATATATATATAATTAAAATGAGATCTAGAGAGAGAGAGAGAGAAAGAGAGTTATCTGGGCGGCTGGCACGGCGGCGGTCGGCGGCGGGGTTCGGCGGCGGTGGTCAGCTGGTGGAAGCAGCAGGCAGCAGCAGCAGGGGCGAAGCGGCGGGGGGTGGGGGGGATCTGTTCTGCGCAAAAGTGAAAAAAGGAGGTTACGCGTGCCCTAATATTCGACATTACCGACGGCAATTGCCGCCGCTAGCTAGCGACGGCACAAACGCCGTCGGTAATTGTGTTAATTTAATGTTTTATTATATATTCGAAATTTACCGGCGGCGTCGCCGTCGCTAGTTAACGGCGGCGAGTTTGCCGTTGGTAACTGGCCGGTAATTTCGAAAGTTCGAATCGCCTGGAATGCCGCCGTTAGCTACCGACGACAAAATCGCCGCCGGTAGTTTTCGCCGGTAAAAACGCGTTTTTTTGTAGTGAGAAATATAGGCCCAGGTTTAGAGTTTACCGTTTAGAGTGCAGCTGAAATATTAGAGAGACAAAATCGAAAAGAGATGAAATGAGAATGAAATATAATGAAAAAAAATCATAATTGCGTTATTTTTATAATAATGAGTATTACTTATAATAAAATAAGAAAAAAAAAAAAAAACTTAGCGTAGAGGAACTTAATTTTTTAGAAGGTTAAAACCTGTTTATAAGCTCTTTAAAAGTTTATTTTGCCATACACTTTGGAAAACCTTACAAGCTCCTGAATAGTTTATAAGTTGTTTAATATTCACATGTGTTTGGTTGAACTTAATTGTAATATAAAAAATTTAAATACTAAAATGTATAACCGTGGGGCCACACTAGTTTTCATATAAAGCTGAAAAATATCTCATCAATCGGTGCTGTGTCAATTCTATAATTAATGAAAAGACGATAAAAGTAAAGGGTTGATTTAATTGAAGTGTAGAGATATTGAGTTGATGAGCACCCTAGACGGTAAGTTTTCAGTAATGAATTTCGTCAAAGTTTAATGCGTGGGAGCAAGAAAGCGTATGATTATCGCCATCAATTTTCCGCTTTCTTATATCCTTATTTGATGGCCTTACTGTTATTACTACAAGTTCCCAAGTCTGCATAAATTTCCCTCCTAACATTAAATAAGAGGTGGTCCTTCATCTTACTAATTCACTATCACTTCAAACAATCCAAATAATTTTTTTTTTTGAGAACACAATCCAAATAATATTATTTACATTATATTCATATTTCATATTAATTACTCCACTAATATATGGGGTGGCAATCTCATAATTAAAAGGTTATGCATTAATTCCATTAATACTTTTAGATCGAGCCTTGATATATATATAATGAGGTGGTCTTGGGTATATTCGGGTGTACCGTACACCCGGGTTGACTCGTACTCAAATTCTGACCCGCATCATGATTTAAATCTGTATCCTAATTCAAGTTTGATCAAGCAATTCTGTAACGATCACCAACGGTCTTGTAATTGACACTGTTTGTAATTGACACTATTATGTTATACAAATGACACTGCGTATAAATTAATGACACTATAACATTGTAAATGACACTGTGTATAATTGACACTATTCAGAAATATAAATGACATTTTCTGTAATTGACACTATAAAATTGTAAATGACACTATAATATTTTAAATAACACTATAAGACTGAAAATGACATTATAACATTTTAAAATGTTACAGTGTCATTTATATTATTGAATAATGTAAATTATAAGTAGTGTCATTTGTATAACTGAATAATATCATTTACATGATTTGGATCAGGATGCGAATTTAAATTAGCATGCGAATAGGATTTGAGTACGAATCTATACACCCGAGTGTACAAGAGATTTTGTGACGTATAATTATAAACCAAAGTTAATTAGGTGTCGTCGCGCACATCATAATTTTTTAGCGCTATTTTATTTGATTTATCAATTTTTGTATAAAAATGATTTTTATACAGTGCGCATCTCGAATAATGGTCGGGCATTGAAAGATCAGCTATGGCCCAAAAGTTGGTTAAATTCGGACTAATACCAAATCAAATTATATATGTACCTTTCCAACCCAAACCAAATATTAGGGATTTTAGTCATCAATATTGCTTATGGTAAAAATAAAAATTAAAAAAAATATATTAAAAATAATCACGGACGGAAATTTTTGTTTGCTTTGGACTAGAAATAATCTGGACCAATTATCTCGCATGTGATTTATTTCCATTCCTAATAACGTGAATAAATATATTTGCAGTATTTAATTATTGTTATTTTAATTCATTTAAATTAGGAAATAGAAATTGAGGATCAAATCTCACTTACCGTACATGCATAAATAAGTGATATAGCAATATGGTTACCACACTACGTACAAATGCTATTTTTTATTTTATTTAGCCATTAATTATATAATATTAAACAAATCGGCCAAAACAAACACACACACACACATATTAAGTGAATTGAATCCAAAAACTTTTTATTCTATATAGGAGTAAGGGAGCGGTAAATTTCGAAATAGAGGCATCTTCAAACAATACATTTTTTACCTCAAAAAAAAAAAAAAACAATACATTTTTATTTTGGATTTACCATTTTTTTTGTTTTTTTTATATTGTGAAAATCTGCAACCGATATTTTTGGTGTGTATTGGATAAAACCCGGCCCTATGTACAGTATAGTCTAAAAATGAGGAAACTGTTTTATTTCTTCATTTGATATTAAGTTAAATTAGATATATATGTAGAACAAGCTCAAAAGAAATATTAAATATATGTAGAAAAACAAATTTTGATGATTCGGTTAAGGATAGATACTCTACACAATATACTAACCAAAGTGATGGTATATACTTTTTAAAAAATTTAATTTTTTGAAATAAATATTAAATATAATTCATAGTATTATAATAAATTTTATTTTTATAAAAAAAATATTTTTAAAATAATAGATATAAGCATGGGACACAGTGGCACACATAAAATCGTGGGACACTAGATCTCATACCTAAGTTGCCCATATCACCATATCGGTTTGAATTTATAATTCCCAAATTTGAAATAGATGGAAAAAGGGTCGGCCCCAAATTTCCTTTAATGTGTCACAATTCACAAATCACAATCAGCAATACTGCTTGCCCAAAATTATTTGACTTTAATTTCTTATTCAAATTTGCGAATAACAATGTACAAATTAATGATGCATGTATCGCGATAGCAAAGGGCGAAACACGAGAAATAAGATGAAAGTATAACACATGAATGGCGGCGAAACTATATGGGAACGGGTTATGGAAAACCAAACAAGAATATTATAAATTGACAAGCACGTTCCATGCAAATGCTGCATTCATCATGCAAACATGGCTCTCAATATCATCCCCAGCTTCAACAAAATCGCCCTCTTCTTTTACATTTTTCTCAAATATCTGAAAAACCCTAACACCAAGAATCTCCACAGCGATGCGACGACCTCAACGACACAACCCGAGTTTCAAGAATTCCGGTTTCTCGGCCAGAAACCAGACCTCGAAAACCGGGTTGTGATCTTCGACGTCGAAAAAGCCCTACTCAAATCTTCCTCACTTTTCCCTTACTTCATGCTTGTAGCTTTTGAAGCTGGCAGCCCAATAAGGTCACTCATTCTCCTCCTTCTCTATCCTTTGATTAGGGTTTTGGCTGAAGGTTTCGCCTTCAAGGCCATGGTGATGATCTGCTTTCTGGGGTTAAAGAGCGAGAGATTTAAAGAAGGGAAATCCGTCCTCCCTAAGTTCTTCCTAGAAGACGTCGGGATGGAAAGCTTTCTTGCCATACGAAGAGCGAAGACAACGGTTGCAGTGAGCAGTTTGCCTCAAATCATGGTGGAAAGCTTCTTGATAGATTATCTAGACGTAGACTTCGTTGTTGGAAGAGATCTCAAACTCTTCCATGGCTATTTCTTGGGATTTATGGAACAAAGAAGAGAGCCTTCTTTAGATGGTGTAATCACTTCCAGCGCCATTGGATTTTGTAGCTCGAAGCTGCAGCCTTTCCCAAATCGACTCTTTTCGAGTTGCAAGGTGCAAATCTACTTTTTCTTTTCTTTTCTTTTTAAGATGTTTAATTTTTAATTTGTTGTAATTTGGAGTTGGAATTGCAGGAGATTTACTTAGTGAGCGATGAAGAAAGGAGAAATTGGCATCAACTTGCAAGAGATTCATACCCTAAACCGCTCATCCTTCACGACGGGAGGTTGGCTTTCCGGCCAACATTCGCGGCCGCGGCCGCCATGTTCGCGTGGCTCCCGTTTGGATTCGCCCTCGCCGTTGCCAGAGCAATCGTCTTCTTCGCAGCTCCGCCGAAAATCGCGCTCTGGCTCCTGCACTTGCTCGGAATGCAGCTTAGGGTTTCCAAGTCAAAGGCCTTCTCCAATTCGGTCGTGAACAGAAAGCTCCTTGGCAAGGGCATATTATACGTCTGCAATCACCGGACGCTATTTGACCCGGTCTTCATTTACTACAGCCTCGAGACGCCGTTGACCGCGGTCACCTACGGGCTGAGTAGGGTCTCGGAGACCGTGTCGGTAATCGACACCGTCCGCCTGACGAGGAACCGGGCCCGGGACGCCGAGCTGATGCGTCGGGTGCTGGGCCGGGGCGGGGATCTCGTGGTGTGCCCCGAGGGGACCACGTGCAGGGAGGCGTATCTGCTGAGATTTAGCCCTTTGTTTGCGGAGATAAGCGACGAGATATTCCCCGTGGCCGTGGACTGCCGCGTGGGCATGTTCTACGGGACGACAGCTGGCGGGTCCAAGTGGATGGATCCGTTGTTCTTCCTTATGAATCCGCGGGTGAGCTATGCGGTTCGGTTTCTAGATGTGGTGCGTGGAGCCAATGATGGTGGTGATGGAGAGTCGAGATTCGTGGTGGCAAATTTGGTGCAAAATCAGATAGCGAAGGCGTTAGGCTTTACGTGCACAAAGGTTACAAGGAAAGATAAGTACTTGATTTTGGCAGGAAATGATGGCAACTATTAATGATTTGTAGACATATATAATTAGTAACGTGAAATACATATAACTTCTTTAATTGAATTTATTATAGTACAAGTTTAAGTATGTATTGAATGTTGTTCTTGTTGTGCAGTTTATTTTATATATATTAAGGAAATTATAATGTTTTTAGATTAATTGTACACAAAAGCAACACTCAATACATATTGTATTAATTTCTCATATGTCGGTATGTGAGTTCAGGAAAACAAGAATTAGTTATATGTTCTGAATTTATAATTCAGAGGTTGGGAAGTTTTGAGATCATATGAGAAAATATAACGTCATATATGTTTAATTTGGTTCCTAATTAACTATCTGGTACTGGTGTATACGATGAGCTAGAGTACATCTACAGAATTATGAAAAGTGATAAAACAAATACAGTAAAATATAGTATAAACCAACGCCTAGGATATCAGTTTTGTGATGAAATTTTGAAAATAGGCTTTCTTAGTTCAAAATACAAAGTTTTTTTTAACTTTAAATTGAATTTTCGACACTAGCAAATTCTCCTGTCAGATACCATGCGGGCGAAGTCAACCCACGTCCGTCCCATCCCAACCCATCTAACAAAATATTATTAAAGTATCATTTCTATGTATTAAAAGTCATTACAAAATTATCATTCACATTTAAAAAAATATCAATTAGTATTAAGTAAAATATCATTTTATATCCTCATTTATGTGCATAATGCCGTTTGTTATTGATAAAAATGTCACTTGTTAACAGTGTCACTTATTACTAGCAAATACTATATGTATAGTATCATTTACGTATAGTAACTAGTTCGGATCTGCATGGTATAGCTGGCCTCACAAGAGACCAGCTCTGGGAGCTCTGGTCCTTTAAATTTTAATTAATCAAATAAATATTTTTTGGGGAAAAAAAATCTCTATCGATTCAAAAAGCGATTTCCCTTTAGAAAGGAAATTGATGAAATGCTGGATGACAGCTGTGAGATTTGCATAGTTCTATATTACGCAGTTTTTTTTGTTTTTTTCAGTTTTTGGTTTTAGACTTAGTTATTAATACCCCCCCCCCCCCCCCCCCCCCAAATGCATGAGAGCCAAAAATGCGTGAGATTCCTTACTCTATGCAATAGATTATATGTAACCATATATTTAAATGTAGGGTCATTGATAATCTCCAATCAGAAAATGTAATTAAAGCCGAAAATGATTGATTGTTACTAATTCTCAGCAACTTGCAGCCTGCTGCATCGGCACAAGTTCTATCCAAAAATTATCACGTAAAATTGTAAGGGAAATTTACAAGAAAATGGAGAAATTATAAATAAAGTGTATGCATTTCGACAGCTTGAATCAGGTCCATATCGATAAGCATTTAATTAGCGATCGCAGAAAGGATCAATAGTTGTGAGTTTGTTTGGGTTTTTGGTTTGATATCTATGTTACATGTGCCATGCCAATTAATTAAGTGTTTAAAACCGTTTCCCATATCAAAATTATCGGAACCAGGAACCGAGTTAAGGCAACCCGACCCCGAAATCATTTATGGCGCGCGTATTAGAGATGTCAATTGAGCCGGACCGAATCGTGTTCATACATACATACATACATATATACATACAAAGGCGTGGATTGAAAGCTCAACTGAATTGGGGCTCTTCAGAAGAGGAGATGCCCAAAAATAAACGAATAAAAAGGTGGCCGATGCTGATCTGATAATTTACAAATACATAGGTAAAACTGCTATAACATTAAAGCAGAATAAAAGAATCGACAGTCCTAGACTTTTGTTTTTTTCTTTGTTTTTTTCCTTTTTTTTTCTCGACGGATTCCTAAGAGCAAAACTATACGGATTCGATCTGCCTCAAGAGGAGGAGGGCTCAGTCTGCTGCCACAAATGTCTTCTCCTCGTAATATTTCTTCTCACTTGCTTCTTTCTTCGCATTTCGTTTCTGTAACAAAACCACCCTTACTCATATAACCACACATTTAACAAGTAATCAGCTCAACCAATACTCATGTATATCACAAACTAGCAATTGATTTTCACCAATTGATACCCAAACTACGAGAAACTATACAAATCCCTATCCGCCAACAATTTTTTGGTACTCGAAAGCTGGGATCATCATGAATTTTACATGGCTTCAGCTCATTTTCACATACTTGTTTTCAAATACTGGAAAATGTGTCCTGACAGATTTACTTAGTTTCTCCTAGTTTGGGCATCAATTAGTCAAAGTTGATAGTTCGAGATAGAACTAAAAAGACAATAATAGTTACGGATATATTTGACTACTTAGCATATTCAAAATGTTGCATCATCTTTAACTGTATATGTTAATGTCGAGGAAGGGGGAAAAATCGGATAAAACAAGTAACCCTACTTCTATCAGCTTCATTTATATTATACTCAAGAACTTTCTAGAAAATTGAATGTCCAAACGGCTCCAACCTAGGTAGAAATATGTTAGAGAAGGATATACCAAATAAATCTCGTGATTGGCAATAATCCTCTCTGCTATTGAAGTGGTAGTGATGTCCTTGGGGCTCTCCAGCGTTTGGAAAATCCCCATAGATTTTGGAACCGCGTAAGGATCTGTTTTCCCCTGCATAACATAATTGCCATTTTTAGCATTGTGCTTTCATCATATACCTGTAGCTTGAATACGCTATCATATCCAATACACAAGTAAGAAATGATTCAACTTACATTCAAGAAAGGGTTCTTCTCAGCTACTGTCCCATGTACGACCAAAGATATGTTGAACGTGGTCATCTATAACATGCCAAACATTAGAAAATATTACAAAATATGAATATACATCCAAAACCATCCCAAGCAAGTCTAAAATTAAAGTAAAGACATGATCGAAGTTCAAAAGCAAGGCACCATTTGCATTTAACACATTTGTTTTGACAGCAAAAAACAAAACTAAGTAATATGCAGAAACACCTTACCACATCTTTCGTGACTTCCCAAGGTGCACCAATGATGACCTCATCAACATAACGGCATGCCAACACACTAAGGCTACGTTCGTGGAGATTCATCAGTGGGTAACGACTGCCACGAAGTTCACTGCAGCAAAGGAAACCATGAGCATGACTAACAGTGAGGCTAAAACATGTCTGGCTCTGGGATTTGATAAAAATTGAGGAGTATTTATGAGAATGTTAATTTAATCAGAGTAAAGTCACAACAGTTACACAGAGTACACGATCCATACCTCACAGTGTGGTCAGGATAAACACCAACAAGAAGGAAATCACCAAGTGCCCTGGCACTCTTTAGAATCTGTAAACAGAAAAGCAAAATTTGAGTCTAGTGGGGAACAGTAGGCAAGTATTTTCTATTTTTAACGTTCTAACTTCCTACTTACACGTTTCAAAATTTGTTTTTTCCTTACTAAAACTTGAAACCCGAAGCGCAAAGGATAGTCGTAAGCAAACCATCCAAGAAAAATACCACACCCTAAACAGGTAAATATTCAGTTTGAATGATCCTATTTAGAAGCTATTAGTTTATGAATTCCTTATGGTTGTCATCAGAAGCACGATGTAGATTATATTATCTAATGCAGAAACACAAGGTAAACAAAAGCTATATCTAGTTGAAAAAAGAGTTCCGAGAACTGAAGCTTCAAAAAGTTCTAGAATACCTCCACGTGTCCAGCATGGAAAAGATCAAAAGCACCATCGATGTACACAACGCGGGAATTTGGTCCTGGACCCTGAAATTGATCAGAAAAAAGAATTTTACCAGCAAATCCTTCAGCCAAAAGAGGGAAGAATCTATGTCAAATTGCCTATTTGAAGAAAACACCACAACGTAACCACTCTGTTATCGGTTGCTACTACGTAACTGGATGTGAATCATGTGATTATCTGACCACGTTAGAATACAATTTAAAACCTGCGTTCTTTTTCAATTCTTTTGGTGTAACTCTATCTACATTCTACAAAGAATCTGGTCTTAAAAGAAACAAAAAGGAGATCATAAAAGCATATTAACTTTCTTCCATCGTTATGGTTTTTTAGGAATAACATAGAGAAGTTCTATAATCTGGTGTCTGGAGCTTATATATTTTATTAGAGACAAAAGCCTATACTTTATGGTTCCTTTAACCACTTACCAATTGAGAGCACGCAGAAACCTGGAAATTTGGTTGCCAAAACTTATATTTCATTATAGACAGGATACGGTTTCTATATTCTAGTTACTGTTCCTTGACCCGCACCATATATGTCTATAAGAGCATTAAAATTTCTGAATATGGAATTTAACAAATATGAAAGACAACCAAGTTTCATAGGTCACCTACATAGGCTGTGGGAAACAGACTCATACTAGTATTAAAGATCTACAGTTGCCATTTTCAGCAGGATAGTATAAGTTAAGAGATGCAAACATACCTTGCCATTTGAAAATTGCACAATTCTTCTTGAAGTAGGTAGGAAACTCGAAACTTGGACACCCTTTGCTTGGACTTTGTTAACCGTGTTGCTGTTTAAGTTTTCACTTTCATTTGCTTGAGATGATTCTGAGCATAGTTTGTCAACATTAGCATCCTTCACCCACGAAAGTATTCTTCCTACATACATATCAAATCAGAATAACAATGTGATATAGTCATCAAATCTTAGAGTTTTTGGGAATAGCTCATTTTTAAAAACATTCTAGGAAATAAAAAATCTTAACAAGTTGAGCCAAAAAAAAATCACAATATATTTCATATAGACATGAAAATGAATTGATCATAAACTCATATTAATATCAGGTTGTTAATAGTTGGATGAGGAACACATTCATGACCTGAAACATGAGAGATGTAAACAACACTTGACTGCTTTAGAAAATTAAAAATAATGGACACCTTAAATCATTACAGGATTCTTTCAACAATACCAATTACCAAGTAAGCATTGTTTATCACAAACTAAAAACATAGAATACGAGGAATACAGTACCTACAATATCCGTACTGGAGACACCTTCTGTGCGTTTGATCTGCTTGTAGCGACCAGCTTTCTTGGCTAGAGCATAGGCATCGGTTCCATCAGGAAGAAGACAAGGATCATCACCGTGTATAATATAGTCAATTTTATGCTCCTTGAAAAGTCGGTGCATAAATTCTTCTGTAATTTCATAGGGAGCATTAGGAATGACTTCATCGACCCACTTTAGTCCACTAACAAGTGCCAGCCTGAGAGAAAAAAAAATCCAGCATTTATTCAATTAAAAAATCTATAGATGTATGATAGCATAGGCATTGATGACATGCTGATGGAATATAAAAATGCAAAAGAAACATAAAAACAAACTGCTGAAGCAAACAGAACAAACTGAATCAGTCAGTAAGGTACAGATAGTATGAGTTGACCTCAGGACTTAGAGAGAAGCGGCAGATCTCTTTATTAAATCATATGGAACATTCGTATCAACCAAGTAACACAACTATTTCATTTACCTTTGCAATAGTCAAATCAGTTCATTAATTTCTGCTAGATCAAACAAGGATAAAACACAAATATTCCTACTCTTCACTCTTCAGTTGGAAAGGAAAAGCACTCTTCCGGAAAGTCCAAATGAAACAACACTCTGGGTTCAGGTCTTAACATGATTTAGTTATAACCCTTGAAATTAGGAAGGCAATACTGATAATGCATTGGTACACACGACAAGTGATATCTTATGTAGCCTTTCAGCTACATAACTTTTTGGCCTGACGTTCGATACTCAAGCTTGACACCCAGGAACGAAAATATAGAGTATTTAATAAAGTATTTCAGGTAGAAACTGCTCAACTACAAAACCCGAAAAACAGAAAAACAAACTTCTACAAACCTGCCACTACTGGGCAACCTATGTGGCAAAGAAAGAAACGAAAAGACCACTCACTAGGCTTACGAAGGAGAATCTTCAGAGCATATATAATTCAAGGAAAGAAGAAGAAGAAGAAGCTAAGCTGCGGTGATCAAAAATTAAAGAACTATGGTGGATTCATAGTGAAAGTTGAACGGTGAACTTGAAGGGAAGAGAGCATACTATTTGTAAAAATCAAGAGTTAGATGAATTCATTGCAAATACATACCTCTCCTCCATAGACAAAACTGGAGGGCCTTTATTGGCTATGATCTCTTCATCACTGACAACTCCAACAACTAATTCATCTCCCAGTGCCTTAGCTTGTCTCAGTGCGTTGGCATGACCGTAGTGCATCAGATCAAAACAACCATCCATATATACGCGAACACGTTTCTTTGAGGATTTTTTCTTGTGGAAAACCCTCAAGTCGGGGAAAAGGTGAGGCATAGGTGGAACACCAATCATACCAAAGTAACTTGTTGAGAAACTGAGCAGCGCACAAGTGATCATAATACCACCAAAGAGATGGGGGTAGAAGCAAACCCCATCTTTTATCCAACTGCTGCTCTCGAATTCCATCTGCCTTCTCTTGCTTTGGTCCTTTGTAATCAATACAAGAGGAGACACAAACCTTCAAAGAAATTACACTAAATGTGAGTATACATATAAGTATATTTTCAAACCAAGTACAAATTGCATAACATCCAGTTCTTTTGAATCATATCTGAGTTTTGAGTTAGATCACTAAGTTCGTATAGAAGGATTTGGATGCTACAAATTTCACACCAATAACAAGAAGTTCAATCACTTTAATATTTGAAGGAGTTATTCTCACAATGACCATATCCCAAATCATATCTTCAAATCAAAATGCAACAAAAAGAAGACATGCAGTGAAGAAGGCAAAGTAGATCAACAACAAAATTGAGAAGGAAAATATTGAAACACAACCTGCCAATATCAAAAACAATTCTACTCAGTTATTCGGAAGCATCAAATTTCATCAGACCAATTGAAAATTTGAAGAATAGAACATGAATTTTCGAGGATAAGATTAAGCAAGATCTGCATAAAACATAAGCACCATACGGCAATCTTCACAGAGACACTTCGTTCAAATCAAAGCAGCAAATCTATTCTCCAACCACATCCAAATGTAACCCGACAAGAAATACCAATTTAACAACAATGTCATGACACGCAATGTAAAAGGATTTGACACTCAAATAAAATCGAATTGCAAATTACGAACCAGCGAGAAGCAGAGAAAGGGTTGGTGAGAACTTCGAGAAATTAGAGGAAAAATGTGAAGGTAAATACGCGTATTAGTATACGATTACAGACATACACAAAAATTGAGTAAAAAAACTGGTTCTAAAAAAGATGAAATGAAAAAAAAAATCAGGAAATTTCTCGTTGTTTCTTTGCAATACATGTGGTGGGAAAACAATAAAAAATGAATTTCCATAATGTAAATTGCACAAAAAGCTAAGGCCCATGGCAGAAATCAAGATTCTGCAAGAAATGGGGTGTCCTGTCAGTGGAGAATCTTCACCTTTTTCTTGGTTGGTGCCTCCCGCGTCACCAATTTTCTTGCTTTGGTGGAGATTTACGAATGACAGCCTCGTAATTTCTCTGTAACTGTAAGAAAAATGGTAAACAAGATGGGATCTTCTGTTTCGAAAAAAGAAAACAAAAGAAGGTACCGAAAAGGGAAATAGGGGGGAATCTCAGAATAAGTGGTGATTTATGGGAAGAGAAAAAAGCTTAAATATCTTCAAATTTCCATGGTGACCACAGAATTTGAGCTGAATGGGATTCGGTCGTCGCTCTTAAATGAATAATTTCTTCTCTTAATCTCTAAGAGAAGACAGGTGGGTACGCTGCCTGCGATCTGTTTGATTGCATTTCAAATTTTCTATTCACAACTACGGCTTCGCTATGAGATGAGAAATCAATTAATTGTTTAATTTGACTTACCCCACCTAGTTGACGTATTAAAATTTATAAATTCGAATTCTTAAAAATATTTGTAAAGAATATTTCTTTATCATTATTCATTAATATTAAAATGGTACATGGGTGTCTCACGCCACAAGCATGGTGTGGTGTAGTGGAGTGTCATCGATTGTTTTGACTAATTAGGTTCAAACTTCAAAGTATACATGTTATAATGGTTAAATAACTAATGCACACACCAATTATGTCGATAATTAACCCATACTTATATTTTTCTAGAAATACTTATCTTTTCTTTTTTAATGGGAAAACTTATCTTTTCATCTAAAATACCAAACTGTTGTAGACTAGTGTACAATATTTTGGGTGATTACGTGCTCGATTTTCGCAACTTCTACATGAAGAAAAGGAAGAGAAGATGGGAGGATTCTTTTTGGGGTAATTTCGTTTGGAACACGGCATTTTATCTGATATGAATTTTTTGGTCAAATATTATGGTAAATATATTATCATTATTATTATTAATTGTACTGTATTATTAGAAAGAAAAGAGAAGACGACTTTAATTTTGACATATTCGATCACTGGTTCATAAAATTGAGACCACGACCATAATTCTATTGACCTGAGCTACAAAATCTCCAACCAATTTTTCAATATGGCATCAGTTTGATTATAGAATTCCACCCCAAACAGCCACAAATTCCTATTTTCAGATTTAATGTTTAAATTTAGACTTCAACCTTGCGCTGAAACACTTCGGTCTCGGCTCAACGCTGCGTAAACTTTGCTAACCAATCACTACGAGTATGATGTATAATTAACAATAGGAAGAAGTAATAATAATTCTATATCATGTGGCCCCCTAATATATTTATCACCCTATTTCTTAATTTTGAACTGTTAGCCCTCGACATCTCAAAATGAGTGCAAAATATCTCTTATTCTTGATGGACAATTAATGTACAAAAAATGAACTTTCTTTATTTGACATTTTTAATAAATTTTCATTTTGTCTGATATAATCCTGAAAATATTGTCTCAAGCTTTGTAGAAGCAGACAAGTTTCATGCCTTCGTTTTTTTATTGATTTATTTAGTTTTATTTTTTTTCATCGGGTTTCAATGAATTTTGCTATGTTGAAGAAGAAAATTTTCATTTTTTCTTTAATTTATATATACATGCATTTGATTAATATGGATGCTAATAATTTTAGCAGTTGATATTTTCAAGATTCATATGTGTTATTTAGTAGATGCAATCATGGGTTATAAAACTTTAATAGCTAGGGATCTTATGTGAATTTTGTTATTCTTATTCCTCAATTGGATGTTTATATCCGTAGAATGAGACCCGCTTTTAAAAATAGAAAAAAAAAATGAAAAATGTTGGACGGAGTTAAGTGTCCATCAAGAATAAGGGGGATTTTGTACTCTTTATGAGACGTTGAGGGGCCAACAAGCCCAAAATCAAGAGATGATATGTTAGGGGTTATATGATAGGGGGCTATATGTTACTTCTCCCTTAACAATCCGAATATACCATGAAAAACTTTCAATGATAACTCTCAAACGTACACAAATTGTTAAATTTTCATTTCAAAAAATCTCAAATTATTTATGCAGTGTGATCTTTTAATAAAACATTGTAAAAGTATAATTGTTAACAATGTATAACTATAGTATATGTATTCATTTATAATTTTATATTCCCTGGGTTATTATTCTCAAAAAAGTTTAAAAGTTTAGTAATTTATAATTTATAATATATTAAATAGTCAATTTTCAATTTGAAATCAATTTCAAATCAATTTTAAAATTGAGTGGCGATTTTGTAATTATAATAAAATCAAAAAAATATTTATAAACTATATTTTATTTCTTTTATTTTTGTTTATCTTCTTATTAGTCTGTTTTATATTTTTTTTTAAATATGAAATTCGGCTAGTTATAAAATATTTTATATGCACAATAAATTAAAGATCACGATAAAAACTTTAATTGTATACTCCATCCCATTTTTAATATAAGTCGTTTAAGCGTTTTGCACGATTATTAAGAAAAAATATGTTTACCTATATTAACCTTAAGTTTTCTGAATAATTATGGAGAAGTTTGATTGAAAAAAGAAACGCAAAAGTACGAAAAGGAAGAGAAAAACAAGCTGTAAACATGAGACAATTAATGACCAGACTAATAAATAAGGTTAGTTTTGATAAATATATCTAAAACTTTATGTAAAATAATATTAATGAAAATCATGAAAGCCTCGTATATTAAAGGTGGGACTTGGGAGGGGGTATGTTTTCTGAAGCACCAATTGTCATATATACTCGATAGGCAGGATTTGTCAAAATTTATTAATTCTCCACACATTCTAAAGCATCATTTGTTTGCTCAACATCAGGAGGCTGTCCGAAAAGATGTTGAACGAGCATTTGGCGTTTCTCCAAGCTCGTTTGCATTTTTATCAAGTGATCATGTTTTGTTTGATATCGTGATATGATGGAAAAAATAATGATTGCTTGTATAATTATGCACAATACGATAATTGAAGATGAACGACACATTTATCTAAACTATCACAATCTCACAAAATTTATGAAAATTCGACCAACACAAAATAGTAGATAAAGTGGAGATGGAGAATAAAACGTTGATCCAATTTTTAAATTTTCTATTGAACGTATTGCAAGTTTATCAAGCTATATGACAAATAGGGCACAACTTCGCAATATAGAAGCTCACACCGTTCTTAAAAATTATCTGATCAAGCATATCTGGCAAAAAATCGACAATGGTAACTAAATATGTAGTTTTTCATTTGTTTGCAGTATGCGTTGTGTATTTTTAATTTCATATTTCGTATTTCGATTGTTGTAATTTCTTATCTACCACAATTTATTCTACATCCACACACACATAGAGGTGGCAATGGGCCGGATCTGGATCAAATCTTACTTGATCCAGCTCAAGATTTTCTTAATTAGGTCTAAATACGGTTCAAATTCATTGAATCCAAAAAAACGAGATCCAAATCCATAAGATCCACAACATATCGGGTCCAGACCCGAATTCATATTTTTTATGTCTTTTAAAATAAATTTAAATGTGTAAAGTTTTAACAATCATTCAAAAAAATAATTACATCATAATCCATAAAAAAAATTATAAGAATTCAAAATAAGCAAGAATATAATAATAAAGCACTAAATAACATATTAGTAGTAGACTAATAGTTCAATAACATCTCGAAACAATCCATTTTTGTAATTGTTCAAAGACGTCTTCCATGTTACAACTACTTTCATATCATCAACATCTTACAGAATTTAAGAAGAAAATATAACGAGAATGCATACTTATTTCAATTGTATAGCTAGGTACAAAAGAGATGAAATGTATGTCTTAAAATTTACCTTAAAAAAGAAAAATAATATTTTGAACACAAATAAAAGAGATAATAATAATAATAATAATAATAATAAATGAAATTTAAATTCAAATAAAAGTAAAATATTACCTTTAATAAAATTATACTCCATCCGTCCCACTTCAAGTGTCTTGTTTTCATTTTTGAACTATCTCATTTCAAATATCTTCTTTCCCTTTATGGAAAATATTATTCTCAAAAAGCAACAATTCTTGGGGTCCACATTACCTTTTCAACTTTACACCACGCTACTTAATAATCTAATTAATATTTTTCTAAATAATCGTGCCGAAAAGAAACATGACGTTTGAAGTGGGACAGATGGAGTATTTATGAAAAGAGATGTATAGATTAACCATAGATCTTTAGGGTAGAGTTACATGAAAATAAAAGTAAAATTATATATATAATTGGATCCATGGGCCGGATATGGGTCTCAAAACTCTTGCTCTATATTCAGATCTGAAAATCTTAGAAATAATTCAGATTCGATCCAAATCCATCACATCCATTTTTAACAAGATCCAAATCTAAAAAATGGATCTAGGTTTACGAATTTGAACCAAATCCAGAATTCACTTCCATCCCTACACACTACATATAAGCAACAGAAACCTTTGAACCCAATCGATTACACTAGTAAGAATAAATGATGCCAAATCTACTTTTTTGCTAGAAATGTTCGAGTATTTTACCAAGTGTCAACCATCTATAATCTTCACATAATTGGAATGGCATATGTTAGAGTTGTGTTTACTCTATTCTGTTATTGTCATTTATATAGTCACTTGGTTATTCATGGATACCGTCAGAGATACCAGATGTGATACCTACTGCACTAGAATATTCTTAGAAGATTCATTTCTAGATAAGTACAGAGTTTCTTGAAGATATTGATTTGCTCTCAAGAGATATTTTCGTGGTGGACTTCTCAAATCTTATAGATCGACTTAAAGCTTTATCATGGACGAGTTTTAATCGAAGAATGAGTCCTAGATTTCTTCTCTATATAAGTCGAGCTCTCCCAGAAGTTAAGTTCGGCTTTTTGTGTATGGGATAAGCATTTATTGAGTGCAACACGTTTTGTGAGAGTGTAGTACGTTTTTGAGATAACATCTTTGTTTCGTTCATGTGTTCTAGTATTCTTACTTTACTTTTACTTCCTGCCGATAGCAAGGTATTTTCTGTATATCTCATTTGTGAGTTGAAATTCGAGTTGTAAGGGAGTAAGTGTGTTCGCCGGGGTACAAATTTAGAAGGTTAGTGTTATCTACCTTTCGACTTTTCACTTGTGTTGAGGTTTTGGAAAATTATTGAAGCATAGAAAGATTGAGTCTTGTGTAAGTCCTGATGTAAGTTAATCTCTCATAGTGAATCGTTTTCCTTGAGTAAGGCCACCCAAACGTAAGTGTTCTATTACCGAATTGGGTTACCATTTCGTGCGTTCGTTTATGTTACTGGTTTTGTTACTCGTCGTGTTATAGTATCTCGCTAAGTACTATCTCTGGTATTTGCGAGATTTTTTATGTGCATTTGGACAGGTAGGTCTTTCAATAGATAGCTATTTGATCGTTCGAACTAGGCGTGCTCTTTGATTGACTCTTCAAGCTCCTTCACACAAAAAACACCAAGTAGAAGGAACTAGCGTACGCAACTGTTGAATGGAGTAAAACAAAGAAAGATAGAGAAAATATGGGGCAACAAGGTAGCTTCCAAAGACAGAGCAACAACAGCAGCTGCCCGGAGACGGAGCAACAACAGCTGCCCGAAGACGACGCGACATCACAGCTGCAACGACATTAGTTCAGAGGCGACAAAGGCACGACAATTTCCTAGCTTAGATCTCGGTCTCTCTCAAACCAAAAAATAGTCTTCCTCCGGCAACGCCATTGTTAAGTTCACCCTCAATCTCACTCCGACTAACTCACGCAAAAATAGCAAAGATCGGACGAAGAAGACACACAAGCTTATTCACACTTCGACCAAGACACAGATATGATAAGAGGTGAGATGAAAATTCGGACAAAACTTATTTTATTCACAAATGAACGTAGAGAGAATGAAGAAGAGAACAAGAAGGAAGAAAGCAACTAGGGTTCTCAAATTGGTCTGAATGAATGCGAATAACTAGACCTACAATTTAAGTCAATAGATGTGTTGCCCCAAATAGGCTGAAGGAGGGTAATGAACCGCCAAGAGATGGCCTTGAGTTGGGCCAACCATTTCAACATTAATTTCTTGTTAAATCTGAAAAGGTTACGAACTAGTTCATCAATTATTAAATCATGTGTTAATTTTTTTTTTGTCATATACAATACAAAATTGATATTTACTTATATCAAGAATTGTAGATTTTTCTCATTGGTACTACTATTTCCAGAAGTTCTTTATAAGATAAATCAAGCGTCACCAAAACTACGACATTTTTAATCCATAATAGAGGTCGGCATAGTAATAAGAATGCTTGAACAACTCTACCAAAAAAGTATATTGCTCGGCATCTTTGTATCTGCATATTTAATTTATTTGGCTTTATTCTCGACACTATTTTTTGTATGTTGCGAGTAATTTTTTAATGGAGATATTTCGATTATAATTATATGGTGATAAGTAATTTATGGAAATATAACACGTGGAAACCATTAGCCTAAGACCTAAGTAGTAATAGCGTAATTAATTTTCGTGGCATGCAATTTGTTCCATTCGGACCAGTCTATGGGAAAAGGAAAAGGGCCAAACTAACCGACTTTGCACCCAAAATTCGTAGAGAGAGAGATAACGCGTTTTCCCTCCCTTCGCTTCCTCCCTTTCTCTCTCATCCTCTTTTTCCTTTCCCTTTTCCTTTTTTTCTTTTCTTTGTGGGGGAATGCACTGACAGTTTGCCCTTTCTCCATACACACACAAAGGCGGAGTCAACATTGAAGAAAGTAATTCCTCCATCATTCTCTCTCTAGAAACGAGCTTAGAAGCAAGGAGACGATGAAGAAGAAGCTACCCATGCGGATCCAATCGCCGCCGCCTTCTCTGCCGTCATCGCCATTATCGTCACCCAACGACGGCGTCGTTTTGGAGGACTTGATGGGCCCCTCGCTCCCCACCGATCTGATCATCAACATCCTCTTAAGGCTGCCGGTGATGTCTCTGGGTAAGTTCAAATGTGTTTCCAAGGAATGGCTTCAATTAATCACAGACCCACACTTCATCTCCACTCACAGGGAGCTCTCTCTTACCAACCCGAACATAGTGTTAGTGAAAAAGGTTCCTTTTTTAGAGGAGCCCCTCATGAGAAAATGCACCAGGGTTGATGTTTGTGCCCTAAGCTTTGATGGGCTCTGCAAGAATCTTGACTTCTCTTTGTATTTAAACGATGATGAGAAGAATATTGAGATGTTGCCTTCCAAGTGGGATCTCATTTGCTTTGTGAGTGAGAGTGGGTTTTATGCTTGTAACCCTAGTACACAGGTGATGATGAAATTGCCCGAGGCCAGTTGTTGCACCTCGGGCGAGGTGAATGCCGGGATGGGGTATGTTAAAGAGAGGGATGAGTATGTGTTGGTGCATTTGTTTGATAGAAGCTTGGACATACATGTGGATTATGACATTGGGTGTGAAGTGTTGAGATTGAGAGACGGGGCGGAGTGCTCATGGAAGGTGGTGGATGCGAATTGTCCGTTTGTTGTTCGTGGTTGGGGAGTGTTGGTGGAGAATGTGTTCTATTGGATGATTTGGGATGAGTACAATCAGCCGGGGGATGAGGCCATCGTGTCGTTTGATTTGGGAAAAGAGGAGTTTGGAACTGTGTCTCCTCCTGAGGGCTGTTTTGACCCCAATGGCGCCTGGTCTCTGGTGGAGCTAGGAGGGAGATTATGTTTGGTAGACAATGTGACACGGCCTATGACTATGGATATATGGGTCTTGAAGGATATTGAGAATCACAAGTGGGTTCGGGAGTATAGTATTCAGATGAATGGGTATACTAATGACATGCTCAGCTTCATTGTTCCATTGGATTTCCAAGACGGGAAGATTGTGATGGATGCCAAGCAAGAGAGTCTTGACTACTACGATGTCAAGAAGAAGCACATCAAAAGGATGGACCATCTGATTGCAGGAGACTGGAACTGGCTTCGTCTTTACTCTGAGAGCTTCTTTTCCTTGAGAATCAAATAGATATTTGATGCTTGATGCCAAATATTAGTGGCACATGCACTTCATTTGTTGTCTATAATCATGATTGTTTTCTTGTTTCCTGATATTGTCTGCTTCCAAATTCAATCCAAATCATTAGGGTTTTTTGTTTGTTGAGTTTTCAAAGGGCAACCAGACTATAATAGTCTTCAAATGCTTATTTCTCATATCTTTGTTTGGACAATTGTTCTTCTGGTCTTTGATAGCCAAGTTGTTCTGCTTTGAGGGTGATTAGTTGTTGTATGATTTTGGAAAGACATTGTATTTGAATGGAATTGTTATAATTCTTCTTTCTTCATATGATTGCCTGACATTTTATTTTGGGTATATTTATATGAGCTCCTTCGTGATGATGCTAAAATAACTCTGGCATGCTCATCTAGAGATGCAGCTACTAGAGCAGCATTTTGGTTCAGTTATGAGACAATATTTCTGCCTTATGAGGTATCTTCTGACTTGTCTTCACTTTGAACTCTGTATCTCATCTCTGAGGTCATTCAGGAAATGGTAGTTTTATCTCATTTCAAACTTATTCATCTTGCCCACAAAATTTTATGTGGAAGAAGAACTGCACCACTGTACTCAAGAGATTGAACAGGCATTTGAATTGCCAGCTTCATGGGACTATTTTATTTTGCTTGTGGTTTTCCATTTTGTCTTTTCTGCTATTAGTCCGCAATTTACTTGGAGTTCTTCATATAATTCAGTACACAATTTTGTCCTTTCTTTCCCAGCTCAGCCATATACATTGTTGTATATGTTTTGGCAGCAGGTCTTAGAAAGTATCCTTTTCTGTTCATGTTGTTTCTTTATACTATTGTTCATAGCTGAGGAGGTATTGTTTCCAATAAAATTCTGTATGAAATTGAAGAAACATGAATTTTGATCTCTGTGATTACTAATAGAGGATGTGCTTCTAGAAACAGGGTGTACATTCATCATGGATTTATTGATGAAAAATGTAATGGATTTTATCTTACATAGCTCTTTAGGCACTCTTGGTCTTCTTATTGTAATTTTCTTCTCTCAATAAATAAAGATGGTAGGTTTATGATGGTAAATTCAAATGGAGTTTCTTTTCTCGGAAAAATGTGGGGGGATTAGGATGGGTATGGCTTAGAGACATGCTCATGCTCAGTCTTCAAATGTTCATATGATAACTAAAGTTTGTTAGATGTGGATTTGCCATAACCATATCTCTTAGTTTGTCTAAGATAACTAGTTCTTTTTGTAAGATGTTTTGTGCGGGCAGTTAGGTGCGATTTTGTTAAATTTGTTCGTGTGAATGAATCCACATCCGTGTGCATGATGCTAACTTTCGGCTAACATGTTTTTTGTTTATTCGGCACATTACTGAAAGAATAACATATGTGCAGCAGGTGCTCATCAGAACCTCTGAGCATGGATTGGTTTAAGTAATCAATGACAAATTCTGGTATCTTATCATATGATGGAGCACTCTGGTGGAAATCCGTTTGGAAAACGTTTGGAATCGGTGCAATAGTTGTAGATCATGTAGTTCTTTTGCACCCATTTTATTCTTTCTATCCCAGGATTGTCCAGCGACTGAGAGAACCATGAATTGGCAGACGAGTTCTTGGAGCAGGAACCGGATGGGCTCGTGCAAGCCAGCGCATTGAAGTTTGTGTAGGAGGCCGTGAAAGGGGCTTGTGTCCAGTCAGTTTTGACGAGCCCTCCTCTTGTTGCCCAATCTTCTGCATCCCACAGGCTCGAGAAGATCCACATCGGCTGGTTTTTGGGGTAAGATATCCCTTTGGATTCATGGTTCTTGAATTGTCTGATGGGAGTTCCATCTACTGAGAATCTGTACAGTGAAACATCACTTCAGCTTCAGTAGGTAATCGAGGATCGGAAACCTTAAAGAAGGAGGATCATGAAGGAATTACATGATGCCGAGAGGGTTCCACAAGATGGAGTAGGTGTGGAAGTCCTTTGTGGGATCGAACCAGAGGTAGAACTGCTGCTCTCTATTACCTTGCCCTTGTGCGAATACGTTTGTGTGCAGGATGTAAGGATCCCCAGTGAGGTTGCCGAGAAATTCGAAGTCGATTTCATCGTGGTTCGACCCTAAGGAAGACAACTGAAAGAGAAAGAGCACGTTGATGAGTAAGCAAGCAGATAATGTATATGTTAAGTTTATGCAAAAGAGTGTATACTTACGTAGTAGGTCGTGACGGTGCCAGCAGAGTTACCAGCAACGAGCTTGATCTGCATGTCAATCTTCCCAAACATGTACTGATTTTTGGACCTAAATCCAGAACCAGAAGCCTTGTCCAAGGAAAGGGTAAGAAGCTTCCCGTTATCGAGTATTTTCGCCTGGCCCTCGCCCCACGTGATGTCGAAATCTTGGTTGAAATTGCCACCAGCAAGAACAGCCCCAGCAAAGGCTGCTAGCAACAGCAGAAGCACAGGGAACATCTTCATCTGAGGTAAAGCAACTTGAAGAATCATCTAATCTTTTTTTTTTTTTTTTTTGCTTTGAATTCTATAAAAAAGTAGGTGGTGTGCATGAGAGTGAACTTGAAGAAGGGGTTTAAATAGGGTTTTTGAAGTGAAATAGATTAAAGATGAGGATGAGTTGGTGGGAAAGGGATGCATGCGTGTGGAAAGGGAATAGGAGAAGAGACAGCTAAGCTAATGACGTGAGAGTAATGGATTCAACATGCATGCCATGCAATGCAAACCACATATTATAGTTTTTTTGCATTTTTATCCAAGGATGGGAGTTTGGTGAATTATATCAAGAAATAGATGTTACTATTAGTTTTAGGTTTCAAGGAAGCTGGGGGGTGGGTGTTGGGGGGTTATTCTCACAGCTGTTTGGATGTAACCATGCTTTTAAGCAGCTGGACATCATTGGACTGTTGCAAGCAGATACATCAATGAAAATCAGCGCCGACGGACTTCACACACGAATTTTAAATATCGTGTGACGGAGGACTCGAATATGAGACATTTGGCCTCGAATTCTATCACTAGCCAACACACACAAATTTTCCATTTCTTGATGCTGCTTGAAAAACAGCTATCTGTGTAGTATTTTTAGATTTATTGTCATTGAAATGATTCAAATGAATCGATTAGTACTGTTTATTAAAATTATGCTATTTTCAATACTTTTCTCCCGAGCAGTGGTACTTACTAGTGTAGGTGTGGGATGAACTTAGATGTGACAAAATAAGTATACTAGACAATTTTTGATGCTCCCTTTTTCAAGGGATATCAGTAACTGTCTTCAACCATTACAAAATATCTTAAGTATGTGTTGCATAGAACAAGTGAGACTACTTATTTTTCCATAAAAGATCTGAATTAGAATTTTGATCATATATTATCTTACGTGGAAATTAGAAATTAAATAGTTTTGTTGAATCAATAAGTTTTGACATGTAGATTCAAAGGGAAATCTGATTACTGAATTGTCATGTAATTAGTTTTTAGCTTCCAAGTAGGATTAAATGTGGTTGCAATTTTAATTCATGTCGAATTTCAAAAAATTAAAACTTTGTGGATTTTTTTTATCAAAATAATAATGTTGATTAAAAATAAAATTTAGATGTATTCAGTATATATATTTATGGGCAATTAACCTAGTTTTTTCATTGGCTAGTTTGGCAAACATAAAATGGCATTATCTACTTCTCATAAAATAATTGAGTGTCCAACTGGACAGCAATTATGGGCCATTTTTACTAGTGCTACAAAAACGAAGGTCCTCTAAACCTTGTCACTTTCAACTCTTTGGTCAACTACTTTCTTTCATTAAGTTTTGCTTTAATATGGCTTGATTTTAGTGGTGTCACACATTTTTATAATATTTTCTCTTGTACTTGGCATATTAATTTTATGCAAGTGTGTGAATCACATCATTAATTTTTTTTGAGTTGGCAACAGCTTATAACACACATTTTTATACACACATTATTAATCAATAGCTACTACAGCTCCTGCATGAGCATGACGTTAGAATATTCTTCGTTGTGAAATTGTGTTAGTTGTGCATGACTAATGCCTAAGTTACTATTAAAAAAAGGTAAATGATTTATGTTCACGCGTATAAGTTCTTATATGCTCCATCAAAATTTCAAGAAATGAGACCAAACACATTGATAAGATGAATGTGGTAAATGTTGAGTGACAAATCATACAAGTCCAGTTATCGTGTAATTTAGTAGTAATATGTATGTGTTCTCACACGCCTAAATTTATTTTATGTTGTTCTATTGGAATGAATGCTAATAGTGGAGAAATTTATAATTTGAATTCCTACCCACCTATTTTAGATTGTGCTTGTTGTGCAATTTTTTTAATCTATATATATATAAAAGCAAAATAAATTCTATCCTACGTGGCGTCGTATAATCACTCTATTATAATTTTCCTCAATTCTCATTCATTCTTATTTTTTTCTAAATTTTTAATCAACGTTTCCAACAATTTTCCATATCTCTTAATTTTATTAAATAACCATTAATTAAATTCAATTAGAACTATTCTCATCCAAAATTATTCGAACCTATCATCTATTCATCTCTGTTTGCATTATATAAACTAAAAATAACTTGACGAGATATAACCCACCTTGGGATATAACCGAATTTAAAAAATACATTATATAGTAAAAATTAAAAAGAAAAAGGATTTTAGTGATCAACTTGAAAATTTTTCGATCTAATTTGTTTAATGAAATTGATGTAGTGGATATTAGTGAGGGACGATTTATTATCCTACAAATGATAACATAATTACTTTTAGCATTTGGTTTCATCAGATTTATTGCGTAATGATTGATTGTTAGGGTCGATAAAATAAAAAATATGATGTATAAAATTTCAGTTTTTGATTATAAATGTTATTAGTGATTTATTAAAATAAATAATTTGATAGAGAGACATTGAATTGAATCAATATATTATTCATCAAAACAAAAATTTAAGCATCAATTTCAAAGAACATTAATTTATTGTACTAATGAAAAAGTTTAATACCTAAAATAATAGTACGCAAAGACAGTTTCATACACAAAATAAGAAAAAAAATATATTAATATTTTGCACTAAACATAATATGATCTTATTAATATTTGGTTGTATATCATTAAATACTAACTATTGGAGCCATATATTGACTCGGCATCAATTTATCTAAGATTTATAGTTTATAGTTTTGATTTAGATATTACATTGCTCTAATGACTTTTATTAAACAGATTTGCAGTTGACAGATTAGTTGCTTATTGCTAATTCCATCAGTTTAGTTAATTTTCCTGGCATGCCGTTACCAAACGAAACTGCCATATCTAATTCAGAAAATCTATTGATATTAGAAGAGATGTCTTATAACATAGAAGAAATGAAACAAGAGCACGCTAAGCTATATCCATCTTTGACAGATGAGCAAAGAATGGCTTATGAAACAATAATGACGGTGGTTGATTAAGGTGAGGGAGGATTTTTCTTTCTATATGATGGTACAAGAAAGACATATATTTGGAACATAATTATTTTTAGCATTTGGTTTCATCAGATTTATTACTTAACGATTTATTGTTAGGGTCGATAAAAACAAGATAAAAACAAAAATAGGATATATAAAATTTCAATTTTTGATTATAAATGTTATTAATGATGCATTAAAATAAGGATTAATTGCCCATAAAATACTGAACTTTCATCCAATTATGATTTTGCACACAAACTTTGAACTGTGGCGTCATAATTACTAAACTTTTGGTTTTATCTGGTTTTGCTACTAATTCAAATTCCGGTCAAATATCAAGCTAATATGTAATATGGCGTGCCAATTTTGACGTGACGTATTTACATGACAATTAGTTGGCAAAATAATATTTTTTATTTAATTTCCTATCAATAAAAAAAGAACACAAAGCAAATAACTTAAATTGTCAATAATGTAATATATCAAATCAAATAATAATATTTTTTTAGTTGAATTAATTAATTGAATAAATTCAATAATAGTAAGGGGATTATTCGAATTTAGGTGTGTCAGCCAAAGAACATTTTAATTAGCAATAACTTAATATATAAAAAATTTATTTAGCTAAGTAATAAAGTTTATTAAATTTCATTATCTAAAGATTAATTTTTTTATAAACTATATATATTTATACTATTTGAATGGCTTCTATTTTATATATTGGAGAAATTTGCTGTGTAATAGTGAATTAGTAAAAAAATGATTTAAACTTGAGAATTAAAAAAATACTGTTATTTGATTTGATATATTAAATTATTGACAATTTGAGTTATTTGCTTTGTGTTTTTTTATTATTAATAAGAAATAAACAATAGAGACGTCAGATCAAACATTGACACGTCATATTAGCCTGATATTTGACCGGAATTTGGATTAGTAGCAAAATCAAATAAAATCTAAAGTTTAGTAATTATCACGCTATATTTCAAAGTTTATGTGCAAAATCAGAATTGGACAAAAGTTCAGTATTTTATGGGCAATTAATCCTTAAAATAAATAATTTGATAGAGAGACATTGAATTTGAATCAATATCTATTTATATATAATAGCAAAATAAATCTTATTCTACGTGGCGTCGTATAATCACTCCATTTTAATTTTCCTCAATTTTCATTCATTCTTATTTTTTTTCTAAATTTTTAATCAATTTCCATATCTAAAAAAAATTATGTTTGTATTATTTTATTATATAATATTAGTTTAAGTTTATCACTTCATACTCACAAATTAATTTTTATATATATATATATATATATATATATATATATATATATATATATATATATATATATATAGGGTGTGGTTCTAGAGAGAACTACATTATTTGTGAGAACGGGAGAACCATCAAATCTAATGCATTCACTGTAAAAATTAATGCATCCGCTGTTAAAATTAATGCACTCAAAAAAATAAAAATAAAATGCTCCCTTCAGGATTCGAACCCAGGATCTGCATTCATCCAACAAGATGATGCATCCACCGTAGATCTTGATGATCGAATGGCTGAAAATGGTTCTCCGGTCTTCTTTTATTTATGGTTCTTTCCTGAACCTCTCCCTATATATATAGGGGGCCGCTACAATGAGACCCCCTGATTTTAGTGAGATTTAGGGCACGATCTGGTGCGTTTATTTTATCAATCATATGGCTGATATTGTATCTAGAGCGTGATTTTTTTCTTCGCAGGGTTCGAATTCTGGAGGGAGCAGAATATTTTAAATTTTGTTATTCATTAGTATATACTGCATTGTTCATCAATATATAATGCCTTGTTCATCAGTATATATGTCTTATTCATTACCAATTTTTTAAATTTTATTTTTCATTAGTATATACATCTTGTTCGTTAGATATACGTCTTGTTCATTAGTATTATATGTCTTATTCATTGTCCTCATGTTACATGAAAAATAGGGGGTCTCACTGGAGCGCGCCCCTATATATATAATACGTTTATATATAGATGTAATTACTTAAACAATTAACTATATATATAAATATATATATATATATATGTTTTAATTTACTAATTTAAATGACTAATTATTTATGTATTGTGTGCATATTTATTTATTTATATATATATTTGTATATATATCTATTTCATGGATGGTGGGAGTATTTAAAATTTTAATTATTACTATTATTTAAGTTGTTATCATTATAGATGATTGAATATGATTTCAAATTTGACGATGTTGTTTAATGTTTGAGACGAGATGATGCTCATAACTCAATTTTCGTCTTTCAAGTTTTAGAGATGATGCTCATAAGTAACATGCGAGATTACGAAGACTCAATTATGATCTTTCAAACTCTAGACGAGATGATGCTCACAAGTCAGTTATGATCTTTCAAACTTCAGACAAGATAATGCTCAAAAGTCAAAACTTAGTTATGGCATTTTAAGTTTTAGACAAGATGATTCTCAAAACTAAGTTGTGATTTTTCAAGTTCCACACGAGAGGGTGCTCAAAAGTCAGAGACGACATGTCAAGCACCAAACGAGATTATTCTCATAACTTAATTATAGTTTCACAAACTCTAGACAAAATGATACTCACAAGTAAGTTATAATCTTCAAGCTCCATACAAAATGATAATCAAAAGTCAGGTGTAGTATTTCAAACTCCAGAGAATATTGATTTATGCCTAATTGTTCTAATTTTGGGGTTTGTATGAGCTATATTTTAAGTTAAATCTTCTGGAAATTGGTGCGTTTTATGGTGTATTTTATGCTTTGCAGGAGATTTAGGTTTTCGAGATGAAGAGTGCAAATTTTGGAGAGTTTGGGCTAAGAATCGTGTTTATGTGCATACTTTGGTGTGCCAGAGCTGAGAAGCCCCGCGCTGCAGAGCAGAGGTGCTCGATAAAGCAGAGCCGACATCTCCAGAACAGAGAAACCAATCGCCAGAGGAATCATAGCAGAGAAATGAAAAGCCAGCGAAGTCATCGCAGCGAAGTCAGAGCAGCAAAATCACACGCCAGAGGAAAGCTCCAGAGCCAGAGCAGCGGAACCAAGCCAGGCCAGAGAAATCAAAAGCCAGGCCAGCGAAGTCAATCTCCAGTGCAGCGAAGTCAATCTCCAGAGCAGAGGAATCACTCGCCCGAGGAATCACTTCGCTGTTGAAATCACTCGCCCGAGGAATCACTTCGCTGCTGAAATCATTCGCCAGAGAAATCACTTCGCTGCTGAAATCGAAAGCGCCAGAGGAATCGAAAGCGCCATAGAGGAAGCCGTTTCTCTGGCGAGAGCCGCGATTTCCGCCAGAGTGGAGATTATTTCCAGAGCGCGCGTCACAGCTGGAAGTTGCCTTATCTTGCACGATTCTATTGCCTTTAGAATTCTACTTTGCATGGCAACTTCCATGGTGATCTAGAGGAATTTGAAGACTATAAATAGGGCTATACTTTTCATTGTAAATCATATACTTTGCCCTAGTTTTAGACGCCATCTTGGAGATCTGTTGGCATCCGAAGCTTAGGATTTAATTGCTTTCTTAGTGCTTTCATAGTTTCGAATTTTATTGTTTTTGTTAGTTAGTTTCAATTCAGTCTTGTTTAGTTTTTATTCTTGGATTGTGATTGAGTGACACAATTACATGTTCAAGACGTTTACGGTATTTCGTATTTCAATTCAATTTATTTCTGTTTAATCATGTTTACGTTTTTCGTTCATGTTTATGCTTTCTTTTTAATTATGCAATTTAAATTATGCACTTTAGTTTCACGCCTAGATTAGATGGTTTTTAATTTACAAGTATTTAATTTCTTAAGTTAGGTTTAATTTGACTTGTTTAAATTCTTGCCTAGGTTAAGTTTAAATTCAAGTCAAGTTTAATTTAAGTTTAAGTTTAAGTTTCAATTTTTAAAATCAATCTCTTTACTGTTTTTCCTGCGATACAATTAGAAGCCCTTTAAGACTTACCTTGAGAGATGACACTGGGTCAACTTACCATCACTAGGATGTCCTTGTTCTATTGCAAGTCAAACTAGAGGTGTTCTAGGTTGAGTCAAATATGATTTTCAGAATTTTGACATTCAAATGTCATATGTGGTCTTTAGAGCTTCAACTGATTATCTGGTCTTATTATGTCTAGGGCTGGGAATTTCGGGATCAGGTATCGGGTACCCGATTATTCGACCCGAAAAAATCGGGTATCGGGTACCCAATACCCGAAAAAATTGGGTTCGGGTATTTAGGGTGTTAGAAAATTGGGTATCGGGTATACCCGAAATACCCGAATTAATTAATTTAATATATTTTGAATTATTTTAAATTATTTAATATATTGGCACAACTGTAATCCAATCCCAGCTATTTCCCTTGAATCCCTTCGGCCCTTCCAATTTCGCAAATCCCAAATTCCCAATCCCAGCTCGCCCGGCCGCCCCCACTCCAGAATCGTTTCCGTTTCCGGCGACCCAGCGGCGCCCCTCGCCCGCCCGCAGTCGCCGTTCTCCTCGGCCGTCGCCGTCGTTCACAGACCGCCAGTCCCACCGCGACCCTCGCACAGTCGCGCCGCCGTGCCGCCAGTGGAGCCCCGCAGCAGTGAATACCCGACTCGGGTACCCGAGTCGGGTATTAGGGTACCCGATTTCGTTTTCGGGGTCGGGGTCGGGTATAGGGTTTAAGGAATTTTCGGGTTCGGGTATCCGATTTTTTCGGGTAGGGTACCCGAACCCGACCCGATTCCCAGCCCTAATTATGTCCATATGAGATAATACTCAGATGATATATGTTTAATTATATTTATTTCTTATCCATCAAATTTAAAGAATTTGTACAAACTGAATACTCTCTTCGTCCCCCCAAACATCTTCCTAAGAGAGAATGACACAGATTTTAATAAAAGTTAGTTATGTATTTGATAAGTGAAGAATAGGTCCCACAAAAAGTGAAATTATAAGAGTGATAGTTAGTGAAAGTGGAGAACGAGTCCCACAAAAAGTGAAATTGTAAAAAGGGAAAATGTGCAGATTGGCCCCCGAAGTAGTAGCCCCTATAGCGTATAACCCCTCTTACTCACTGTGTGTGCAACTAAACCCCTGAACTCCGAGAAAAATGTGCAAATTCCCCCCTCTGACCTAACACCGTTAAGTGTCCGTTAACGTTTATGTTTAATTGCACCCTCTACTTCAGGGGTGGATCTGCACCTTAATTTTTTTTTTATAATTTCAGCAACCTACCTCCGGCATCAACTTAACCGCCCCCCGTAATCATCGGCTCCAACTTACACTTTGTCAGCTCGCATGCGCTCAATCTCTTGATCGTTGACTGCTTACCGCCGACATGCATCAGCATCACCAACTCCAGATGTGGACCTGGATCGAATCCTGCTTGGTCCAAAGCAATATCCGTATTTTTTTACTTAGGTCAGGATCCGATCCAAATTCATTAGGTCCAAAAAAATGAGATTCATGTCCAGATCCATTAGATTTACAGGGTCTCGAGTCCTGACCCGGATCCATTCTTTTTTCTCTTTTAAAATAAATTTACAAATATTAAATTAACCAAAAATAAAATCATAATTATTATCTAGAGTTTTAATAATTATTCAAAAATAAATAAATACAATTTAAATATATATATGATATAGATAAATATATACACAATTAATATCATAAGATAAGCCTAAAAGGTTAAGGTGTTGGAGGAGATGCTGTTGTGCGGGGCGGTGAAGAAGCTGGTGGCGTTGCTGCATGTAAGCGGTGGGCAGTCGACAACCAAAAGATTGGGCGCGTGCGAGCTGACAAGGTGCAAGTCAGAATCGATGAGTACGGAGGCGGTTAAGTTGATGCCGGAGGTGGGTTGCTGAAATTTAAAAAAAAATAAAAAATTAAGGTGTAGATTCACCCCTGAAGTAGAGGGTGCAATTAAATCCAAACTTTAACGGACACTTAACGGCGTTAGGCCAGAGGGGGGAATTTGCACCCTTTTCTCGGAGTTCAGAGGTTTAGTTGCACACACAGTAAGTAAGAGGGGTTATACGCTATAGGGGCTACTACTTCGGGGGCCAATCCGCACCTTTTCCCTTGTAAAAATAATAATTGGTGAAATTATTTCCAAAATTAGGTTAGGAAGATGCTTTGGGGACAAACCAAAATAGAAAAAAGAGGAAAATGTTTGAGGGACGGATGAAGTAAATATTATCGATATACGATTAATAGGAGATGCGACACATTAATCGTACATCATATCATACTTCAGTTTTACATATTTGTTTCTTCTAAAATCTTCAATCTCACATCAATTTTTTATAAACTTCATCAAATGAATATTTATATAAAAATGTATTTCTATTATCACAACCTATATTTAATATTATTTCAAATATTGTACTACTAATTTAATTTGATCGTATCAAATTAATTAAAAAAATAATTTATATATAAATTATTTCATATGTTATAATAATAAAAAATAACATAAAATAATTATAAATAATAACATAAAATAATTCCCGTCAAATTTCAACGGGTTAGTAGCTAGTAATATAAAATACTAGTATAGTTTACTTTGAATAATTTACGAGCCAGATAGTGCACTATACTTTAGCTTTCTACTCAGCTGGTTTTGAGTGTGGATATTTAGCGTTTTGGTTATGATTTTTGTAACTTGGTTTTTTGCAGACGTTGGGAGCAATAAAATTTATAAAAATAAAAAAATAAAAATAAATTGAAGATTTAGATTTTAAGACGATGATGAACTGAAAAAATTAATTTGGGGAAGCCAAACAAACAATGACTATGCAAAGTTGCAAACTATATAAAAGTATCCTTTTTTTTATCAGGAAAAGGGGAATATTATAGAAAGAAAAACAGTAAGGTACCAGAGGTACCCGAAAAAGGAGAAACATGCCCGCCCAAAGCCAAGCAAAAGACAGAAAAAACAAAGAAAAGCAGTCAAAAAAACTTCCAAAGAAAAGAAGTCTGAAAAGGAAAGCTTCCAACTCCAAGGTCTTGAAAAAATGACAGCAGCAAAGCTTTCCTTTGATCCACCTGATTCCATAGTCTTCTGCATTGAAAACTCTCCACACCACAGAAAAACAAAAGATGAGCTGTAGCAGTCCAAAAACACCCAAAATCCTCTTGATCCCTTTGCCCTGCCTCGCCAAAACAATGCAGAAGCGTGCACAACAAAACAAGAAGCTAATCACAAAAACAGGAGGCCAAGGAGAAATCCGAAGAGCACCAGGATTGAAGACTAAGCTCATTCTTCAGCACTTTAAAAGATGACAACCAACTCCACAGCCTGGTTTTAACTTCCAAGACCAGATTTTTGACGTCCCAAAGTTTTTTTTCAAATCTGCTCTCGTTTCTTTTTTTCCAAATAAGCCAAACGACACACATCCACAAAGCTTTAAGGATTTTACGACTTCTCTTACCTCTACCCTGATGGCAGAAAGACATGAAATGGTGTACCACGCCTCTTGGTCTTGCCGTCGTGATACCGATCCATCGTTGGATCCTGAACAGTTGCTTATTTATTATGGATTAAGAAGTATAATTATTAGTCTTTGAGCTTGTGATAATTATCGAGAATGGTGAATTATTTAGGTTCCCTACTAACTATACATGAAGATAAGGATTTCAATCCTTTTTAGATTAGGAAAAAGGCTGATGTGACAAAATAATTAAGTTAATCATCCACGTCAGCTTACGGGCTAAAGTTTCATGAAATAATTAAGAGTTGGTCGCAGGTACATTCGACTGTACCGTATACTCAAATTGATCCGTACTCAGATCATTATCAGCATTCTGATCCAAACTTACATCCTGACTCAAATCGTGTAAATGATACTATTCAATTATACAAATGACACTGTCTGTAATTGACATTATTATGTTATACAAATGACACTGCATATAAATGACACTACAACATTGTAAATGAAATTATACATAATTGACATTATTCATAAATATAAAATGACACTTCCTGTAATTAATACTATAAGATTGCAAATGACACTATAATATTTTAAATAACATTATAAAATTGAAAATAACACTATAACATTTTAAAATATTATAGTATCATTTATATAATTGAATAATGTCAATTATAAGCAGTGTCATTTATATAACTGAATAGTGTCATTTAAACGATCTAGATTAGGATGCCGGTTTGAATTAACATGAAGATCACAATCTGGGTATGGGTCAATCCAATCCGGATGAGATTTTGTGAATAATTAATCCCATTCCATGGGGTTTATCATCTTTAATAACGACTTCTGATTTGTGCTTAGGATGTTGAAGACCACAAATTAGTTACCCATTGATACAGCTATAAGATTATGACACTAATGGCATGGTTATCTCGAAGCAATTATTGGAAGCAGCATTTTATTTTATCCATTTTTTTTAAATAAGCAACATTTTATTTTATCCAGTTTTTAAAGTTCTCTGCCACGTAAGAGCATCTAGGGGTGAGCATTCGTTTTTTTTGTTCGATTTTTGTTAAAATCAAATCAAATCAAATTTTTATTTGATTTTAATAAAAAAAATCGAGCCGAACCGAATCGAATTAACCAAATCAAAAAATCGAAATTTTTAGACTGAAAAATCAAACAAAGCCGAAAAATCGAAAAAATCCAAAAAAAACCGAAAATCCGAAGAAAGAAAATAAAAATAAGAAAAAATAAATTAAATTATATTTAATATCAAAATTATATATATATATATATTAATAAAAATTATATATAAATATGTCTATATATTTACTTATAAAGTATATATATATATGTATATATATATGAAATAAATATAATTCAATTTTCGGTTTTGTTTGGTTTTTACAAAACCAAATCGAACCGAACAAAAAAAACCAAATTCTTTTGAAAAATCAAACCGAACCAAACCATATTTCAAAATTTCGATTTGGATCAATTCGGTTATTCGGTTTCGGTTATTTTACTCACCTATATATAAGAGCACCTCCACCTACGAGCCACTTTGAGGCTTTGAGGGTTACACGAATTTTAAGAAATTGATTAAGTGTGTGTGAGTGAAATAAGGGATTAACTTTTATTATGAGTGAGTTATGTGT
Source organism: Salvia miltiorrhiza (assembly GCF_028751815.1). Classification (NCBI taxonomy): domain Eukaryota; kingdom Viridiplantae; phylum Streptophyta; class Magnoliopsida; order Lamiales; family Lamiaceae; genus Salvia; species Salvia miltiorrhiza. The sequence goes on from NC_080387.1 coordinate 48,705,540, forward strand.
GGTACACTTACCAAAAAAGAAAATGAATATTCATTTGGTGGACGGACCAAAAAGAAAATATGGATACTCATTTCATGGACGAAGGAAATATTTAGTTATTTCTTTCGTCCATAAAAAATTTGGCATAATTTTTTTTGGTATATTCATATAAAGTGGGACCATGACCCCACTAACAACTTCACTAACATTTTATTAAAATTCATGTCGTTTATAATGTGACAAATGTTTTGTGGAGTGAGTGAGTAATTTTTATTCTCTTTCACATCACCAATGTTCATCTCAACCAAAAATGACACTTTTGTCATTTTTGACGTTTACTAAAAATATGATACTTTTCTTTTTAAAACATGGTTCCACATATTTTCTTTATTTTTTATTCTTATAAATACATTTTATTTACAATTTTCTTATACCACAAATTCAATCTCAATCGCTCATTTCATACAATGGTGATACTCTTTCTACACTACATAAAATTCACCACCAATTGTGTGCATGTGTTGGCCTAGCGGTAGATGGTTAATGCTAAGACCTGAGGTCTTGGGTTCGACCGTCATGCAATCTTTAAATTTCTTTATTTATTTTATCAAAAAAAAAATAAAATTCATGACCAATTTATTAAAACTTGTGCCTGTCAAAAGTGTTATACTTTTGATAGACAGAGGGAGTATAATTGTTTTAAATAATTTATCAACAACCACACCAACCATCCAATGGCATATATTTTAAGTCGGAGAACTTGTGTTTGACTTAAATAAAATATAAACTGACTTTTTTAAAAATTAAAAATTCAATTAAATTTTAAATTCTTTTTTTAATTTTAATTCAGTTTTAATTCCAACATGTCATTAAAATTCATTTCTCCCCCTAGTGGCGGCAGAATTTCATTAAAATCACCAAATTTTCAACATTTTTGTAATATATTTTCTCCGTTCATAAAAAATAGTCTCTTTTTATCATTTTAGAATGTCTATAAAAATTAGTCTTTTTTCCATTTTTAGAATCTATCAATCACATATGGGCCCTCTTCTCCACTCATAATACAATTAATTATCATTATAAACAAGAGGTTATGGCCAAAATATACACGAATTTTGAAAAAAGATGTAATTTTCCCATGAACTTTCAATTAAACCAAAAAAAATACAAGAATTTATATATTTTTTTTGCAATTTTCACCTGAGTTTGACTTTCACGAAATGAGAGTTTAATTGACAGTCGAAATTAAGTTAAATATATTAAATTTTGCTTTCTTAGACCTCTGAGCTTCTAAATATTCTTCATCATCAGAAGTTAGACCAATGACAGGTGAACTTTGACTGTCAATTAAGCTTTAATTTGGTTGAAAGTCAAACTTAGGTGAAAATTGCAACAAAAATATAAATTCATGTATTTTTTGGCTTAATTGAAAGTTCAAATGAAAATTACAATTTTTTTCGAAGTTTGCGTATTTTTTGGTTATAACTCCTAAAAACAATTAACTACATAATTACTAAATTGACGGTCGATCACCCCATAACATGATACTCCCTCCATCCCATCGAAAGTGATGTGTACTCATTTTTTGACTTCCCAACAAAAGTGAGTCATTTCATTTTAATTAAATGTTCCCTGATTTTTCTTTAATTTTGGGTTAATTAGGCAATCAAACCCACAAATTTTTTTTTGGCCCAAGTGCAACAAATCGACCCTCATTTCTTTCATTTCACACAACCATTTCTCTCGGTCTCTCTCTCTCTCTCTCTCTTATATTTTCAGCGAAAGTTCTCCGACTTAAAATAAAATTAATTAAAATATTTAAAAAATGGCATCAAAATTTTAAAACTCACTAAACAAATATATAGTAATATTTTATTCACAAAATTAAAAACATACTTAAACAATTAAACACTACTTCGACGGAGGAAGTAATTGTTATTTTCAGTCTCAGAGGTGTACCTACCAGTGCAATGACCCGATTTTTTTAAAATAAACTACTATTCATGTAAATGAAGAATCTTCATCTTTTTTTTTCTTTGAATTAGAATTACAATAAGTATATAAATATAATCAAATTAATAATCCGTACGCAGACGGATCTTTACACCACACAAATGTGGGAAAATAATCGTACATAGACGGAACCACTGCCCACACAAAAGTGGGAAGACTACACCGCATGCAATCGAGATTCAACCTGAAACCTCTTATAAAGAAGAGTCTTTGGGTGCCTCAACTTTGCCACTTGAGGTAGGCCCCATTGGTGACCCTTAGAGGGTTTCACTAAGCTTATTTTAAAGAGCTTATAAGCTCTTGGAGCTTATAAGGTATTTCAACAGCTTATAAGATATAGTTTTATATGAACTTATAAATTATGAGTTGTTAAAGTATTTGGATAATTGAACTTATAAGATAGAGAGAGATCCTTTAGTTAGAGATATAAAATTTTTGTTAAAGAGAGAAAATCGAAGAGATATGAAATTAGAATGATATGTAATGAAAATAAAAAATTATAGTTGAATTAATTTTATAAAAAGAGTGTTGGTTATAAGATTACGAGAAAATAAGTTAGGTCTAGATGAACTTATTTTTTGAGAACCTTATTGTTGGGGATGGGTCCAACAATTACGGATAAGGACGTCGGGGTCGTCCGTTACGATGGGCACTAGCAACTTGAAACACGAACAACGTTAGAGTCCTTCTCGGAGCACCGGTGGGGGTGTCGATGGAAGGGCCTCTGACGCTCAAGTTAGTAAAAAATATTAATAAAAATCGTATTGAAAACAATTGAAAGTAAATGAAAAAGTAAATCGGGTCGATTTGGTTGATGGAGTTGAAGGCGATTGAGCAATGAGCAAGGGCCGTTGGGTCGTCCCGGTTGATCTGATCACCGGAAAACCTAAGGCTGAGAACGTGGAGGCAGAATAATGCGAGCGGGGAGAGAAAAGCGAGAGAACGTGTTGGAGTGCGAATGATTGTGTCGGTCGAATGACCTAGTTGGTTCTTATTTATACCCTGATGGCCTGACGGCTAGGGTTTTGCTCACGTCCCCCTCAACCCTAGTTGTTTCGATATTTGTGGGGTCGATATCCCTGATCCGTTTTCTGCCTTCTTCCCCAAGTTGCTGCCCTATCTAGGGTTAAGGTCGATGGGCCTTGATAACCTAGAGTACGGGCTGAATTATTTGAAATTAATTCAATTTTTTGGCTTGGGCTTGACGTTTTGGGCCGCGAATATTTGCTCGAATGAGCTATACGAAATTTGCCCACTACACTTATAAGCTCTTAGAGCTTATTTTTTATATCTTATAAGCTCTTTAATAACTTATTTTGCCGAACACTTGAATTTATAAGTTCCTAAACATCTTATAAGCCGTTTTAAAGAGCTTATAAACTCAGTCAAACATCCTCTTAGTCCCTTATTTCATCTTTTACAGTTTTAAATATATTTGGTCTTTTATAAAGTAATTAACTCTTATATTTCGTATGATTACAGAACTTGGTAAAATTAAAGAAAAAAGCTAAAAAAAATACATAGAAAGTTAGACGATTAACTCTCAAATATAAAAAAGGTGTTTGCACAAGTATTATCTAAAAGTTCATTACGATAAGGTGTAAGTTGCAATGTCAAATCGTCTTGAAGAAACAGTTTTCTCCAAGACCAAATCATCAAAAATTTAAAATCCACATGCCAAAATCAAATGAATTATATCCCAGTTTTTTCTATAACTCTATTATCACCTTTTTTTGTCAAGAGTTATATTATGAGCATATCTTTTTTTTTTTTGAAGTACAAAATTTTATATTAAATAACGATAAGTAATATTTGTGATCCAAATAAAAAAATCCACCATTCAAATCATCACACCATCAGATCAAGCAGATCAAGCAGCGAAATTAGCGTATGTTATGCATACCATTTTGAAGAATCCTCATTGGAGACCATTTTTCTCATAAGTAAAGCAGAAGTTTCCAGAAATTACATTTTTGCGTTCTAACCACATCTTTTTCTTCATAATGATTAATGATATTTCATGTCAAATACAGACTATGCGGATCTTAATAGAGACAGAGAAACACAATGTTGTGGAATTGTTCGGGAAGACAATCAACGCAGCAAGAACGTAAAAGAAAAGAACACGGAAGGAATTTATGTGGTTCGGATTTTTCAATCCTACATCCACGGTGCAGAAACAATCAATTCTATTTCACTATGAACACGCAAGAACTTTACAATTACAATTGAGAACACTCAACACTAGAAGAAGTGTATAGCCTACAAATCTATCAAGATTGCTATAATTCCTCACTCTCAACTAGTTTTCAGTAATAGAAATTCTTAAGCTTCAACTCAACAACTAACCTAAGTATTTAATCAAAAGAAATAGCAGTTGAGAAGATTTGAGCTACGCGCCGACTTCTGGTGAAGGATGTGATTCATAAGCAGGAGAAATTGTTTTAAGGAGGGATCAAGTGTTATGTTTATTTTTTTATTTGTGGATTTTAAATTAAAAAAGTGCAATATCCAATAAAATAGCATAATGAATTCAGTAAGGTTAACTACAAAAATTAAATATTTGTAGAATTAATAATATTATTTTTAAATAAAAAAAATTGTCTATTCATTTGATATATGTACATTTTAGTTTGAAAAGAGGGTAAATACAACTTTAAACCTCAAATTATTTGTGGACTATCAATTATATCCTGAACTATTGAAAATATTTTTTTAAATCTTGAACTATCAATTTTGTATCAACTGTACCGTTGATTCATTTTTCACCTTTAAATATTCAATTAGCGTGGCATATACTAACGTCGTTTTGTACAATGTAGGTTAAAAAAAAATCTAAATACATTGTAGCATCCGATGAGCCACGTCAAAATTTTGGAGAAAAAAAATGGAGGAATGGTACAATTGATACAAAATTGATAGTTGAAGGTTTAAAAAAATATTTTCGATAGTTCAGGATATAATTGATAGTGCACAAATAGTTTGAGGTTTAAAGTGATATTTACCCTTGAAAAATACATATTACATATAATTATTTTTCATAAAAAATTCAGGCAAATGCTTATGGTTTGGATGCAGAATAAATCAAAGAATTTGTAGAATGAATATTTAAAGTAGGTGACGGTACTGCCGTTGAAAATCTTGGTTATGGAGAATCTGATGTGATATTATCAGAAAATATTCTTACACTAGATGCAATAAATCCTATTGCATCTATGGTGGAATACACATAGACTGATGTAATGAATAATGCATTTGATCCGAAATTTTTTAAGGATAAATTTATCTTAGCCCCCACCTATTAGATGGTTGATACGATTAATGATTATAATGTCATGTCTCTAATGTCTACCAAATAAATGATTTACTTAAGTTCAGACAACATTTACAAAGAAGATGGACAAGTTGACCTCGATAAAGAAGTATTGTCGGTTGAATATCTCAACACTATCAAGTGTTCAAGATTGTTGAGTTATGAAATTAAATTGAAAGAGGGATGCATAGTCATGCTTTTTAGAAATATTAATCCATCTAATGAGCTTTTGCAATGAACTAGGCTGATAGTAGCTAAACTTTGAGAATGTGTAATTGAAAGCAAGCTCATTTTAGGAAAAAATGCGAACAAGAAGTTTCCTATTGCCATAATGATTATGAGTGCATCAGATTTTACTAAATTTTCTATTTGTTTCAAAAGACTTAAAAGTATTTGTTTTCTATGACAAGAAATATGAGTCAGGACAACGTTTTTCGAATGTAGAATTATATCTATTGAAACATGTGTTTAGTCATGCATGAACAACTGTACGTGTCAATCTCAAGAATCACTACAAAAAGAGATCTAAAGATTTTAGTATGTGATGAGAATGGTCATACACATGACACAACAACTAACATGGCATATGATGAAATTTTAAATAGATTATAAGGTAATTACAAATTTAATAATTTATTCAGACTTTGTAAGTTGAAGTCATTATTGATATTATTTAATTCATTATTTGTTTTTATTTTTTTAGTGACTCGTTGTAGCTACATACATCCTAAGTTAGGTAAATTTCAAATAAATATTGCAATTTATCTAATAAAATTTTGTGGATAAATACTCTTCTTATATATATATATATATATATATATATATTTCATAAGACATAATTTAACCCAATTCCAAATAAATGTTACAGTTTTATATTTTAAAACTATTTCATTCAATTCTCTATTTTAGTAAAATAAAATTCATGAATAAAAATTATATTAGATAATTCCAAAAATTTATATAATAATGAATTCTCGTTGAATTTCGACTGAATACTTACTAGTTATGTTTATTTGAAAACATTGTGACAATATGATGAGCAATATCAATTTTTTGAAGTTAAAAAATGAATACGGACTATAATTGATATAAAATCAATTCTTTAAGATTAAGTATTTATAATAATTAAAATATTATTAATAGCATAAATATAGTTTAAAATTTAAAACAATATGTATCTTTTTATTAAATATAATATTAATCAAATATACTTTCACCCTTCAAGTTCAAACCCGTGCTCCACATGGCTGTTGGATCTGTCAAGGCCGGGTAGGGCTGAGCCCACCTGGCCAATAGGCAAAATCGGGTTGGGCTGATCTAACACCCGGAAATGGGTTTTATGAACAAAAATTCCAACGAATTTTAATTATTTGTGGCGCAACATAAATCTGACCAGCCCATCCAATCGGGCTAGACTAATTTTGTCTAGGGGAAACCAAATATTCTAAATCGAATAATCGAATTGATTCAAATCGAAATATTTAAATATGATTCGAATTTTTTGATTTGATTTGTTTTTATTTTCCAAAATAATTTGATTTTTTGTTTCGATTTTTTAAAATCGAACAAAACCGAAATCGATTTATATTTATATAATACTCCATACACATAGGGCTGTAAACGAGCCGAGCCGAGCCGAATACAAGCAGGCTCGAGCTCGGCTCGTTTAAATATTCGGGTGTTCGAGCTCGGCTCGAGCTCGATTCGAGCTTTTATTTTGATGATCGAGCTCGGCTCGTCACCCACATACTTAACTCGAGCTCGGTTTGAGTTCGGCTCGGGTGATGCTCGATAATGTCGAATTCAAGCTTGAGCTCGAGCTCGGCTCGTTAGATGTTCGTATGTATGATGTTCAAGCTCGAATTTATTATAAATTTAAGAAAATCTTCTTAATTAATATGTTATTCGAGTTCGAGTTCGACTCGTTTAAGGCTCGTGTACTAACTCGATTGAAGGCTCGACTGAAGGTTCGTGAACAGGCTCGCGAACAATTGAATTCGAACATGTTAATGAGCTCAACGAGCCGAGCACTGTCAGGCTCGATAAAAATTTCGAGCCGAAATCAGGCTCGAGCTCGGCTCGTTTATTATCGAATCGAGCTCCGAACGAGCTTTTTTCGAGCCGAATCTCGAATAGCTCGCGAGTAGCTCTGTTCATTTACAACCCTACACACACACATAAATCTTAAATACAATTAAATTTTACCCTTATTTTGTTTTTTGGGTAGAGTTATTTCGCTGTTTTAATTCTATTATTTCGATTTGATTTGGTTTTTTATTTTTTAAAAATTAATATAAATTTAATTTAATTTTAACAAGAATCAAATGAAAAATCGACACCCCTACATTTTACACATTAGTATATGCCCATTCGTGCGATGCACGATGGAAATCGAAATTATACGATAAATTTAAATAAATAAAAATAATAAAAAATCAAAATATAAACAAATACAACATATGTTTTAAAAACAAAATATAATAATTCATATCAATTACTCAATAAAATCCTGAATTTAAAAATGTATGTTTTCAACTTATACAAAGTGTAATGATAATTATAGTTATTAAATAAATTTAAAAATTATTCGAAAATGAAAATTTGCATTATGCATATTATTATATAAATTATTCATCATAATAAATATTTTCATACATAAATATAAATAAAATTTGTAAATTTGTAATGAAGAGACATAAAATAAACATTTTAAAATTTTCATAACTTATTCAATTTAAATTTATTTTTGATGATTTTTATACTATATTTAATTTAAGATACATATTGATTATTTTATTCATGAATCAAACTTGATGACGTTTCGAAAATAATTAAAATATAAAAAATAAAAAGAAAAAAATAGTGAAAAATTGGTGGAAGAAGAGAGATAAAGAAAGGGGGAAAAATGGAGGGAAAAACTCCTCTTTTATATTAGTATTATATAGATTTAATAGCTACATGTATTGTTAAGGGCCGTGCGAACGGATGGTTCTAACAACCTAATTACCCTAATTATGGTTTAATCATATTTTTTTTTTTTTTTTTGAGGAATATGGTTTAATCAAATTTTAGTTGTGGACTAATTAATCAAAGGGTTGGGACATTCGCACCCAAATTTTCGTCAGCTGAAAATACGACTCCATCAATCAAGCAAACTCTCTCTCAGAATTTATGGCATATATAAAGAAACATTCTATGATGGGATGAAACCCCTCCTCTCCTGCACTTGTCTAATTATATATCAATTCCTATCAATATCTGAAATTAACTGAGGACCACAGAATCTTCCAAATTAAGTGATAAACATGGGAGTGTAGGGGACCGGACAGCCCTTCAAAGTGATTATCAATTTGTTATTGCAAACTTAATTAGGATATATACATTTCCTAATTAAAGAAAATTAATCTCTTCTAACCTAATATATATAGTGATGTCACCCAATTAATCGAAATGAGTCATTTTTTTTTCTTAAGAGGAATCGAAGTGAGACTTTAACTGCTCGACAAATATATATACATATAATTGTTTCTATTAGAATCTTTAATTTATTATCCAAAAAAAATTAACGGCTTCGCATGTGATAGGGTTGGAGGTGTCCAATGCTAGCATCATCCTTATATCTACTACATATATATATCATCATCGACCAACAACACACATTTTAACTAGTTGTACTGTTCTTTTCCAGGAATAACTAAATTTCTTCTTGCATGAAACTTACTTTACTTAGTGTGTTTTTCCTGTCCAATATGCTCGCAGTTCGCTTTCTTTATAAATTTATCATAAGAAATAAGAGATAAAAAGACAATTATCTCTTTAAATGTTTTATTCCTTTTCTTTCATTTTCTAAAAAAGAGAATTTGAACCTTTTTCATTCATTCTTTACAACTTAGTAGTAAACATCATCGGTTTTTGCAAAAGTTAATTTAGTTTGGAAAAAATCTTGAAACAGACATGATTAATGGAGGAAAAGGCGAAGAGATTTCATTAAGAATCCATCCATGGTAGCAACATTTTGAGATGAAATATGTGAAAACAAAATCAGTCACCAAAACCAGTCACTAATTAAATCCTACTAAGAAAGGAGGAAAAACAAATGAAGACAAAAATCCGAGAAAAAAAAATTAAAGAGTTGCAGCACTAGGTGTGATCCAGTGATAATCCTCACATTGCTCCTCCTGAAAAGGGAAAATAAGAAAAAAAGAGATAAATAACCAAAATATGAAGAGAAACATCAAACAATAGATTGTTTGCATAATAGCGTAAGTAATTTACCATAATCTTTAGGCGTGTGGCATTTATAGCACTCCATCCTGCTAGCATAATTATGCATGCCGCATCCAACTCTGTTGACAATATATAAAGGTGATTGAGTGGATGAAATTTATATATATAAAAAAAGAAAAAGGAAATTAAAAAGAATATTAATAGACGAATTAAATTACCTGGAGCAGATCCAGTCGCCGGTTTTCCAGCCGGGGACGGCGTAGCCTGCCGGGGCCATAATTCGGGCGTCATAACCGCAATAATCTTTGGAGGCGCAGCACCTGTAGCAGGTGGTCCTGCTGGCGTAGTTGTGGGCGCCGCAGTTCATGGCGCCACAATACCAGTCTCCCGCCAAAACCTCGCTCTTCTGCAATGCGCCGCCGTACGCCGCCACCTCCGCCGCTCCGGCGTACTTGGGGCACCCGCACCGCTGGCACGTGTCGCGCTTCGAGAAATTCAGATGCTGGCACGCTCCACACATCCAGTCTCCTTGCCTGCTCATCTTCTCGCTGCTGCTGTGTTTTCTCACCTGATCAAATGGTTGTAGCAACTAGTTTTGTTGTTTGGAGTTGGTGATTTTGGGGAATGAATTGGTGTGGGGTTTTTATACTTGTCAAATAGACTCGTTTGTGGGGGCCTCCCTCCTTCAAATTAAACTCATATCACATTCACCGCCACACCTATTACAATACTTTTTTATTCCCTCTGTCTCGTTACAAACGATCACGAAGATTAAGAAATGTGTAATTAGTAGATAATGTGAATTGATAGAAATTATTTAAATATTAGATGTAAAAAGAGAATATATATATATATATATATATATATTGCCAAAAAAGAAATGAGATATTTGTAATGAGACATTTCATTATAGAAAGTGGAACATTTGTAATGGGACGGAGGGAGTATTACATATCATTCTATTTAGAAACGGTCTCCGCGCACCCCAAATCACTATTAATTAATTTATTAATAATTAATAAAGTATTATTTAACAAACTTTAATTACTTAATTAATTTTAAATACTCTTTCCGTCCCAATATATAATAACGTCTCAAAAAAATGGAGAACACAAATTAAGAAAATTTATATATAGTAAATGAGGAGACAGTAGTGAAAAAGTAAGAGATAGATAAATTAATTAGTAGAGAGATAGAGATAGTAGATAAGGTAAATTGTTTTTTTTTTTTTTTGGATCGAAAAGTTATAAATGGACCAAAAAAAATGAGAGTAAGATTTAAGGTAGAACTCATGGTGCTGTAGCCTATAGAGCGCACTATTTATTTTAAGTTATAACATTTGGACCTAAAATTTAAGTAAAGTTTCGAAGCTACTAAATGTAATTAAGTAAATACTACATTCGTCTCATTGATAATGGCTTATTGGATGGGACATGTCATTATCAATGGGACGGACGAAAAAGGAAAGTGAGTCATTATGAATGGGAGTAATAAATATATTTTTTTAGAAATGAGTGTTAGATTTTGTGAGGAGAATGGATGGGTTGTTACAAGTTAGAAGGTGGTGAAGCAATGGCAACTTTATGGATGAATGATTCCCATATGCATTATTGCTGGGGAAAGAGTTTGAAATGCTATTCTGTATTCGACGGCCATTTGTGGTAAGGTGTTATGAGGGGAAGATGTTATTTGGGAGTGGGTGGAAACGTAAGCCAGTTGCCACGGTGGACGCCACGTAGGTGTCGAGCCGGAAGGGGAGGGGGAGGGAGATCATGTACACATTTTTTCACATGGCGGAATCGATTCCTTATAATGCACATCCATTGACAAAATTCCATTCCAATAATTCAATATCCATTTGAAGATAGATAGAAGTCCGATCCACTAGCATTACACATTTACACAAGCCACTATCTCCAATTCAATGTGGGACTTCAATACACCCCCCCGCACGCGCAGCGTGGACTATCCCAAACGCCATCTGTTGACAACGATATTGGGGGGGTCCATCATTGGATTGGGTTGACTCTGATACCATGTTAGAAATGGATATTGGACCCATTCATCCCTTAAAAGACCTTATAAGGGAGAGGATTGTCTCACCATATAAAGTGGCTCATGCCACTATCTCCAATCCAATATGGAACACTTCAATAGTTAGTATTGACAGCACTGTTGTGTTCATCACCTAGCATCTCTTTGCTTGCACGCAATAATGGAGATACCACATTCCCAATACGATGATATATATGCATGCCCTCTCTCTCTCTCCTGCACGAAATAAGGAAGCCAAACTCAACACAAAAAATCATGTCAACAGTATATTCTGCAGGAAAACAACTTTCCTTGTCCCCAAACAAAGCAACTCCATGCACTAACAATTAATGTTCACAAATGGCTACTTTAATAGTATTTGCTTCATCAACACATGATCTCTTGGAAAATTTTAATTTGACGTGTGTTGAATGTTTTTATATAAGAAATTTTATTGCAAATTAATATACTGCATGCAGAATCTCCTGCCTTTTGAGTAGATACACATAGAAGTTTCCATTTATATATGCCTTTATTTGCCCACAAAAATAGATTAAGACTTTATAGTGTCTCACTGTGTCTGATTATATATAAAAACTGAAAAGCTCTTCTCTATTTGTTTATTAAACAAATACGCTAATCTTTAACAATCTTTCAGCTCAAACTTGACCCGATAAATAATTACATTAATCAATTTACTTGAGCTTAATTCAGTTGAAACTTGTCTATACTAGATGGGTAAATTAATCATTGATCCGAACTCAAACTCAAACATTTGTTGTAATAATAACAGTAAAGCTAGATCAAGTGAATAAGGAGCTGTGACATACTATATATGTATCTAATTTTATGAGTGTGAATACAGGGGGCCGATCCTTTATTTGCTGACATGACAATACGTTTGTCAGGCTGGTTTATCCTTATTAAAATGTTAAAGTGATTAAAATGGAGTGATGATCCTACATTTATAGGTTTATCATTTATGTGGAGTAATTTTACTAAAAATAGAAAAAAAAAAAACATGAAATTCAAAGACGAACTAAAATGACAAAAGGGGCATGAAATTAGGGGACGGATGAAGTATTTTTCTTGAGTCATTCACTCAATCTCATTCATAGCTTGTTTATTCAATAATTATATATATATATATATATATTTGCATCTTTTAGGCTTTAAACGGATTTTTAATGGTAAGAAGTGTATAAAATGTGTGTGTGTTTTTTTTTACGCTTAATGTTGGACTTAATTTATGCATACAATCAAACAAAATATATATATATATATATATATATATATATATATATATATATATTGTTAGAACATTAATATGCATCATGTTTAATACATGCAATACGCATATTGTATAAAGTGAATTGAATCTCGTACCGCATCAATTGTTTTTCTAATGAAAAAGAGAAAGGCGATTTCATTTGAAAGATTTAGGATATGATGAAGAAAACAGGGGCCGATGGTGGAGGCTGTGGTGGTTTTCGGTGTTAAGCTAAGCTTATTTTAAAGAGCTTATAAGTTTTGGAGCTTATAAGATATTTCAAGAGCTTATAAGATGTAATTTTTAAGAGCTTATAAGTTGTCAAATTGTTTGGATAATTGAGCTTATAAGTTAGAGTGAGAATTTTTTTGCTATAAAATAGAAAATATTTTTTCAAAGAGAGAAAATCAAAGAAAAATGAACTTGAATGATAGTATATGATAAAAATAATAAATTATAGTTGAAAAATATTTGTAAAAGAATTATTGTATATGAGATTATAAAAAAATAAGTTGGGGTATAAGAACTTATTTTTTGGGGAGCTTATAAGCTCTTGGAGTTTATTTTTGGAACTTATAAGCTATATTTAGGAACTTATTTTGTCAAACACTTTGAAGGAACTTATAAGCTGTTTTAAGGAGCTTATAAGCTCAGCCAAACTCCCTCTTGTTGATCGGTTTTATGATGGTGAGACATTGACTGAATTGAGGAATGCGGATTGGAGAAGTATTGCAAGAATGAGAGATTGGAGACATTAAAACATAAAACTACACAAAGTTAAACATAAACCAACATCACATTGTATATGGGTTGGGATCTATTGAGAAGTCAATATATTTCGTTTTAATTATGTCAATAACTTTATCGAAAAAATCAAGAGACCGCATGAATAGACATTTATTCATAAACACGCCACCTTCAGGATTTGAACCTCAGGCGGCCTTCAGTAAATTTATTATGTTCAATAAAATTGTTGGCGTATTCAGTAAATTTATTGACTTATTCAGACCGCTCTTCTCTTTCTCTCAATATTTAACCTTCTCTATTGATCTATTTCCCATTGTATATATATATATAGGGAAGAGTTCAATGGAGACCACTCCCCTACATAGAGAATGAAGACCAAATCAGAGCCATTGATCTCACCAAAATCAATGAATCAGATTCATCCGAATTCTTCAAGTTTAGGAAATTCCGTAAATTCCTCATTTTCCAATTTTGGGAACTAACGAACATTATATGAACTTACGAACATAAGTATGTTTATTTGTATGTTCATTTGTTTTTATACGAACATATCGACGAACATTAGTATGTTCATTTGTTTTTTATACGAACACATAGACGAACATTAGTATGTTCGTAAGTTCATAATAATGTTCGTTGGTTCTCAGAATTGGAAAATGAGGAATTTACTGGATTTCCTAAACTTGAAGAATTCGGATTAATCTGATTCATTGATGTTGGTGAGATCAATGGCTCTGCTTTGATCTCTATTCTCTATGTATATAGTGGTCTCCATTGAAGCTGACCCTATATATATATATATATATATATATATATATATATATATATATATATAGGGGCGCGCTCCAGTGAGACCCCCTATTTTTCGTGTAACATGAGGACAATGAATAAGACATATAATACTAACGAATAAGACGTATATCTAACGAACAAGATGTATATACTGATGAAAAACAAGATTTAAAAAATTGGTAATGAATAAGACATATATACTGATGAACAAGACAGTATATACTGATGAACAATGCATATGTATTGATGAATAACAAAATTTAAAATATTATGCTCCCTTCAGGATTCGAACCCTGCGAAAAAAATCTCCCTCCGGATACAATCATACAATATCAGCCATAGAATTGATAAAATAAATGTACCAGATTGTGCCCTACATCTCACTAAAATTAAGGGGTCTCATTGGAGTGGTCCTATATATATATATATATATATATATATATATATATATATAGGGTGCGATTATAGTGAGAACCACAATTATCGTGAGAACATAAGAACCAATAAAATTACTGCATCTGCTATACAAATTAATGCATCCGCTATTAAATTTAATGCATCCGAAAAAAATAATTTTTTTGCTCCCTTCAGGATTCGAACCCAGCACCTGCATCCATCCACCAAAGATAATGCATCCACCGTAGATCTTGATGATCGAATGGCTTAAAATGGTTCCCCGTTCTTATTTTATTAGTGGTTCTTATTTGAACCTCTCCCTATATATATATATATATATATATATATATATATAGATAGATATAGAGAGAGATTGAGAGAGAGATAAACGTTATGCTACATTCATGTTTAGCTCTCGTTAGCGTTATCTTTTTTGTTTTAGGCATTTATTTTTATTCTAATACTACTTCATATATTGTTATTGAGATCATTAATTTATAAATTACATAAAAATCAAAGTTTGATTTGTTCATATTCCCTTTAACTTCAAATAATTAATAAAAGAATAAATTAGACTTTGATTTTTATTTAATTTATAAAATTAATGATCTCAATAAGAGTATAAAGTATTAGAATAAAAATAAATGCCTAAAACAAAAAAGATAACGCTAACGAGAGCTAAACATGAGCGGTGCTCATATAAGAAGCTCACATAAGATATGTAGCATATCATTTCTCGAGATATATATATATATATATATATATATATATATAATATAAATTCAGCATTCATATTTCATACGCAAATTTGTTCATTGATATATGCATTTTTAAAAATTGTATGAATTCACGAGGCCTGTATTTTTAAAATCACAAAAAAAGAAGGAAAAAAAAACAAAAAGCACATGTCCACATAACAACAATCTAAGACGTCCACATAAACACAGTAAATGTCAAGATTGAGTTTATATACTCCCACCATTCCGCGAAGCTTAATCACTTTTCATTCGACATGGGTTTTAAAGAGCTATTAATATTTAGCGTGTTAAGTGTGGTAGGTGAAAAAATAAAAAGATGAATAAAAGGAAAAACTTTTGTCATATAAGAAAAATAGTAAGCTTCACAAAACAACTTGAAAAAAAATACTGATCAATTAGTTTTACGAGACGAAGGAAGTACTACCTAAAGCATGAGTATTATCGAAACCCAATCACAAATACTATATTTGATAAGAAAGAATCATCCATCACCACAATTTTTCACCAGACAAAATGAATATTCTAATCCACGTCCAAAACAAATACTACAAAATTAATTTTTGTAAAAAAATTAGATATATAGCTGACTTCTTCTATATTCTCAAGATGTTAGCGTAGTGAAAAAGGGGTCTAATTCTCTCAATAATACTTGCAAGAATCCACATCTTTTCCATAGGTTATGAGAAAAATAGCCACTGCTTTTGCATTATTGGATACCCATCAATTCATCATAGAATTTAAAAGGTTTCAATCTGCAGTTTGTTCTTCATCATGATCAGTGTGATTATTTGCTTATTTTAATCCCAAAAGCTTAATATTTTCTGATTGTGACACAATATGTATGAAGGGTGCTAGATACCCTTTCCCTCTCTAATCTTCATCCTCAATTTCATGTGCCATTCATGTCACTATTCTGATTTTTTTAGTAAGCATATCAAGTTGTAAAATGAGGCCATTGCCTCCCTTTACTATAATTAATTAAAACACAAAAAATAATGTGTGGAATTGCTTGATAGATTAAGATTCGTCATATGATACTTGTAAATGAACTTATGTCCACAAAATGGTGGTACATTTACAATTTTGCTAATATTGGATGGGTATTTGGGTACCACTAGTTTAATGGATCTTTACCTATCTATAAGTTGCCTACTATTTTGGTTTTACAATTCTCTACTGTAAAATCATTGGTTCTAGATTCCGTACTAAGAGACTAAATATTTTGATTGACGAAAAAAATGTGTTATTAAAATATTGATGATTAATTTGATTGGTTTCCAATTATAAAATAAATTTATCTTTATTTTAATGATACCTCACTCGTCATGAATTTTATAAAATTTTATTTATTTTAATTAAATAAATATTAATATGTGTCTCATACGAGCATCACACTGGAATAAAACTAATTTTTGTAAAAGCTTCAAAGAATAGGATAAAATAGTCCTTTGTCTATAATAATAATAAAAGAAAACATTAATACCTAAAATTATATATTTTTATTCAAAAGTATTATTGTTCACATCTAAAAACATTAGAATTTTTAATCTTGTAATTGGTCGATCCACGATGACGAGACGTCTTACATAGATGCGAAATCTACTCCTCATTCACTTTATAATTTTTGAGAAAAAATAAAATGAAATAAGAAATAAGGTTGTAGTTAATTAGTTGGAAAGAGTCGATTACCAATAAACTCTAAGTTCCAAAACCCTCACTGCACAGACACATTGCCACTGATCTCCACATTTCCATCTCCATTTCTCTGATTTAGGATCCGCAATGGCGACATTTTTCAGAAGACTCGCAAAGGCTGCACCAATTGCTTTTGGAGTCCAAACTAAATCCGCTCCTCGCCTTCGATTCGGAGCTCTTGCCGCCATTTCCGGTGGAATCTCCGCTTACTACTTCTATTCGTCGCCAAATTTGGTAATTTCTCATTTTGATTTTGAAAATATCGGTAAATGTTGTTGTTGTTATGCTTTAGATAATTGGGGGTTTGATGGACTGAAAACGCTGAATTTCTATGTAAAAATTCGGTGTATGTTCTCTTCGACTGAGCTGCATTTGAATTGATATCTTGCCGCGGATTTATGTTTTGGATCAAGGTTGGATAGAGTTAATTTTTGTTCTTAGTCTAGGCTTTTTGGATGTGAATCAGTGTTATACTTGTGTTATTTCTGCACGTGGTTGGAGCGAGTGAATTAAAATGCATGTCTTATGATTGGAAACTCTCGCTGGTTGGTTGTTAATGTCAAATAACCTAATTTTTATTCCCAAAATGGAGGAATCAGAATAACAATGGCAATGCAAATGATATTCTTTTGAAATTTAACGAGGCAAAAAAATGGAAAAACCCCCCAAACAGCTTTCTAACCATCCTTGTTCTATTAAATTCATGTAGAATGCTACTATGCTAGTTACTTAGCAATGCCTACTCTGTAAATGTGTCTGTGTGTGTTGTGCATGTGCATAGCTATATGTTCATATATTTATTCATATTTGGTGGGGAACTTGTCTTGAGCATGTGCAGTTTTCACTCTGTGCAGTTGTCTGACTGCCTGAGAGGGTATGTTACAGATGATGCTCGTCCAATCAAGTACTCATGCTATTTTTTAACCAAATATGTAAAAAATTAATTGTTACTATATAATTATTTGTTTTCTGCACATTTCAGTATATGATATTTGTCGTGTATAATTCAGGGGTACCTAGATCAACTCAATGAAGAAACTGCACCACAAGTTGGTATGTGCTGTTTCCCTTGTGAATCTACTGACTAATAAATTCTCGCTTCTGGTTTCAATCATTTCTAACAGTCAAATCTTGTGCATAACATCAAATTATTCTTCACCAAGTTAGAGCTAAGCCTTTTGATTGTTTCACTATATAACTAAAGCTAAAAACATTTTATAAAATGTGAAATAATAAATAGTAAGGATTGCTCGGTTTCTATTTTGTTATGGATAGAAAGCATGATTGGTGCTCTTACGTTCAAGTATAACAAGAAGTTGAATGTGATACCTATAGAGCTGTTTTGTAGCCTCTATTTAATGGGACATCTGAAATCAAGTTAGAGAGGTGACTATAAATATAGTCAATCAAGTTGTTTCAATTCATTATCTTCCCTTAATTAGGGTGAAGGTGACAACACATATTTGGGCATTACATAAGGCTATGTTTTGCAGCATATCCAATATATCTATGATACCCAGATAGATAAATACATGTCATTCTTTCTGGTCTATCCTAACAATTTTCCTATGAACAGTTTATGTTTTTCTTTCTTTTCAGCCCTAAATCCTGATAAATGGATTGAATTCAAGCTCCAAGAGAAGGCGCAAGCTAGCCATAATACTCAATTATTTAGGTTATCCTCTTATCTCATGGCTCCTCAAGTTGTATTGTACTCGAGATCCCTTGTTCTCTTCCTTATATCAGAATATTTTCTTATAATTGAATCATTGGATAGTGCATTAGTATACCACTTAATAGATATGATAGATGAATTTTTAAGGACTCGAGTAAATGATGAAGTTAAATTTTGACATCGTCTGTCACTGTTTAGTGTGGAACTTGTTACGTTTCTTCTTTCATTGCACAATGTATGTTTCTGAATGGATATTCTTCATATGTATGTATGTATGTATGTATGTGTGTGTGTGTGTGTGTGTATCTAAGGTGACGGTCTCATCTAAAAGATAATTAGTTTGGGAAGGAGATTAGTATAGCTGTCCAATGGTTTCTGTGATGAATGAAGTAAAGAAGGCCCCTACAGTATTGGTGTCCAATCGACACTATTGTTGTATAGTGGTCACTGGTCAGTATTAACCATAAGTCCATGAGTAGTATAAGCATAGGGAAGAAATTCAATGGAGCTTATGCTTGTGAAAAAAAATGGGATATATTTGTTTGTGTTTTGATTGGTTACCTAATTTAGACTCTAGTTAATCTGAGATCAAGATCTTCTGGTGAAGATGCAATAACTCATGCAATAATCTGACCTCAATCGCTTTGAATATCTACTTAAGAATATTTTTAGTATTATAATCAGCATTGTTCCTATTACTGGTGTACTTGTTAACATCAATCATAACACTATTTTTAGATCTATTATCTAGACTTCCTCAACTATATAAAAACACTGGAAGAGCAAAAAACATCCCAAATTAAGGTAAAATTTGGATGACTTTTGGGTAAATTGAGTGATGATTTTGGTAGAAGATCTAAGAATCATTAGCAGATTCAATAGTTTAATATGCTAGTAAGAATGCAGTTGAAACTGTTAATATGTCAGATAGAAGCAAGGGTGGGTGGTATGTGGCCAGAGTCAAGCAAGGGGGTGTATGGGAATTAACATTCATAGAATCTTGTCTGCTGATTCTATAAATTTGGACTGATTTCACATTTCGGGGAATCTTTTACTGCAGAAGAATTGCTGAAAAATGCCTCTGACATCAGAAATTGTTACTGAGGCCGACTCTTATTCTGTTTACAAATGGCAGGTTTTCGTTTGATCCTGATGTGAAGTTGGGTCTTCATGTTGCATCCTGTCTTATTACGAGGTACTTGCTCAGACACTTAATACATTGTATATACTTCTTCGTGCGTAAAATGATTACTCAACACTGATTTTCTTGTAGGGCCCCAAACGGTCAAAATGCTGAAAGAAAAACCAAATATGTGATTCGCCCGTAAGTCATACTAATTTTGGATATCGTGTAGTGCTTTATTTATATTAAGTTTGACTCGATAGCTTAGAGTCTCTCTCCTGCTGTGCTTTGGAATTTTATTCAAATATATTTATCCTCACTGGATATTACCTTCGTGTTGATAAAATTGAAAGTTTTATACCTTACGTACATGACATATTGTGTCTAATTTGGACATTTCTGTAGGAGTTCTAAAGTAAGCTAAATCACTTTCATTCCTCATATCATTCCAATCTTAAGATATATCTGTCAAATATGAATCTTCATTTTAAGGAGATGCATCATGGATTTCCACTTTATTAATGTGCTTTGCAATCAACATAGCCAAAAACATCTTATTAGTGTGCTCTGCAATCAACATAGCCAAAAAAGTTATTATGAACCTTCTTGTTATGCAGTTACACTCCAATTTCAGATCCAGATGCAAAGGGTTACTTCGATTTGCTTATTAAGGTAGTCATTTGGAAATGAATCTATATACATATGCATATCAGCGTATCATTTTCATCAGGCTCCGTACGTTTATCTTAAAAGAACATCATTTTGTTTTCACATTCTACAGGTGTATCCAGAAGGTAAAATGAGTCAGCACTTTGCTAGCTTAAAACCAGGAGATGTGGTAGAAGTGAAAGGGTAAGTGATGCACCATTAGCTATAACATAAGGTTACATATTTTACTTGCCTATTAATCCGCTTTTTATGTACAGGCCCATTGAGAAATTCAGATATAGTCCAAATATGAAAAAGCATATTGGCATGGTAAGAATAGTGACATTTTTACTGCATCAACCCTCCCATCTTTCCAGACAAATTATTTTCATCAAATTGCTTACTACAGCATACGCCTCACTAAAGTCAAATAAATTTGACTCCTCTTGAGTTTGTCAAAGTTCTTTTCAAGATACCCTAATTCACCCCCTAAAATAGAAAAGTTAAAATTCTATGTTACTTATTGTCTAGTTTATTAAAACGCTTGAATGTCTATATTTCAGATTGCAGGAGGGTCTGGAATTACTCCAATGCTTCAGGTGATAGATGCCATCCTTAAGAACCCTGACGACAATACTCAGGTAGGCTAGTACATGAAAGCTTTCATATTTCATTCAATTGACAAATTAAGCATTATGATATCCGTTCTTTTATATGGACTTGATAATGATCTTTTACTCTTTTAGGTTTCTCTAATCTATGCTAATCTATCTCCTGATGATATACTTCTCAAAAAGAAGCTCGACACACTTTCTGCCAGCAATCCAAACTTGAAGGTTCTATGATAACCATCACTGCTTTCTAAAACTTTTTTCTTTTACACTTCTTTTCAGTTGATCTATTTATCTCTGTTTGGATTTGTAGGTATTCTACACTGTTGATAACCCAACAAAGGATTGGTTGGGGGGTCACGGTTTCATATCAAAGCAAATGGTAGTGAAAGGCTTGCCAGGTCCTAGTGATGATACTCTCGTTCTTGTAAGTTTTCTCTGCCATCAAAACTAGAGTGACTGATTTTAAGGTTTAAGGCATTTGTAAAACTACCCATTTCTAAAAGTTGGCGTCTTCTTCACAATTTTACGATTGTTCAAATCTCTGGAGAAATTAGATTCATCTCTCGTTACTAAATTGCTCATGAACTTTTGCTTGTTTGGCCAGGTTTGTGGCCCTCCGGGAATGATGAATCATGTATCTGGTGACAAGAAGGATCGGACGCAAGGAGAGGTACATATTTTTTAACACTTGAAAAATACCGGTCTCTCTCTATCTACACCCTTAACATCCTTCTACTGTTTTGGCAGCTGAGCGGTATACTCAAGGAGCTTGGGTACACGGAAGATATGGTTTACAAATTCTAAGCGACACCATTTTTGATGGAATAAATGAACTTGTAACACTATAGTTATGCATATTGAATTTAAAACCTCAAATGTGGATCTTTGATAACAAAAGCTGCTACGCCTTATACGGCTCCTTTTACTTGCACATTTTCGATTCCATTTTGTAAGTGGAGGAGAATTCATGAAATTAGGTCGATTACTTGTATTAGCATATCTCTATTTATAGAGCGTGAACTGGAACGTCTTTGAAAGATCAATAAACTTGTCGACCCAAATTTGATGGATTCTTTGTTTCCCTATTGTAAAATGATGAGATTCGAGTTCTATCCACATTTACATTGCATTCATAAAATATTGACTACTTGTTGTAGCTTTCGACTAAGCAGTCGACAATTGGGAATAACCTCGTTCAGGCATCGCAGTCGCAGATTATTCTCACATATTTCCTGTGAAATTTTTTCATGATAGTATTAGTTAGTACTTTGAAGACTTGTTTTAATTTTTATGAATTTTGATCGAAGATTATTTATTGTCAAATTTTTTAATATTGTAATTCATAAAATTATTGAGTTTTTCATTGGTTTTTTCACAAATAATTAATGGTTTATTTATTTATTTATTTATTAAATTACATAGTTTACTTTAGTTTTTGTTTTATTTGGTGTTTTCTAGAAATTATATCGTAGTTATATTGATATTTATAAAATTTATGTAAATTATATTTTTAATAAACAAATGGATGAACAATAGTAGGGGTGAGCAAAATAAATAAATAAATAAAATTTTATAAATTACATAAAAAACTGAATTTATTTTTGAATCGTTTGTAGTACTATGGGTAAATATTTTTCTTTACTGTATAATACAAACTCAATAATACCGTAGAGTATATTATTATTATAAGAAATTGAATTGTATCAGGAAATTTGTATAATAAGAAACTATCATATCACAACCTTTAGAATTTCTATAGGAATCCTTTTGATATTTATAATTAAAAATTAGTAGTAATAATAACTTTATAGGATTTAGTCATTTTAAATCCTTGGTTGTGGTGTAGCACGAGCTGCTTATTTAGATATTGGTTATTGGTTATATCCGGATCGAATCGAAATCCGCATGTTATCGGGTAACCGATACTCGATATTTGGCTAAATGGTACAGTTATGGGTATGAGTATTGAGATTTTTTGGTTATCGGGTATACCCAATAACCGATCGGGTATACCCGATTAACCGATTTAATTAATTTTAAAATTATAAAATATAATTTTATTAATATAAATATATTTAGTTTAATTGATATTTATAATATAACTACAACTTTACGTGAAAGGAAATGTATCAATTTAAAAATTAATAATTAAATAAACTTATAAATAGTCAAATACTCCTATAAACTTATTAAACTCTATTAAAGTATTAACTTAATTCAATGAGATCATTAACTTGTTCATGGAATCATCACACGAGGAATCGTAAAGGTGAATTAATTAAATAAATTCTACTAAATGGCTACCCTCTAACATAGCTTTTTTTTTTTTAATGGTATTTTGGTTACCCGTTTAACCGATCCATATAACCGTCCCATTTAACTGGTAATCAAATACCGTTTGGGTTTGAGTACAGATAACATAAATATTAAATTTTAGGTACGGGTACCCGAACTTTGGGTACGATATATGGGTACGAGTACCCGAACTTTGAGTACAATTATCCCGTACCTGACCCGTTCATCACCCCTAAGCACGACAACGAACCAAAAAGATTAGATTAGTAGGATTCAATCAATTAAACCGATCTAAAATACATGTACTCAATATTTGTACTCGTCTCAATTACGATTGAAAAATGTTTTTTATACTTGTTTTAGTCTCAAACATGTGTAATAATATTGTTGAACTCATTTGAATTTAATCTATAGATAAATTATACTTCAATCTGTTCACAAAAAAAATTATCACATTTAATGGAATTATTAGTGAAGTAAGAATCTATCACTTTTAAATGTGAATGAAATTGTGTATGCCAAATATTATAAGTGAAAATGATAATTTTTTTTATAGACAAATCAAAAAGAAAATTATGGTAAAAAAATTTATGGACGGAGAGAATAACAAATTAATAATACTCAGAAACTAAACAGGTAACCAAATATTAATAATACATGGTATAAATATCATCTAAATGGTCGTATTCTCATCTCAAATTTTTTTATGAATCAATTCTCATCTCAAATTTTAATGGAGTACAATTTTTTTTTTTGAATTATAATAGAGTATAAAATTATTAAACCCAATTCTCCAAATTTTAACAATCAATCATATGCAACAATTTAGTGCCTACTTTGCAGTTGCAGGAACCGATATATGTTTAAACGGCCTCCATCTAACCATCTCCGTCGTGCCTTAGACATGGCCGCCGCCACCGCCGCTTCTCCTTCTTATTCTCCGGAGTCACAGCTCCCAGCAGCTCTCGCCGCCAGAGGCTGGTGTTTGAGAGATACGGAACGAATTCAAGAACTCATCACAGCATCTGCCACCGTCGATTCAGTTGAATCAGAGCTTCTCAATATGGACCTGCGATCGTTTGGCGGAAAATGCTTACCGCCACCTTCTCTTCTGTGCAAAACCTCTCATCTCCAAGGTCCAATCGTGCTTCAGGTATATTATTTACCCACTAATGTAGCTTTGTTAATTGTGGAGTAATCAGTCAGAAATGCGGCGAACAAAGTTGAGTCCGATTTGTGAATTGTTTAAGGTAGTAGTAATGTAATGACCTATAATCTAAGGTTGAAATAGTTTCTTTCTTTGTTGCAAATTGTAGTGCCAGACTGATGCAATTGGGAATGGGAGTGAGAATAATATGGTGGCTTGATTTAGGGGAATGATTCTCCAAGTATTAATTCTAATACCCCAGTTTTAGATTGAGCCGTGCCCCACAAAAATGAGAGTTGGAACTTATTCCTCGTTCTTATCATTGTCATTTAAATCACCTCAAAGTGATCGAAGATATTCAAGTAGAAGTCATTTACTGACTTTTGTAGTGCATGTGTTTGTTTGAACTTTGAAGAGTGGATAAGGTGTGTCACACATATATGAGAAAATTTCAACATTCAATGAATATAGAAATACTAAGAAGGGAAATTCGATTTTCTCATGTATCCACCTGAACCAGAATGATTTATAAAGCCTTCGTAGCAGTTTAGCTCTATGTTGATTTGTTTGCAGTCAAGTGTAGTTTAGTAAATCTGCAAACAAGAAGCTCGGGCTGTACAAAATGACAGCCTTAATTTTTGCACGCATAAATATATAACAGTGCCCTATTACTACATATAGTAACTTTACCCTCTGTATCTACTTAAACTGTTAGAATGGTAGGCATAGTATTTGACAACCTAAACAAAGAAAGGGTAAAAGTGACAGGATTTTGCATTTTGATAGATACAAGTATGCCTATTCCTAAGCTATTAATGCCAGTAAAGTTGTTTACTTGCAAACCAACACTGTGTTCCTCGATGTGGTTTTAGCATAGCAGCTTCTAACATTTATCCTGACAAAGAGAATACACAAATGGTTATTTCACATGTTTCACTGAGCATTCACTAATCTAGCAGCACAAGGGCACAAATACATATGGTCATGATTTTCTGTTATACTATGAGACTAGAACTGAATAAGAATTTTTCTTATTAAAATGATAAAAAATGAATTTGAACTAAACAACTGCATCTGGATTAAAACAAGCCCCACCAATTTGTCTTCCCTTACATTTACTAAAGCACTTCACTCAAAAAAACTTACACTTCTTCATAAGCTTTATGCTGCCTAAAGTCCTGTTTTGATGTAGTTTTTGTTATCAAGAAACTATATACTCATGGACTATCTGACCTTTCACAGAACTGTATCTACTGAACAGGTGTGCTCAAGCAGAGATATATCTCGGAGTAGCATGGCTGAGGCTTCAGAAAATTCAGGCAACCGGCGACTGTTACTATTGAAGCTCACTGATGGACATTCTGAAATAACTGCTATAGAGTACTCCCATGTGCCATCATTTCCAGATGATATTAGCCCTGGGACAAAGGTTTCCAACTCTTAAAACTCTTCTGAAGCCAGTAGTTAGTTTGAATCATGTTATACAGAAGCTAGCACGATTGATTACTATTGAATGAACTAGTCAGATGACCTAACCTTTGGAACTGCCTGTAATTAAGTTTTTCAGTGCACTTATACCTTTTAAGTGCTTGTTTAGCCATCAGATGTAGCAAATGGGAGCATATGCTTTAGAAAATATCTATTTATACTAAGTTTGTGCTATTTGTTGTCTATGTGTGATAGGCTAGTGTCTGGACTATAACTCGCTGATGCATCTTTTTCGTGTTATATATTTTTCTTGGTGCTTGTCTTCCAGGTCCGGCTGCAGGGTAAAGCTGATATGCGTAATGGTATTTTGTGTTTGAACAAAAAGGTAATTACTGTTTTAGGCGGTGTTGTTCAGTTCCTTTATGAAGAGTGGCAACTGAAGCGCAAGTATATGAATGTCTCTCGCTACAAGTTAAGGCCCTCGCAAGAAAATACATCAAGTTGTCCTCCACCATTCGAAAAGCTCCAAGTTCGGACACTTGGACGAGGAACTTCATCTACTTCATCTTCTGAAGGCATGCATGTTTCAGTAGATACTACAGGTTCGTGATTAAGATGAATTTACTTTTCATCTAAAAACATTATTTTATCCCATAAACCACAAATGCCTTCATGTCAGAAAAATATATCCTTTTGATAAGAAATGGAACAATCAATTCAATAATAAGTGAATTCTCTCAAAAAAAAAAAAAAATCAATAATAAGTGAAAGTTTCATCATGAGTACAAGTTAACAAATGGAACAATTGATCCAATAACAAAACTAAAGAACAAGCTCATCTCCAATATCTAAACAAGTCTGAAACAAACAATATATCCTGCTGGAGTCTTTTGATTCTCTCCATAAATCTGATTTCAATAGTTCAGATATATAATTCCTTGGATGGAACCTGATAAATATTCTTTCACTGAGAGTTTTTTGGTTTTGAATAGGAAGTCCTTCCACATAGCTTCTCATTGTTAAAAGCAAACTTATAATATTTTGGGTCTCATGGATTTCAGGGACATCCTCAAATGATCATCAACAAACTCTAGCTGCAAGAAGTGGAAACCAGATTCTCCAGCCTCAGAAAAATAATGCAACTAAAGATGGTTTAACTAATGAAGTAAAGCCGCTTCACACAAATGATGGAAACCCTGAGAAGGCAGTTGCCTCAGAAAGACCAAAAGGTAAACTTAATGTAGCCTGTAGGTCTTTTGGTAGAATTTCTGCAGTGGTGCATAATAAATTTCTGTTTTGATTCAGCCTTCCAAGAGTCTACATTTATGCACTCTATCTCTACTGTTATAGGTCAACCCCAATGTACCTGCCATTTAAAGTTTTGAAATATGCATCTTCAAATTTTAAGATGGTTATTTCTGGTGCTTATGCCACAGTAACATGTTTGAATCTATTACAGTGGCAGCATCTGTACCTGTTCAAAATCAAGTGGCTGCCCAGAAACTTCTCCAGAAGACAAGTCAACCTAGTTTTAATGACCGCAACTCTAGATTTCAGAGGCGTAGGGGAAAGGATATAGAAGATGACTCGTCTTTGCTCACACTTGATGAGTGGGAAAGGAGGAAAACTGGAAGCAATCATCCAACAACGCATGAGCACCACAATTACAGTCAAGATGAGGAGCTTGCGAGACAGCTTCAGGAGCAATTTGATTTGGAGGAAAATCATGTAACCATTTCTTTCCGAACAACATTTCATATGGATTACACTATTCCTATTATGTCAATTGGTGCATCAAACCTTATTTATGTTGGCTGATGCTATAGTCACCATCAGCATATCGTATATATGAGTGTTTATTTGTTATGTGGCCCATTTTTTGTTCATCAAAGTAAGGATAGTAATTTAGCAACAATGTAATTGCTGTCAGGTGGCTTCTCTATTTAAACTCATACTCTGTGTTATACATTTAGGTGCAAAATGATCCTCATACGATGGATGCTAAAAGTATAAAGATGAGCATGTTCAGTTTTGAAAGAGATGATGCCAGAGCTTCCGGTCGAACTGAATTCAGGGGAAGAGGGAGAGGCAGAGGACGAGGGAGAGGAAGGGGTAGGAGATACTGAAGCAGAGGTAGAGTTCAATCTGAATTAATTGTTCAAATTCTTTTCATTTTCTACTTAGTGCTGGGTACTCACCATAGTTATCCTTGAATCTGTGATTTGCAAATGCTTTAGAAAAAAATCGTGGAATTATGCATCTGTGTTTTTTGCTTTAGTGGTTAGTTAACATTTCTGTGATGTTTGTTTTGTTTTTATTAATTCATCAGCATCCTTAATTTGCAAATCTGTGCAAACAATTTGTGGTTGTACAATTTGCTCATCGACATTTCTAAAGCAAAGGGTCCACTTCAAGTCACACCTCTCTCTCTCTCTCTCTCAAGAGAAATGTAACAAAATTTGAGGTAACTTTCGTAGCCCACTAAAATTTACCTGGCTGATTAAATATATTGAACTGTAAAGTGTGTTACTTAAAGTTTAATTTTGACTCTTTTTTGGTAGCACAGCATAGGATCCAATTTTAGGAGTCGTAATCGTGGGAACTGCTTTTGGGGGAATTTTCACACTCCCGTTGGTGTCGAGTTTGATCCTCGCATCTTTAGTTCCATTTGTTAGAGAAAGATGCAACGACTAAGTCATCTTCAAATTTACGCTTTAACCGAACATGCTCGAGATTTTAGCTTTTTTTTTGGGGGGGGGGGGGGGGGGGGGGGGCTTGTCTCAACAAATTCCTCAACAAGGAAGGGACATCTTACCGAAAAAAGATAGGAATGCCAATCTAAATTCAACAAAGCAGTTGTAATGTAGAGGTATGTAATGTGTAGTTATAATTTGAAGTTTGAATTTCTGCAGGAATTTGGTTTTTATTAAAACGGTAAAACAAAAGGTAGAATAGAAAGACATATGAATTTCATGTTTGTAGACTGCTGTCTCCACAATTTTAAGATTGTTACACGTGTTAGGGGGCTGGCTGGTTGAATATAATCAAACACAATATGATGAATACAAAAAGGTCGTTTGAACAAGAGCCAAAAACAAGAAGTGAATTACTTGTGATAAAATAACAGAAAGAATCGAAGAGAAAAAAACAGTTGGTGTCCTTGACTCTGTCAAATCTTGAACCGATCACATACATAATTAATCCCACAACAAACAATCCTATCATGCTCTACAAAAAAAAAGAAAAAAATGAAAAATCATTGCACAATCAAACAAGAGAAGGTGAGAAGGCCTTCACAAAGAATATAAGAGCTAAAGGGATAACCAATTCTTCCTTCTTGGACCATCCTGCACGTTGGAATATCAAACCTATTTCCCCATCGGCACTTGCAGGATTTCATTCCAATTATTCCCACCCAGATTTGTACGGATGCTATACTTGACTCGAGTCGAGCTACCTACGGTGTGAGACCCGGGGGTGAAGCCCTCGACTCCATGGGAGGCGTTTGGCTGTCCGACCCTCCCCTCAGTGCGTCATCTGAGGAGCGTAGCCCGTCATCAGTGTCCCCCCGGTTCATATCCTCGATCATTCTCAACACCTCCTGCATCGAGGGTCTCTGATCTGGCACGGTGGCAACGCAAGCCATACCTATTTGGAGAAGCAGCACCATCTCCTCCTCCACATTTTGATACCTCATTAGCTCCACATCAAACACCTCAGCTGTCCATTCCTCTCTCACCACGCTTTGGACCCATCTCGGCAAATCAATTCCTTCCTCACCCAAAGAGGCCTGATTAGGCGCCTTCCCAGTCAAGAGCTCTAACAGCAACACTCCAAAACTGTAAACATCCGACTTGAAGGTGACCTTCCGGGTTTCAAGAACCTCAGGTGCGCGGTAGCCCATGATGCGGTGATTGGGGGGAGACGAGTTCAGGAAGAGAGGGTTGAGCCCATAGTCGGATATGGAAGCATCTAGACTGTCTTGTTTGAGGAGGATGTTGGAAGACTTTATGTTGCCATGGACCACATTTCCAGACACATGGAGATGGGCAAGTCCTCTTGCAGCACTTACTGCTATCCTCAGTCTGCTGTCCCATTCTAGTGGGGTTCGCCCCGACCCTCGACTACCTGTACATCACACAAACATCCAATTTTACCTAACATATTCCACACACAGTAGAGGTGATGCATGACATAAAAAGGAGTAAAAAACCATCCTTTTCTCCAGCAAGACAGCATACCATCAATTTAGTTAAGACTTAAGAGAAAGAAAACTAGCAATGGAAACACATACACGCACATGAGCAGAAGCAAGAACATACAAATTTATTATTACAGATAAGCAATAACAGAATAAAAATATCATTCATTGCAATGCAGCATATCTCTTACATGCAAGGTGGAAAACAGAGCATGACTTGATATTTTAATATAATCAGATTAACTCTTAATCTATTGCACAGCGACAAATTGACAATGGAGAATGTATGTCACAGGGTCTACATGTGCTTTGGCCAAAAGAGATACACTTAGGCAAAAGATCAAATTTTTGGATTAAAAAAAAGGTACATGGGTCAAAAGCATGTGACATCAATAGCGTAATGTAGGGGCGAGGAGCGTTATTATTACTACTATTTTAAAAAGAAAGTAAGGGTACATATAATAAAGAAACATAGAGGAAAAAGTAACATCATCTCTTCTATTCTTTCCATATTATTTGCTACAAATATATATACATCAATACTTTTCTTTTTTAAATTAAAAAAAAATGAATACTTTAAACACAAGGAAAGGTATGCGGGTAGGGCTGTGAATCATTGAAGGTATACTTGTAAAGGCACCCATGGCATTGGCATGCGCATTACTACATATTTTTATTTGAAAACTAATCCACCAAAATAATCATATAACTGATCAGAAATCAAAAGAAATAATTATTCTTAATTATCTCAAACCATGCATCAAGCTTGAAAAATTCATAGCTTGATTAAATGTAAACAGTGTGAAGGGCCGCCTTAACCGCGTAAAAGTTGAACAAAATAATGAAAAGGGAAGCCGGCCATGAAAAAGAAAATGTAGCAAAATGCTTTACAAGACTTTTTCTAATATAGATTATACTAATCGAAAAAAGACCAAACTTTCAGTAAATTTATGATAACGTAAAACATATCCAATCCTTAATGAAGAAGTCTAAACAAGGTAAAGCTTCAATTATTGCAAATTAATCTTGCGATAATTTAATTAATCAGATAAAAGAGTGGCAATGGCACTCAAACATCCCAACACCAAACTTGGCATCACACGATAATTCTTGAAAACAATAAAGATGAAAGTGGAAAACAGAGATAGTTAGGTAGCAAATCCAATAATTGACATAATAGGCTAAACAAGAACCTAGCGGTGGAAAAAAATCAAATGAAATTAATTCGCACATGCACTCAAATTCCCATAACCATCTTCTCCAATGTATAAATTATAATAACACAAATACGAATGTCAGAAGTCGGGTTCATAAATCAATGAAGCAGAGCATAAAATTTGCAGTATAAAACATAGCAAATCATGCAAAACAAGATTGAAATTGATGATAATGAGAAAGATAAATGGATGCACGATGTATCCACCTCACTTAGATCAATTCTCAATTAAAGTTGATTAATTTTGTTAAATCTTTAATTAGTACGGAACATGAGGGGGAAAAGGGGGAAGAAATATTACCATGGAGAAGTGCAGAGAGGCTGCCAGCAGGCATGTAATCGTAGACCAACAATTTCTCATCTTTAGAGAAGTAATAAGCCCTCAGCGGCAGCACATTTTGGTGCTTCACATTCCCCAACATCTCCAACTGCTGCTCGAACTCCTTCTTCGCGGCGGCAACGTCTTTGAGCCGCTTCACCACCACCGTTGTACCTTCCTCAAGCACAGCTTTGTAGCTTGTACCTACACTACCCTTCCCCAGCACCTCCGCCGAAGCCCGAAGCAAATCTTCCAAATCGAAACTGTAGACACCTCCTTGGAAGAAAACTAATTTATTCCTCTCCGCGCCTTCAGCGGAGGCGCCGGTGACGTCGTCTTTCGAGGAGGAGGTTCCGACCTCCCCTGCTGCTGCTGCTGCGGCGGCGGTGGTGGTTGAAGGCGGTTTGTACGCCTTCGTGGTGTGACTTGCTTTTCTCTTTTTGATTAGGAGGAAAATTAGGGCGAGTAGGAGGAGGAGCGCGAGTAAGCCGCCGGCGATTGATATTCCGACAATGGCGGCGGTGGAGAGCTTCCGCTTCTTCTTGGAGGAGGCGACGGGAGGCGAGGGAGGTAGAATGGGCGAGGGCGCGGGGGCGGGGAAGAAGGGGTTGCAGGGGGGCAATGGCGCGCCGCACAAATCGAGGTTATTGGCGAATGCCGAGGAGGAGAAGCCCGCGAGCGCGGTGGGGATGGAGCCGTTGAGGCGGTTGCTGGAGACATTGAAGGCTTGGAGCCCCGGCACCGCGATGTTTGGTATCTTGCCGGAGAAGGCGTTGGTCTGCAGAAACAAGCCGGTGAGATGAGTGAGATTGTTGATGGCGAAGGGGATTGGGCCGGTGAAGTTGTTGAAGGAGAGGTCGAGGCGCGTGAGGCGGGTCAACTCGGTGAGACTCGGGGGAAACTCGCCGGAGAACTGGTTCCTCTGGAGGTAGACGTTGCGGAGGGATTTGAGCTGGGCGAGGTCGGCGGGGATGGGGCCGGAGAGGCGGTTGGAGCGGAGGCTGAGGACTCTGAGCTGCGAGAGGCGGCCGAGAGTGCTGGGCGGGATCTGGCCGATGAGGCCGACGCCGGGGAGGCGGAGGGAGTAGACGGAGGAGTTGGAGGGGTCGCAGGCGACGCCAACCCAGGTGCAGGCGGAGACGGAGGCGTTCCAGCGGAGGCGGCCTTCGTGGGGGACCTTGGAGAGGAAGTCGAGCAGCGCCTGCTTGTCCTCAGTGGGCTCCGACGCCACGCACAGGCACAGCAACAACAATGCCGATACTAGTAATGTAGATGCCGCCATTGCTGGATTGGTCTCCATTCTGAATCAAGGAGAGACTAAAATCATGGGGGTGGCATGAGTGCAGGCATGTGGGTGGGTGGGTGGGTGGAAGAAGAGAGAGAAAAAGAAGAGAGAGGGGGCTGGGGCTGGGGCTGGGCTGGGCTGTACAAGTATGGTAAAGTGGGGGGGGGGGGGGGGGGGCGAAAAGAGAAAAGAGAAAGCGAATGTGAGTGAGTGAGTGTTGCTGCTTCAGAATTACGCTTCGAAAGAAGCAACA
This sequence comes from Salvia miltiorrhiza, assembly GCF_028751815.1. Taxonomy (NCBI): domain Eukaryota; kingdom Viridiplantae; phylum Streptophyta; class Magnoliopsida; order Lamiales; family Lamiaceae; genus Salvia; species Salvia miltiorrhiza. The sequence continues at coordinate 48,738,968 of NC_080387.1, forward strand.
ATAATCAGAGAGAGAGAGAGAGAGTGAGTTGTAGGCGAATATGGGAAGGAGGGAGGCGTGAGGGAGGAGCTGGACTCTTTGTCGTCACTTCTCATTTTTCCTCACCATTTTCTAATTTTACTTGAAAACTTTTCTTCTTCATCTTAACATAATAAGATTAAGTATATGAGAGATTCAAATTAAATTTGAAAATTTTGACTTTAAGAATAATACCAACTCAACTCAACTACTTGATTATTGCGAAGGGGACGAATCGTTTTAAATTTTAATTTGAATTTTTGTAGATACTTGTGAATCTATTAGACTGACTCATTTAATGTTAGAGAATTATGATTGTATGGAGTATCTTTTACAGCAATTTAGTCCAAAGTGCCACATGGGATTGGTGGGACAAATTGTGTGAGTATCAGTATGTGTAAATCTGATTTTCAAAGTGGTTAACTCCAACCAAACCATACTGCCGACAAACTAAAAACAAAACATCTCGATAGGGTAAGTGGCATCTCTACAAAAATAGCTTATTACTACTATTATTCGTACAAATGGAGGAGAATGCCCATCCTCTCAAAATTAGCATTTATTTATTATTATATAAATATAGTAGTAATATTTTTATTATTAAAATAATAAATTTAATAATGAAATATGAATAATGAGATATGGAATTCATCCAATTCTTAGCATCCTCTTCAAATAAATAAGAATCGCATCACATGTGAGTAGAATCGAATAGGCAAAAGAATTGCAAAAGCTATATAAGTTGGAAATGTTTTTAATTAAGTAGAGAAAAAACAATGAAAAAGTGGGATTTGGGAAGAAGAAGAATAGCCAACCAATTGGAAAAAGGCAGTGTATAAATAAAAAGTCAAGAATGAAGATAGATTATGGGTGGAAGACAGCCAACACTCTCTCTCTTTCAGTTTGACAATTGGCGGATGAGCTGCTTCTGCATGTGTTTACCCCCTTCATTCACCCTAATCAAATCAAATGGTAAAAACAAATTACCAAAATATTTGTACGATAATTTGGTATGAATAAATTAATACAAATTTCATGTAAATAAAGGACAAGTTAGGAATACATTAATTTTGAATATTGATTAATTGGACCATAGTAGCATATATTCATGGAATTATGATTTCACTACGTCATGATGGTCTCCAATTTTTGCAAGTATATGGACCATTCAACGGTCCGTTCGTGGAATTGAATCGGCGTTAATTGGATGATTCAATAATATTGATTATTTATTTTATTTATTTATTAAGTTGAACGATGATTCAATTTATTAATTGATATGTATTTACTGCATTATAATAAGATTTTGTTTTACTTTGAGTTGGAAAAATAAGTAAACTATGTCACTGATTTAGAATTAAAGTTCGACTCTGATTTTGGATTTCTAACCTTTCTCCTTCTTCTTATTATAGTCTCAGCGATTGGATTTGCAATCCCTCTTTATGCTAATGATCTTTTTTGTGTTTATCTTTTATTCTTGTTGTCTCCTTGCTAAGTTGCACCATTCGTGCGTTGTTTAATAATTTTACTTAAAAAAAATGTTAACCTATGAAAACCGATTATTGGAAGCATCAAAGTTAGACACAAACGAGATAATATCACAATAATTTGCTGGAATTTTGGGGAAAAGATATCCAATTGGTCCTCTTGTGGACGTGGAAGAGTCACATTTGGTGCATTCGTTTTAATTAAAGTTTAATTATGAATCAATATATTATTATTGGAAATTGTTGAATCCTAATTGAGGTGGATGTATTAATTGTGCATATGGATACATACAACAAATTTTTATATGGTTAAGGCTGACCTACTTAATTTTTCAATGTGATTTACTCCTTTATTTGCAGGTTATTACACAAAATTGAAATTTACACAATGTATATTCTAGATAGCGGTTGCTGGATAATATGCAATATCCTCACCATTAAAAAAAATCTAGTTGGTCAAATCTATTTATTGCATTTTCCCGGTCCAATTTAATAAACAAAAAATAATGCGACGGAAAAAATTATGTGGGAGACACCAAATAATGATGGCTACATAAAATTCAAAATTTATGCGGCAATACCAACTGTGGAGCTAATGGTAGGAATGAGATTCAGTGTACCACACTTTATGTCTCACTTTGTGTCCCACTTTCAATTTTATTTATTTTCTTATATATTTTTTCTTCAATTTCAACTTTATATGCTTTAGTTTAATTTTGTGATTATTAACTAGGGTTTATTCCATCAATCCAGGGTATATAATTATTTTTTATCATTTAATTTCACTTTGATTAAATGACCTCCCTTTGATTTTACTTTCAACCAAGAGTTATTATTATTATTTGTAAATGTATTTAAAACAAACTCCATCCCTATACAATAATGTATAGATCGTGTATAAAAAGCAAGCCACGACATACATATAAGTCATCTGCATTCAACCATATATATCAATAATAGTTACAATTATTATTTTGTTGTTTTCAAGTTTCAACTGAAAAAATAAAATGGTTGTTTTACAATAAAACAAAGCACCTAAGTCTAATTAGAAGTTGTAACAAAGTTACACATGAAGACAAAAATAGAGTGACCTATCGAGTATAGTGATCCTTCCTGCCTCCAACGTATTTTGGTCACGGACACATGAACAATTTTAATTCATAAATCTATTGTCTAAATTGTTTTGTTTGATTTTTCCTTTCAACTCTGTCAATAATGTACCCATCATTCACTGAGCATTATTGGAATATGAAGATTATTCACCTTCTGCATTTATGTTATTTAAATACTAGCCAATGAATGAGATGGTTCATTAAGATGATGATCATATGAAGGTTCAAATCCTAAATCTTAATTAGTCAAGAAATATTAATTGCGTATTAGGATGATGATCACGACATATAGTCTTTCGTAACTCTTCCGTGTTGATGTATATCATTTAGAAATTGGTCCTTGTTGAAGTAGTTTTTAGTAGTAGCAACTAATGTTGCAATAGGATATAGAGGAATTTATACAAGAATGAAGCTTGAAGTTTTTTTTTTGAGGTAAAATGAAGCTTGAAGTTGAATGACATAAGTGGTGATTTGACCATTAACCTTTGACAATTTATGTTTTTTATATTATTTTTTTTGTGAGAGGAACCTTTGCAATTTATGTTAATGCTGAAAGTTGAGGCTGGAATCAAGATCAATGAATATATATTGATAATAAATCACTAGTGATAGGTGGAATGACTTAATTTCGAGATTTTTTTTTATAAATCAATAATTAAATAATTAAATTTAGAGAATACATTACTATGGACTCGAATACAAAACTTTTAGATCTAATCATTAATTACTCTACCGTTACTATTTTGAGATAATTGGTTGATTAAAATTTAAAAGGTAACTCTCTTTAATTGCATAGAGGTTAGTTGGTTAAAATCGACAATCGCACAAATGAAAGCCCAATATACCTTTCCCATGTTTGGTTAGGCTTTTTAAGAGCTAGGAAAGGGATTCATTTAAGCTAATCCGTTAGCTGCTGTTTGGTTTAGACATTGGGTTAACCATTACCCTTACCTAGGGTTAACCCAATCCATCCAATTGATTCCCCTCAAATTAGACTGGAAACGAAATCCATTCCGCTCCATTCCCCGTTCTCTTCAAAACATTTTTTCTCCTTTCATGCTTTCTCTCCATTTCGCAACTTTTCTCTCTGGTTTCTGTCGAGCTTCATCAAGATCTCCATTGAAGATCTCCATTTCCGTCAAGCTTCATCAACATCTCCATTGAAGATCTCCAATTCCGTCGAGCTCAGGTCAGTTTTACTCCATAACCATAATTTCTGTCGATCTCATCCACTTTTCTTCCAATTTTTTCGTCGATTGAAACTGTTGGTTATACTGGGCTTTCAATTTCACCAATAATCTCTAGTATTAATTATTGATTTTTTGGTGTAGAAATATTTGGAGCATTTAGGTGAAATTTCTGCTTGAAGTGTGCTGTTAGGTGAGTTTCCTAACCTTCTCTTCCTGTCCCTGCAGTGTTAGGGGACTTGCTTTCTTTTCTCCCTGCTGTGTTAGGGGAGCTTTTGGTGGTGTAGCACACATTTATGTGAAAAATCATTACATTTTTTTTGCCTCTGCACTGTCTAGATGTTTGTTTTTTTGTTGTGAATTTGAAATGTGTATGTATAGCTAAAAATATGTTGATAGGATCTGTTCTACTGTATTGCTATTATCAACAATCAATGCAAATTTCTTGTGGCAGAAAGTAGAGATATGCCAAATTTCTTATTTATATTGTACAAGTAATAAATACAAGAAAACAAATGATAAATATACCTTTGCCTTGGGAGAGGTGGATGAGAAGAATGATGAAGAGAATGTTGAAGGAAGAAGCCATTAAAAATTAGTAGAGCAATGAAATGAAATGGGTAATAATAGTAAAATAAGAGGTGGTGGTGCAGCTGCTCCTCCCCCAAAGTTGGGTGCAGCTGCCATCTACATGTGTTGTGCTCATATATATATAAATCTAGATACACACACTCACTGTTCACTCCAAATATTATACTCATTCTTGGGGCCCCAATTAATTAGGCCTTATTTTTATAGTATTAGAATTCCAAATGGAAGTCACCGTGGTATTAATCCCAACTGCCAACTTTTACCAAGCATATTATTATTAGTATTAAAAGATATAGATTCTTATGTCTTGTGCCATTTTAATTTCTTTTAAGGTTTTGGGGTGCTGTTTAACAGATTCGTAGCATCTATATATGCTAATGTTTTTTGCACAACTTTAAGAAGAGGGTCACATAATAATAACAATAATAATCTTTTGTCCACTAGTTGCACTAGTCTAACAGTAGTTGAGAAATAAGTTAAATTACTAAAATTCATAAATGAATATTTACCATTTAGCTAAGCTGCAGTCTGTTGATTAATATCAGTTTGCTCGAACTAATTCAGCCTCTCTGTTTTTTACTATTCAAAGTGTTTCAACCAATTTTCAGAAGATATTTGAGAACATCAATGCAAACTTGGGAACTATGGCTTGTGCTTGGGCGAAAGCGGAAGAAAGAGAACAAAAGTTGGATGATAAGGCGAACAAAGTGCTAGAAGAAGTGATGAAGTTAGATGGCCTTTCTCCTTCCGAAGCTTTGGAAGTGGCTACAATTCTCATGGCGGAAGAACACAAGCGTCACATATTTTATCAAGCTCCAATGAACTTGAGGAGGCAATATGTCATTGATCTTCTCAAGAAAAAGTAGAGCTAGTATGTAATTCCTAGTAACATCTTATGTCTAGCAGTTAAATATCATGTTTTTGCTTCTTTATGTTGATATGGTCAGAAGTAGAGTGCTCTTAATTCAAGACTGTGCTGCTGTCAGTATGATGCAATGTTTCTTGAGAAATAGGGAATTCATTTGATAACCTTTATATCCCAAGACTTTGGTATACATGAGAAAGAGACATTTTTATTTATTTATTGGAAGTCTTATATCACTATGAAACTCTAGTGTTATTCAATTCTTGGTAAAGGATTGGTGTGATCAGAGTCATCAAACTAGGATTTCTGTATGAATACTTTCTTTTTTATATATATATTAGTTAAGCTAGAAAGTTTGATTCCTTGTTTATGAAATTTGTACCAAACAAGAAGAAAGGGAATCCCTTATTAGTGTTTCCTTTCCATTGTTGAACCAAACACCCAATAAAAGTAACACTTATTGTTACCATTCCTCCACTTTATTTGATTCCATTCTCTTTCCATTCCTTTACTTGAACCAAACGAGCACTTAATCTAAAAAGAGCCCAATCAGCCTTGGATGTGATTCTTAGAAAAATGCCCAATCGCACAAATGAAAGCCCATTCTGCATACCCCAACATTAAAGAAGGAGGAGAAGGAGATATACGAGTTCTAAGACCCGACCCCCCAACAAAAAATTAAATATAAGAAAATATTAATAAAATATTGTCGATTTTCCATTATGCAATGCTGATATATATGTCAAATATTGAAATCCATTTTTGTTTGAAAAATATTTATACGCCTTCCTTTGAAGATACATGTCTGTCTTCTATTTTTCAACTAAATTTTTACTTCATCCGTACCGTTTGAAATATTTTTTTTAAAAATAGGCACAAAATTAAGAATTATGTGATAAAAATATAAAGTGAGATATTTGAAATAGGATAAACCAAAGTTAAGGACAAATTTCTTTATATTTACGGGTTGGAGCCATTTCAAATGGGACAACCCAAAATAGAAAATGAGACATTTCAAATAGGACTGAGGGAGTAATATTTTACTACCACACGCTTCCGTGCAATCAGTGCGATGCACATCAAACAGTAAAATTAAATAACATATTTAAATAAGTAAATATAAATATTAAACAAAATTAAAATATAAGTAAATATAAAATATGTTTTAAAAATAAAATAAAATAATCAATATCAATCACTCACTAAAAATTCGAATTTCAAAATGTAAATTTTAAACTTTGTATAAAATGTAATGATAATTATAATCAATTAATAATAAAAAATAATTTATAATGAAGATTAGCATTACACAATACACATTATTATAGAGTATTACACGTCATAATAGATAAATAAATATTTTCATACACAAACATTATATAAAAAGTCATATTTGAAAATATATTTTTTATATATATAACTACTTATTCATCTAAAAGTTATTACTATTAAAATTAATATAAAAATTATTATTTTAAAAAAAGTGTTATAAAATGAATCAATATATTTTCCTTCACCTATATTACATTCTAAACTATTACTACTATTTTTTTTTGAAATGGCTAAATTATTATAATTAAAAAATATATAAAGCACAAAATATGATATCTATTTATTTTTCTTTAAAAAAAAAGATAGAGCAATAAAATTAATATAGCTGAAAAAATAAACATGTCATTAAAGATTAAAAAAAAGTATATATACATTAAAGAGAGTACAGAGGCCTGCCTAGTGGCTTTAAATTTCTTTCTCTTTTCCCTTTTTTGTAGAGCGGACATGTCTGGTGGTCCTTCTTGCTTTCTTTGTCAGGCTTGAAGGGTTTAGGTTTTAGATTTTAGGCTTTGAAATGTGATTTGGATCACACACAGTTAAAGTAGGCCTCTAAATAAGCTCCTTAATTAATGAAAAATATATGGTCAAAATTATAAGCACCAATGTTCTTTTCATTAAGGTATATGCCCGTTCGTTGCTTGCCCGATTTTTTGTAAGATCTGAAAATTTGATTTCGACCATCCTTAATCGTAGGTCTCTAAATAAGCTTTGTAATGACGTAAGAATCGTTGCAATCACATAAGAAACTAAAATTATATGATCAAAATAGATTGTCGAATAAAATATTTTTAAATTACAAAATATTAGGTTATTTTCAATCAAACTGGCCAGTTCAATTAGAAAATCCGGTCTGATTCGGTGCATTTAAACCGGCCGATCTGATCGGCTGATTCGCTTCAATAAGCCAGGGTTGTCCGTTTGGTCAGACTGTTGATCAGGTTCAATCAGTGGCGGATCTAGAATTTTTAAATTGGGGGTACGAAAATATAATCTCACAAACATAAATATAAAAAATACTTTAATGTTAAAAAATACTACTCCCTCCGTCCCAATAAAAGTGGCCACATTTCCTTTTTGGGCGTCCCATTAAAAATGGCCACTTTTCTAAAATAGAAATATTTAGTACTCCTTAATTAAGTTTAATTAATTAACCCATTTATTTACCTCTCTCACCCACCTCTCTCTCATTTCTCTCTCACTTATCACCATCGGCGAAGAGCACCGCCGTCAACACCATCGACGCCGCTTCCTTCTTCCCCGGCGAAGAGCACCGCCGTCAGCCACGACCGCCGGCCACCCCTCGCGGCGTCGCCTGTCACCTTCTCGACGCTCTCTCTCTCTCGTCTCTCACCTCTTCTCCGCCGCTCCGCCTCTCCAGTCGACGCCGTCTCTCCGCCGCCCCGTCCCCGACCTCCCTCTCACTCGTCTCTGCTCTCTCCGATTCACGGTGGCGCCGATTCATGGAGGATCTAGGGCTCGAATCGGAGGGCCGCGAGGCGTCGATTCAGAGATCCAAACAGCAGCGGCGGCGTCGATTCACGGTGGCGCCGATTCATGGAGGATCTAGGGCTCGAATCGGAGGGCCGCGAGGGCGGCGCGGGTTCCCTTCAGTGCGTCGGCGCCGATTCAGAGATCCCTTCACTGCGTCGACTCATTTCCCCTCCACTGCGTCGGCGACCCTTTCCCCTTCAGAGATCCCTCTCAGAAACCACCGCCTCTCCGCCGCTCTGTAACTTCCGTCGAAGTCGACATCGTCGTGGGATTTGAGATTTTGCTTCATTTTTAGTTTGAGATTTGCTTCATTTCTTGAAAATTTTTGCAAGATTTGAGATGGTTTACTTCATTTCTTGCGGTTTGCCTCGTTTTTGTGGATGATTTGTGCTGATTTTTTTGTGGATTTGGGATGATTTGTGCTGTTTTTTATCGAATTGATTTGGCTAAACCCCCCTCATTTTTGTGGATTTTTGTTTATGATTTTTGCCATCGCCGGAAAGTCTGATTTGGGGATGATTTCCGGCTGATTTGCCATCGCCGGAAGGCCGGCTGGTTCGCCGGCGCCGGCCATCGTCGCCGTCGCCCAGATGCAGGGAGAGGAAGAAGAAGTTTTAATTAAATCCTTAATTTTGATGGACTACAATTAATTAAACATAACTATCTCCTTCTTAATTTCCGTGCCCAAATAAAAGTGGCCACTTTTATTGGGACGGAGGGAGTAAATAACTATATATCTAGTCTATCTTCCGACCAGTCTTCATTTCTTCAAAATATTGTATTTATAGGTTCTCAAAATACAGCCGCTACTTTTGACTTTTAATGGGCCCAAGCCCAAATATATTTAGATGAAAGAAATACAAGTCGATTGAGGTGTTTGAGGGGACAAAAATTAATTAAACAACTCTAAATGTATAATACTCATAATACTACTAGTAAAAAAAAATAATTTTTGGGGGTACACTCGTACCCCCACCGCCCCTAATAGATCCGCCACTGGGTTCAATAAGATATATTCGACCTGATTCAATTGGACCAGACCGGCCGGTTCAACCAGATCAGTCAACCCGGTTCACCCCGATTGGACCGATTTTTTTTGCATTCAAATGACATAAACATATATTTACAGGTACTAATTTTAGTAGTTTCAATAAAACGCAACGCTAATACTCCCAACAGATATGCTCGGCGCCCTAACAAATGAATCGTTAGTTAAACGGAACGGCGGAAAACGACGGCCATATTTTAAAAAGATTCGTGGAATTGCACGGCGCCTATATCACGCAACTGCAACTACAACTACAACATGACTTCTCTACATCACTCCGCCTTTCTCCGCCGCCGCTACGCTAACCCCGCCCCTCTGCCCCCGCCGCCGCCGCACACGGTTGTTCTCGCTGAATTGTCGCTTCGACCGCCTCAAGCGCGGTGCTCTGCTATTCGATCAGCTGCTGAAATGTCCTCGCAGACTCCTGCTCCTACGCTTTCGACAGTTACTATTTCCTACGATGAATTGAAGGTAATCTTGATATCGATCAGTTGTGCCTGAGTTGGTAGTTATGGGGACTGCATATGTTCTGATATATCGTTCTTGACGATAGGATACAAGTGCTGATTTATCGGAGAAAATAGAGCTCGGATTTGGCCCGAACGGCCTCGGAATTATGTCCATATCGGATGTATGGAGTAATTTTCTGGTTTCTCTTATTTACTGAATTTTATATGAACTCTCCCTTGCTCGCTCTCGCTCTCCGTCATTCAGTGTCGAGCTGACCGCCACTTCTTCTACACAAAAATGTCTTCCACATCAATCTGGAATAACGTGTTTAATTTTGATTGTCGAATCGAATAACGGCTTATGTACTAAAATTTGCTGGTCCTTCGTTTTGTTAGGAAATCTGACTGGGAAATATATGCAACTGCAAGTATACATGCGTTGTCAATAGTGTGTTGTTGTGATTAGTGGAAGATATTTCTATTGATATTGTCAATGTGGATTTAATATGACGTCAAATATTTAGATTTCAATTGTTAATACTTTGTATAAGCCTCTCTCAAAGTATACAACTTTCTACTTAAAAAATCTTAGTTTTTTTTTTATATTACAGTACTTATTGTGTTTTAGAGAAAAGTAAGATATACTAGCCTGATATTTGCAACATGTAAAAAAAGTGCACATAGTTACACATAAATATCAATTTTGTAATTGCATTTGGTTCCCATTTGTTGTAGGTGCCTGGTTATCAGTTACTGCGTCAAAATCTTCTATGTCTTGCACCTAGGTATGAATTCAATGAGCCATTCTCATTATATTTTCTACATGATTTACGCCAATGTAATAATGGACCCTTGATTTTCTTCAGTTCAGTGTAAATTAGATTTTCCATGATCTTTGCCTCTCTGTAAACTTGTAATAATTTCGAATCAGATTAGCTAGCCTCCCAGAAGATGTAAAACGGAAACTTGAAGATCCTAGCAGTAGGTATGTTAATCCTTCTTCTCATTATCCTTCTATGTCTTCAGTTACTCACCTTGGGATCTTACTGCTGAAGTCCTGATGCATTTAGTTCAAGTTGCTTATGTTTTTCATGTTTGTCTGTGGGCATTCAAGTTTTAAAATGTTATCAACTCTGAATCTTGAGGAATATATATGTAGGTACAATTTTGGATGGAGTCATGGAAAAGAAAAACTCGAGTCCGGAAAACCAGGTAACTGTCTATGGACATAAAGATTAGCTGGGATTAGCAGCCTTCGGTCCTCATATATACTATTTCCATTCTCATTCCAAGAGTCATATATCTATTTCACTTATATTATCTAACTGTCTATGTTACTATTATGTAACACTTTTTAACTCGTGTGAGTTTGATTCTATTTAGCAGATATGTTGAAAGGCTCCTTCTATGCCAATCCGATACTTGATGTCCCCACAGATGACCAATCACTTGTTAAAAGGTAATAATTGCTGCTACTACTTTTGTCAGCAGTAACAGCGATATCATGAGTATTGCATAACCATAGCTAAATAGACTGACATTAAACCTTCATACGTTGTTCCTTTAGTGGAGAATTTCTTTCACCCTGCAGTACATGCACGGGATTTTGAGCTGTCTTTGTTTCTATTATGAATTCAAAAGACTAAAAGTTGTGAATCATCTTGCAACTGCTGAAATTTGATTGACTGGAATCTGTCAATTATGTGCAGTAAAATTAAGCTCAAAATTATACAAGTTATATAAATTGCATGTCACCCATGCACCATGCTGATATTTGCAAAAAATGTATTAAGAAATTTTTGTACTCGCTTGAGAGTTTCAATCTGATCTAATTCTCATTGAAGATAAATGCTTTTAAAAAAGTTCTCTTGATTTTTTATAGCGGAGACTATTATACTTTCTGATGGTTCTTATGATTTTTGACCTATTAGGTATCCTTCTTACTGTGGACAAAATATATGGCCTCATGATGTATTGCCAGAACTTGAACTGGGTATGAGCTGGGACCTAGCTACTCCGAACCAGTCTAATAAACTGTTCCGATATTCTCTATGTTAATTGTCACTCAGGGGTAGTGTAACTTGGAGTTTTAAGTGTACTTGTTGTACAAAAAAACTCCCTGGACAACTTCCAATAACCATTCACATAGTATGCAACTTAGAAACTTTTTCCACATCTTTAGTTTGCTGTTTAGTTTAGTATGTGACTTTCAAAATTTTGTTTCATATATTTTATTTTTTTCTTCTGCAAAACTTCGGCTAATAATTGGAGCTGAAGTTCCGAAATCTCATACTGATCTCTGATCCTATTTGATACTCTCTCCGTCCCAATTCAATAGGTCATGTTTCTTTATTTGGACATCCCATTTCAATAGGCCACTTTCTAAAATGGAAAGTCAATGCATAACAAATATCCTCACACAACACATTATTTACATCAAATGCCATTGTAGCCCACACATAATCATCTATTTTTTCATTTAAAGCAGATATCTTCATTTCTCTCTCCTATTTTATTATAAACTATTTGTTTCTTAACATCCATGCCCAGGCCCTGTGGCCTATTGAATTGGGATGTGACCTATTGAATTGGAATGGAACGAGTATATTTTTGTGTTTTACTTTGTAGTCAATACATGTATTGTAACTTTGGTTTATAAATCAAATGGTTTTAAATCTTTTTCTTCAAAATACTTTGATAGGATAGTGATATGCGAAAGAAAGTTGGTAGATTTTTCCTTATTGTAAATTTTCTTTGGTCTGGATCTGTATACCTGACTTCTTATCTTTTCTACCTCTACAGCCTTTAAAGCTCTTGGAAAGTTGATACTGGATGTTGGGTTGCTGTTGGCGCACCATTGTGATCGATATAGTAAGTTCTTTATCTTTGAATTTTGCTTGCTGTGTTATCTTTTTCGCAGTGTCAATTTCATTTATTTGAGGTTGTCCAGTATATGATCACTATAAATGTTGAATAAGTGATGTATCCAGCGTGCAGCGTGCTGCATGATACATTTAACAAGCCATGCAATATGTTAAAAATGATAATGATAAGCTAAACTGTTATCTATGGCTTTAAAACAAGCAAAACATAATTTGAATGCACTAAAACTGGTAAGCTAACACATTTACTTCATAATATGAGAGCTTTTTGTGTCCGCTGCTGCCGGAGGGCAGGACTTTTGCATTTGCTGTAATACATTAGTTTGACTATCTAATATATTGCTGCTTGATCTGGACTTGTCTAGCATCAAATGGGTTGAAAATGCATGAAAATGGAAGTCTGCAGCAAATACTTCTTCGGTCTCGATGCCACAAAGGCCGTCTCCTTTATTACTTTCCATCCCATCAGTGGTAATTTCTTTCCTTACAAACTTTATGTGGAGCATTCCCAGGGTCATTGTATTTGTTTTCAATATGATTATACTGTGCCTCCATATATACGAACAGTTCCCACTACTGTGACATAATACCTCTGACCTCACTGCAAAAATGGGACATAAGATTTTTGCGTATCTTGTTATCTTGTGAAAGATACTTCTTAAAATATACCAAGAACTAACAAACTGATTAATTGCTAATATTTTCTATGGTTGAATATTTTTCTTAATAGTTTTTACAGCCGCAGTAAGAAAGTTGAATTATTTATAATTTCAAAGTATTGACCTCCCATTTGCAAAGCATGTATGCTCTACTAGTTTGTGTAAACAGGCACATTTGGAAGGATCATTGTCATTAGTTAAAAAACTATGAAAGATAGATTTTCTGTCTAAAAAATTATCATTCATGAATGGCTTTGTTGCAGCACTTCTGTTGTAGATGGTGATGATGGCTCTATGTCATCATGGTGTGGATGGCATACAGATCATGGTTCCCTTACAGGTATGTAAATTTCAGATCTTATATTGCCATCATCTAATCTTGTACTATATGAGGTAGCATTTGCATGTTAGTGGTTCTTCCTTGGCTAATTAGTTCCCCAGTTAAGCTTTAGCTATTATGATAATGGCTGTTGTGTGAAAAGCAGAATTTTATTCTTTGTTTGTGCATCATTGAAATCTGAAAGATGTACGTGTACGCTTCTATTAGTATGATGTTGATATACAAATCAGCTGTTCGTAAAAGCATATTCAAACTATATTACCGTGGTTTTCAGTTACACAGAAGTCATATGAATTCTTTGTATTAGATCTATGCATCTCTCTTTGGTTTGTAGCACCTATTATCTCCTTTTGTTTTTTTCTTTCCCTTTTTTTGGTCTCCTAATAAGAGTGTATTAAGGCTCTGATTAGTAGAAAAGTAAACACATGTTCCCTTGAGAAATGTTCTAATATTTCTGTCTGTACTTGTATTGTGTCTAATGGATACTGGCATCCCATTTACAGGTCTTACTTGTGCAATTTTCACAAGAGATGCTGTGGAAATACCTTGTCCTGACAGCACTGCTGGCCTTTATGTAAAAACACGTTCAGGTCAAATAGTCAAAGTATATATCTTTCTGCTCATTGTTATAGTAGTATAAAGGTTTGATGGTGTTTATGTGCTCAAAATATTACATTCAATTTTATGCTACATGTAAAGATCAAAAGAGCTATTCACAATCTAGGCAAGTAAGATATAGGGATGAAAGACTGAAAGAGTACCATGAGTTCGATCTCTGATTTCTGGCATGTTGTCTTTGTATCTAATCAAGAAATCTTTCATGAACTGTTAGCATTGATAGCTCTACCAGTATCATGTCTCCTTTTACTTCCACCTGGCTCATCTGTAGCATTCTGGTCTCCACTCATGTACTTTTCTTTGATTTATTTCGTAATATGCAAATTTTGAAAGTTGAGCCTGTTTCCCTCAGGAATATCCATCAATATTAGATAAAAGTTTCTCTTCTTTTTACCATTTGTTATGTGGAAATCTAGCTCCACATACTGTCTTCCTTTGGGTCTCTTTTTGGACTATTGTCATGCAAGTTTGGTTCCGAGGAATATTTTGGTATGTTAAATGGGCAGAGAATCAATGAGGAATTTTGCGTCCTTCTCTGGTTAGAGTAGAACACATAGGAAATTCAGAACCAAGAAAGGAAGGCTATATTGTGATTGGATACAAAATGCGCTTGGAGAAGACATGACACTCCCTCTCTTTAGGTAGATGTTCACTTAATTGGCGTTAAGTATATAAATAACAAGAAATGTATTAAGGTGCCATGAGATCTCATATTTTAAACCTAAAAACCAAAAGAAGAGAAAAGGAAAAAAAGCGAGGAGGGGTGTAATGGTGATATAGGGAGGAGACTTGTTGCATCACGGGACGTTGTTTCTTGGTGTCTGCAATAAGAGCCTCATAATTTTTCTCAGTTATACAAGTAAGGTAGACAGGAAATGCATGGTTTAATTGCATTTCAGAAGAAAATCAAAGAAACTCAACTAGATGTTACGCCTCAATTCTTGACCTCTATCCCTTCGTACAAACTTTCTGTGTTATTGATAGACCGTGGCATCTGTTTTCTTTTCTTTTTCTTTTTAATTGAGTCAGTTATTTATTCTTAGTTCTTCTTGTCAAATAGTTTGGGCTAAAGGCCTATAACGTGTGCATGGGCTTTTAGGGTTAGGGTTTCCTTTTTACCTATTTAATAGGCTTATCATAGTTAGAGTCGTTTATGTGGAATCATAGTATTGTTTAGGACAGCTATTGCTGTAGGCCTCGGTGAGGAGTTTTCTTTTAATTTCTATCATTTATAATATTACCGTTCAGTTCTCGTTCCTTCTCCACCTTTACTCTATCAATTGGTCCGACCTGCCATGGTTGCTACGACGCGCAGCACCGAGTCTCGACTGGATTATTTAGAGAAGGTGGTGTTAGAGTTGCAGACATCGCTGACCTCCCTTACCAAAGCAGTCGACGCTAACCGTTCTGCCATGGAAACTCAACTTGCAGCCATCTTGGCCGCCGTGTCTTCCACTGGAAAACAACCCTTCGTTCCAGATGATCCCGGCGACTCTTCCACTGGGAAACAGCCGTTCGTTCCCGACAACACCAACCCCACCACTATTCCGATTCAAAAATCTGACTTACCCGGGTTCGATGGATCTGATCCCGTGGGCTGGATTGCTCGAGCCAACCAATATTTTCTCGTCCATCGCATTCCCCCGGCCATGAAGCTGCAGCTTGCTATTATCGGCATGTCTGGCGCAGCTATTTCCTGGTTACAACTACTCCTGCGTCGTAACCCCAACCCGGCATGGCCACAATTCACCCAAGCCTTATTGGCGCGTTTCGGCGATGCCTCCACGCTCAACACCTACGAGGCCTTGTTTCTATTACATCAAACAGGATCTCTGGAGGATTACATCGCTGCTTTCGAAAGCCGCGTGGCCCAGCTGCCTCCCCTTTCAGATGACCAGTGCTTAGGATATTTCCTCGGTGGTCTCCAGCGTTCGGTGCGAGAGCAGATACAGGACAACGCTCTCACTGACTACACCTCTGCGGTCAGCGCAGCGCGCCGTGCTGCCCGTCCTAGTACCCCTACCGTGTTTTCCCACCGTGTTACCCCTCTCACAGCCGGCCAACCAACAGCCACAGCTACCTACTCTTCCGACTCCACGGTTTCTGCCGCCTCACTACCTTTAAGCAAGGCCAAAAACTTTCGCCAACTGCCGCAATCAGAGATTCAAAAACATCTTGCCGCTGGTACCTGCTTCCGTTGCGGTCTGACTTTCGGACCCCTTCACCGCTGCCCGCCTAAGACGTTGAACGTCCTTGTGTGTGATGAATTGGGGGAGCCCGAGTTCGATGCACTACACCAGCATGCGCCTGTTGAGGCATCCTATTTCCGGTCCATACTTCAGCCTTGAGGACAAGGCTGTTTTGTCCGGGGAGGCTATTGATAGACCGTGGCATCTGTTTTCTTTTCTTTTTCTTTTTAATTGAGTCAGTTATTTATTCTTAGTTCTTCTTGTCAAATAGTTTGGGCTAAAGGCCTATAACGTGTGCATGGGCTTTTAGGGTTAGGGTTTCCTTTTTACCTATTTAATAGGCTTATCATAGTTAGAGTCGTTTATGTGGAATCATAGTATTGTTTAGGACAGCTATTGCTGTAGGCCTCGGTGAGGAGTTTTCTTTTAATTTCTATCATTTATAATATTACCGTTCAGTTCTCGTTCCTTCTCCACCTTTACTCTATCAGTTATTCAATGTCAACATGTTACAATAGTGTGAAACTCGCCATCGTATGATGTTGGTCATAAAACATGCTTTCGATTACGATAATGAGTTGTTATCTTCTGTGCTTTTACTGATATAGGTGGTGTATGGGGAAGATGAAATTGCCTATCAAATAGGTGAAACAACGGAGATACTGTCAGGAGGTCAACTTTGCGCAACACCACATTGCGTTCGGGTAGTTTGGCTATTTGAATCTCTCTTCTTCTTTTATGAAAGCACTGTTTAATTTACACAGTGGGCTAGTTAGTGCTGGTTGTGCTTCATGAATACAACAGACACCGAGACAGTTTCTTGCTTTTTAAGTTGCTTCTTGTTTTACTTAGTTGTGATTTCAGGATTTGACTTAAGACATGCATTGCCTTTCCATTTGTTTTCTAGTAGTATATCAACTTTAATTAGTGGTAATAAATTGATCTGATATGGTCTATTCTTGAAATGACAACTCGCTGACACTACTTGAGAAAAGGTTAACCTACACCTAATTCCTTGAATTTGTTGGACTTAAGTAGAGATAACTTCTCTGTAGCCACTGTTCTAAAGAGTATAAACTTTTTCTTACAAACTGAAAGCAGTTGGTGATTAGTCTTACCTAGTGTGAAAATTATTGTACACCATAAAAAGGTGAAAGCATTAGATGCTGTGATCTAAAACCAATGTTGATCAATCAAGTTTACTACTTCAGTTTATCTACCAGGAGCTCACAACGTCCTTTTCACAATAGAATCAAGAAAGTTTCATTCAACAAATCATGACTGCATGCTTATTTTCAAGTTCCAAAATAGCAATTGTACTTTCCCACAGAGGAACAGTGATCATTCACTGGCAACTTGGCACAAAGCTGAACTTTTTGTTATTCCTATTTCATTTCGCACATACCTGGTTATTATTATTATTTAATCATGTTTTTATATTAGGCACCAAAAGGGAAGGTGGCATCTGGTGTTGAACGTTCTACATTTGCATTATTTATGCAGCCTAACTGGTAATGCTTGTTTACAAATCTCTCCACCTATATATTTGGTTCTAAGTTGAACTATAATTGTCTTTGCATATGTGCTATTGAATCTTGTTATCAAGCCATTAAACAATGAAACAATATGCTGCAAACTTTGTGAACTCTCTTCTATGCTTCAGTGGAAAACATGACGAATACAGAGGGGCTAAGCTTTATGAACCTGGACATTTATAGTTTGCTGATCAATTGAAGCAAATGTGAGCAACATGAAGCTAGCTAGACTCGAAAACCTGTCTCTATAGGAATTAAATCCCATCTCTGAGTTGTCTCCTAATATATTTGCGGAAAACTAATATCTGCATATTCAATCCCTTCTTGATTATAATATAAATCGAAATAGATTTAGATCATTGCCATCATACTTTGGTTAGGTATGGATGAAACGAAGTGTCGCATGCATTTCTGATTATCACAAAAACAGGCATCTAGAGTGATTAACAAAGCTCTCATGCATTTCTAATCAATGATTTTTATATTCAGGGATGAAAAGCTTATGTTTCCGGAGCTGGTGAATATTCATGAGGTGAGTCCATTGAGTTTCTGTTACCATGCCATGACATCAACATGTGATGAATCTATATTTCAATCAGAGAATTAATTAATTTATAGTATTTTTTTATCAAATATTTATGGTTTTGGTAATTTCTTTCAGTTTATCATGCCAAAGGGGTCTATTTCTTTTGGAGATTACACCGAAAAAGTGCTGGACAAGTATTACGACCTCAATGCATAAAACTGGATGTTCTATTCAACATTGTTAAATAGTAGAAAAGTTCAGCTTTTATTTCCTCTTGCGTAATTGCAAACTGTTCATGGATTCATTTCTTGTAAATCAACAATTGTCATTCTCTATTAATATTGGTCTTAAATAATTGTTCTGCAAATTGTCATTTACTCTTTCTCTAGGTCGTCTGAATTTAGTTTTCCATTTCCTCAGGATTTTAAAGTTGGAAAATATGTATTCGTAAATCTGTTATTCCATTAGAGGCCTAATCAAGAAAATCCGATGCTTTGTCTTATTCTCTTGTCTTCAAACAAATGTTGGAGAAACCAGCCGTCTCCCACACAACTCAATTATTGTGCCATATTAAGTGCTTCTATTAGGCCAATAATTTCGATCTTTCTAATTCGGCTAAAAATATTGTTGTTAAATTGTCCCATCCATCAATCACTAAACCAAACAAAATAGAAACATAAAAATCTTTGACTAAGCAGCATAACTCGATGCTAGGGGACCAAGTAATGATACGTTATCTAAAATGCAAATGTAAACTACATCAATAATTAGTACTCCCTCCCCTAATATCATTTTCATTTTTGTCATTTTTGTTCGTTTATAATATTATTTTCACTTCCATTTATAATAATAAGGTCTACAAACTCCACTCACAATAATATGAGACTCAAACTCCACTCACAATAATACTCATTATTATGAACTACTTTCTTAAAATCTGTGTCGTCCACAGAATGAAAACGATATTGTAGACGGAGGGAGTAAACAATATTTTGTGCAGAAAGTAAATAAATAGTCTTTGAATGCCAATATTCACCATTCTCCATATTCACAAGCAAAATCATTTAAATTTAAATCTTCAACAAACAAGAATCTTTAACATTCCAATCGTCTTGTTTCAAAAACGAAAAGAAAAGAAAATACATTCCAATCGTCCATATACAGACAATAGCATAATGATTGGGCGTATTTTATACGCATATTTTGAGTGTTTTTGGTGAATTTTAAATGCCTAGTTCCTGCTTATTATTATCTTTTGGACTTAATTGTGAAACTAATAAATATTCTTCATGGTTTTGATAGGTTTTGGATAAGAGGATCGAATTTTGAAGAGTTTGAATCTGTGCGCGTTTGTTGTGCGGTGTGCCCATACTGTCTGTGATGTCCGAAATAAAGGCTGAATTGGCGAGAGTTGGGCGACTGATATCTCTTTTACTTTCTTTTAGTGGGCTTTGACTTTTAAAAGGGCTGCATTTTGCCTTATATCTTTAGTTAGGCCCATGGGCCATTTTTATATTACTTTATTAGATTAGGTTTGTTATTTCCATAGATATATATATATTTGTGATGATACACGCTTAGAGAGACATCACATATAGACGCCACCCATTCTGGAGAGCAGCTGGGACGTGATTTTGGAGCAATTTAATTCAAGTTTTCTTTTCTTCATCTGTTCTTCGCAATTTATTTCTTAATTTTCTTTATTTATTTGTTTATGCGTTCTAGCTAATTCGTTTATTCCAGCATCGATTAGGGAAGCACTAGCAAGATTATTCTGTGAGATCTAATTTGTTCTTATACTTTATTTTTATGCTTGTATCTGTGATTCTCTGTGTTTATCGTTATTAATTGTTTTAATCCATTAAGTAGTGCGCAATATTTAGTGAGTTAGAATTAATTATACAACCAATTGAACCGGCCATCCGTAATTGTGGTTTAGATTTGATTAGTGGTAAATTGACACATCAGGGTCAAGGGAAAAGCAGTCTTAATTCAATAATCCTGCGTCAGAGTTTATTGGTTTTGAATCGGGTTTCTCTAGATATTAATGCTGTCGGCTCATTAAACCTATAGAGCGTCTCTTACGGTTGTCAGTCGATTAGGGTAGTAATTAGTGAAGCGTCTTCCTGGTTACCGAATAATTAAGGAGAAATAAGATCACGTCAGAAGCGTCTTCGGTGATTATAACTGGTTTGTTTGCATGATTTAAAGTTATTTTTGCATCGATGATCGAAATAATTGAGCTAGGGTGGACTTAATTGATTGCTGGAATTCTTTTATTAATTGTTGGAATTTTTATTCATCTTTTAGTTAATTGGAAAAATTGGTTTATTCGGATTTTATTTATTTAATTTTAAGTTTAGTATTTTCTATATTTTCTTCCCAAAATTTCGTGGTTACTTTGCAGACATTAATTGGAGAAATTCTCGCCAGTCCCTTGGGAGACGATTTTGCTTACTGCTGTCTGCGCAGTGTGGGCATACCGGCTGACTGCCGGATATTTTTGGTGTAAAACGACGCACCAAATTTTGGCGCCGTTGCCGGGGATCGGTTTTTAAGTAGTAATTTTCCTATTATTTCGATTTGTTTTTTTTTATTTTTTTTATTTTTGTTTGAGTTTGATCTATAGCTGAAATTGAGATGTCTGAAGATGGGGATGATGACCGTGATGACATTCTGCCACCACCACCGTTGATAAGAGAGTTGGGCCGCCACAAGAGAAATCATCCGCTATGCATTGTGTTGCCCACGATTAATCAAAATGCTGAAATCAAGCCTGACTTTATTCAAGTTCTTCCAAAATTCAGCAACTCGCTTGGAGAGAGTGCACATAAACATCTTGCTGAATTTGATTTAGTTTGCACTACTTTACGCCCTCAAGGTTTTCCTGAAGATCATTTAAAATTACTAACTTTTCCTCATACATTGCAGAGTAGAGCTCGAGATTGGTTGTTAGATCTATCACCTGGCTCAATCAGAACTTGGAACGATTTAGAGGAGCAGTTCTTGCGTAAATTCTTTCCAGAATCAAAGGTTGCAAATCTAAGAATAGCTATTAGTAGCATCAAGCAGAGGCAACACGAGTGTTTGTCTGATTATTGGGAGAGATTTCAACAATTATGTCATAGATGTCCTAACCACGGATTTTCTGATTATCAGTTGCTCATTAATTATTTTTATCGTGGTATGTCTTCTTTTGACAGGAGGATTGTTGATGCTGCTTGTGGAGGAAGTTTGACCAACAAGACCTTAGATGAAGCAAAACAATTGATTTTTGATATGGTCACCAATGGTCAACAATATGAGGATGAGGATGATGATAGGTACAGGCCGATCAACAGAGCAGAAGATATATGTGTGAATGAGAAACTCGATGCTCTAACTTCCTTAGTTAGAGGCATGGTTGGAGCTCAAATTCAGAAGGATAATCATCCAAATTTCAGCTGGAATCATTCGCCTGAATTTTTCACCAGCGCACAGCCGCAGGCTGGGTGGTATGCTCATACCGACCGCCCAGAGCCCAGTATGAGCGATATTCTTCAGAGTCTGGCACAGAGCAGCCAGATTGTTAACAATTTGGTGCAAAGTCAGCAAGCTTTCCAGCAAGAGACGCAAGCTGCGTTGGGTAGTATGGGCACACAGATCACTCTGCTCACCACTCAAGTGAACAAGTTGCAAGTAAATCTTGGAAAACTTCCATCTCAAGAAGAAGTACATTCCAAGGAGCATGTTTATGCTATGAATTTAATGAGTGAGGAAGATTTCTTTGATCCAAAGCCCATGGAAGATGAAAAGGAGAAGGAAGAGCAAGAAAGTGCTCAGAATGATGAAGTTGTCGAAGAGGCACAACAATATGAAAATCTCTCTTCTTCCGAGGTAAGTGTTGAATCTGAAATTTATAATTCTAAAGCATTAATTTCTCTCACTTTTCCTTTCAGGTTGGCTCAACATAAGAATGGAAATGAGGAAAATGAGATTCTGGAAATATTCACGATGAATAAAGAACCACCAGAATATTATGATGAAATTCAAGGGTGTAAAGTGCAGCTGAACCCCACCAATGACGTTCTCACTCAGCATCTGTCACGCGGTATGCCCATACCGACCAGCACTGGACAGATTGTGCCTTCAATTGTGAAACTGCCAAAGCGGAAATTGAAACCACCTGATGATTGATCCAGTTTCAGGGAAGTTTTTGTTAGTTTACTTTCGTTTTTATTTTATTTTATTTTATTTTTATTTTTCTTGTCTTTTATGCTTTCTTTGTTTTGTGTCTTTGTTCTTAGTATTTCCCCACACAATGAGGACATTGTGTTGTTTAAGTGTGGGGGAGTTTTTATGTCTTTTTTCTTGAGTCTGTGTGCATGTTTTGTTTTGGTCTTCCTTTTGAGTCTGTCTATGGCAACTTTTCATGCGAGCATTTCGATTTGTTAGGATGAGCATATTGATATGGATTGTATGGTTGTTTTCTTGGATGATACAAAAATGTGTTGAAACACATATGTGTTTGAGGATGACGAATGTGCAAATTGATCAATTTTGTTGAAAACCACTCATATAGTGAGGATTGAGCCTTTAGAGCAATAACTTGAATGCTCCTTGCTTGTTTTCGATGAGTGTTATGCATTCTTGACTTCTTGATATTCGGTTTGCCATGTTGCCATAATAAATTTTTAAACAACCAATTGGACTCATTTGTGAAAGCGATTTAGGCATTAGGAATAAACCTCATTGGCCTTAAAAATTTCATACCTTGCAATATTCATTAGTGAGCCATTTTGAAGCCTTGACCCTTTTTATTGTTATATATGATTGAAGCCTCGAAAATTTTAGCCATTAGCCTTCTTTTAGCCTTGCTTTGTCCATTTCCAGCATGATGCAAGTGGTTTGTTTTGTGATATTACTTTGTTGGAAGAATAAGGTTGATTGAAATTTAGTGCTTGGTTGGAATGATTGAGGATTGAAATTGACAAAAGAGGTTGTTGGTTGTTTAAAAATGAGGTGATCTTATGATGTTAATTCAAAAAAAAAAAAAAAAAACAAAAAAACAAAAAAACAAAAAAAAAACAAAAAAAAAGAGAAAAAAAAAAAGAAAAAAAAGAGAACGCTGGAGTTTGAATGTCTATGTATTGGGAATAAGGGTTGATTTGATTTAGTTTGATTTTGGGATTAGAATGTGGTGAACTACTTGCATTGTGTTGGTTTTATTAGCCTTGTTTATCCACTTTTGTTTATCCTACCTATGCACCCTAGCCCCATTACAACCTTGTGGAAAGACCTATTGATTCATGGATAAGTTCAGTTTTCGAATTGAAGATATTGACATAGTGGCAAACTTATAATGGATAGAGTCGAGTTGCATGTTTGTGAATTTACCTACCTTTTGATATTGAGAGATTTGAGCGAATTTAGTGAGGCTGGATTGATTTTCACGTTTTTGACTCGAATGAAGGGTGAATGCACATGATTGTTGATTCCAAGAATGGTTTGAGGAAAAATGATGATTGTATCTTATTCTAACTTTGAGATTTGCTTGTTGTGATTGTTGCCATGGCTAGTCGTCGTTAGTTGCGTCTTGTCTTGTCTTGTTTGTGTCTTGAGTTTTGTTCTTCCCTTTGTTTTGTTTTTCTTATGCTCGAGGGCGAGCATTGTCTAAGTGTGGGGGAGTTTGATTGGGCGTATTTTATACGCATATTTTGAGTGTTTTTGGTGAATTTTAAATGCCTAGTTCCTGCTTATTATTATCTTTTGGACTTAATTGTGAAACTAATAAATATTCTTCATGGTTTTGATAGGTTTTGGATAAGAGGATCGAATTTTGAAGAGTTTGAATCTGTGCGCGTTTGCTGTGCGGTATGCCCATACTGTCTGTGATGTCCGAAATAAAGGCTGAATTGGCGAGAGTTGGGCGACTGATATCTCTTTTACTTTCTTTTAGTGGGCTTTGACTTTTAAAAGGGCTGCATTTTGCCTTATATCTTTAGTTAGGCCCATGGGCCATTTTTATATTACTTTATTAGATTAGGTTTGTTATTTCCATAGATATATATATATTTGTGATGATACACGCTTAGAGAGACATCACATATAGACGCCACCCATTCTGGAGAGCAGCTGGGACGTGATTTTGGAGCAATTTAATTCAAGTTTTCTTTTCTTCATCTGTTCTTCGCAATTTATTTCTTAATTTTCTTTATTTATTTGTTTATGCGTTCTAGCTAATTCGTTTATTCCAGCATCGATTAGGGAAGCACTAGCAAGATTATTCTGTGAGATCTAATTTGTTCTTATACTTTATTTTTATGCTTGTATCTGTGATTCTCTGTGTTTATCGTTATTAATTGTTTTAATCCATTAAGTAGTGCGCAATATTTAGTGGGTTAGAATTAATTATACAACCAATTGAACCGGCCATCCGTAATTGTGGTTTAGATTTGATTAGTGGTAAATTGACACATCAGGGTCAAGGGAAAAGCAGTCTTAATTCAATAATCCTGCGTCAGAGTTTATTGGTTTTGAATCGGGTTTCTCTAGATATTAATGCTGTCGGCTCATTAAACCTATAGAGCGTCTCTTACGGTTGTCAGTCGATTAGGGTAGTAATTAGTGAAGCGTCTTCCTGGTTACCGAATAATTAAGGAGAAATAAGATCACGTCAGAAGCGTCTTCGGTGATTATAACTGGTTTGTTTGCATGATTTAAAGTTATTTTTGCATCGATGATCGAAATAATTGAGCTAGGGTGGACTTAATTGATTGCTGGAATTCTTTTATTAATTGTTGGAATTTTTATTCATCTTTTAGTTAATTGGAAAAATTGGTTTATTCGGATTTTATTTATTTAATTTTAAGTTTAGTATTTTCTATATTTTCTTCCCAAAATTTCGTGGTTACTTTGCAGACATTAATTGGAGAAATTCTCGCCAGTCCCTTGGGAGACGATTTTGCTTACTGCTGTCTGCGCAGTGTGGGCATACCGGCTGACTGCCGGATATTTTTGGTGTAAAACGACGCACCACATAACTAGCACACACATCTCCCAACACCATACTTTCACTTCCAAACAAACAGCAAACTAAAAAAAATAACCAAACCAAACACATAAAAAAAAAAAAAAAAATCTAATTAACAGCCTAAAATCCTATCAAGAACTTGAACAAACTGGAGATGCGCAGTGAGGTGAGGAAAATGACCCTCGGTGTCTATGATGTCGACCTCGGCCTTGGCCTTGATGGTGTTCTGCATGTATTCGACGGCTGCGAGGGGCACGACGACGTCGTTTCTGGTGTGGATGATGTTGCAAGGCACCACGACTTTCTCAAGAACATATCTGTAGTCGGCAAGGAACACAGTTTTGGCTAATGAAAGAGCTGTTTGTGGGTTCATTCTTTTCAAAGAATTTGCGAATTTCTCGACGGAAAGTGGGTCGGAGGCATCCACCACCACCGAAGCAAACGCCGGAGCCCACTGCTCGTATTTGGAATCAATGTTTGATAGCATCTCTTCAACATCTGATAAATCGAAACCTCCGTTGTACCCTTCCTCAATTAGGTTTAAATACCTGTATCAATACGTATATTCTACGTAAATACATTTATGTTACTTTGTTTTTTTTTTTTAATTTAGGGGAGTTGGGGAGGGGGGGTTTGAACCCGGGACCTCACTGTTCACACACAGGAGGTCGCATCGCTTGGTGTCCCCTTGGGGACTTTATGTTACTTTGTTAATTAGTACTAGTATATGCTTTTTAGCTCCATGTTTGAGGATTAATGGGTTTTTCAATAGTTTCTTATTTATTTTATTTTATTTTATTTTATTTTAATCAGACTATATTTATTAGCATGGTTACGGTGGGACATGAGGGTTTCAATTCATTGGTTTCTCTGATAATTGGAAGAATTATCGAATGTTATAAATCATGTAATGAATCTCAATATTTGTTACTCAATTTAAAAATTGAAAAGAAAAATCTCCATCAATATTTTTTTAAGTGTGGTTAACATTTGTTCCCAAGGGGACACCAAGCGGTGCGACCTCCTATGTGTGAACAGTGAGGTCCCGGGTTCAAACCCTGCTGCTCCCCCTTCCCAACTCCCCCAAGTCAAAAAAAAAAGTGTGGTTAACATTTCTTCTGTGGTTTGTAGTTTATAACGGTTACTTAATAATCCTCGTTTACAAAAACAAGATTTATAATTATAACTTGCTATTTAGAGTATGAAAAAAAAACTTTTAAATAAGTTCTTTTTTTATATATAATTCAAATAAGTTCTTTTTATTTGTATTAGTTTTGCTATATTTTGTACCCAAACTTCTCTCCCTACATTTTATTATTTAATTCTAGCAAAACCTACTTCCTATTGGAATTCAGATTCAATGTATCATATTTGATGTCTCACTTTGTATCTCATTTTCAATTTTATGTATTTTCTTATAATATATTTTTTCTCCAATTTCAACTTTGTATGTTTAAGTTTTTAATTTTAATGATTATTAACTAGGGTTTATTTCATCTAATTAGGGTATATAACTCCTTTTATCATTTAATTTCACTTTTATTTGTTAATACTAATAGGTTCAAAAATTAAAAGTTATGGTATATAATTTCTAAAAATTTTAATTTTTTTGAAATAAAAATTAAGTATAATTCACATTATTATAATAAATTTTATTTTTATAAAAATTACTATAAAATAATAATTATAAGAGTGGGACATATATAGCGGAGCATATAAAATTGGATCTTATCCCTCCACATTCACACTCTACAAATAATATACATTTATAAAAACATAATACTTCCTTCATCCTGCTTTTAGTATTCATTTGAAAATGACATGGATTTTAATAAAGTGTGTTGTGAGTGGAATACGAGTTACACATATTTTATGAGAATATTAAAGTGATTAAAGTGAAGTAAGGGATCCACATTTTATAGGTGTACATGAAATACTTTTATTAAAAATAGAAATTGATACTAAATTACGGGATGAATTAAAATAAAAAGATGAATACTAAAATGTGGGAGTTTATAATAAAAATAAAGAACTATATCGGAGAACAAATTATAACAATAAAAATTGGAGTTATAATAATAATAAATAAATAAAATAAAAGGATATTTTCAAAAAAAAACAAAAAAAACAAAAAAAAGGGTGAAAGTCGTGATAGAGCAGTGGTAGCCAGTAAGAAAGAAGTTAATTTATGGTTGCAGTTGTGATTCTCTTTCACTATCCTCTTCACACAACCTGACAAAAACAACTTTTTTCCAATGACATAATCATCTTCATCAAACTTCAAAGCCTTTCTTCCCCCTCACCAAAATCTCATCCAAAATTAAAATAAAATAATAACATTAGTAAAAAGAAATTAATTAAACCTGGGAGAAGCTCCAACAAGCACGAGCCTGGTGAAGAGATCAGGGCGTTTCAACGAAGCAATACAGCCGATCATGCCGGACATGGAATGCCCCACAAACACGCACCCGCTCACCTTCATCTCTTCCATTACGCAGATTAGGTCGTCGGCAAAAGCATCGTAGGAGGAGTAGCTGCGCCACAATTTTCAGATGTTAATCAACTAATTAGTTAGGTTTTGTATCGATCGATTAATAAGATTTGTATGTATATACTTGTTTGGGTGGTAGAGGGATGGATCCTTGACGGCGCCGGAGAAGCACCAATCGAAGAGGAGGAGGCGGTGGCGGGCGGCGAGGAGGGGCACTATCCTGTCCCAGGCGGACTGGTCTCCGCCGTAGCCGTGTGCGAGGACTACGGTTTCCTTACCTGAGCCCACGAGTTTGGCGTTCATGGATGCCGCCAGATTCTCTCCCATCACCATCGTTCCTTTTGTTTCTGGAGAAGGCGAGACCATGAGAGAGAGAAGTGAAGGTAAATGAGAGTGTGGTGTTGGTGTCACTTATATAGACAAACGGGTATTGTAATTAATTTTACTCTAATTTTATTATTTTAATTATTTGTATTTTAAAACATTTCATATTTTGATGTGCATGAATCATGATGTGATGAGCAATATGAACAAAATATATATTACAACTCGATTTATTCACATGATTTCCATTTGGGCCGACTCCCTTTTCTATATCATGAAAAAAACATTCAACAACTATACTATAGGTGTTCAAGAATATTCGCTCATTTGTAATAATCTGCAAACCACGTAAAAATAATAAATCGTATTGAAAAAATCCTACGCATTTATCAATTAGAAAATGAATATAAAAAATGCCAAGACTAGAAAGCCATGAATTAAAATGTCACCAACATTTACTAAGTTGGAATAATTTGTGCACACATATGTAACTAAAAAAATGTACGGATTCGATTCGCGCACTATTAGATATGTTCGAGCTTCTCTAAGTAAGTAAACTAATTTTTAAGTTTTTGATGAAATGTAGCAAATAAATATTTGTGAAGAGTAATTAAAAAAAAATTGTAAAGAGGTCTTTAAACTCTGACAACATTTTGAATATATATTATTCCCTCCGTCCCTAAAATAAGTTCCTATTTTTCCTTTTTGGGACGTCCCCCAAATAAGTTCCTCTTTCTTTCTTTCTATTTTTGGACAACTACCCCACCATTAATAATACTTTATTTATTCTTACTTTTCACTTTTTCACCACTCTCAATACTAATTATAACACTTTTTCACATTTTCACCACTCCCAATACTAATTAGTATAACATATTTTTCTCCACTATCAATACACTTTACAATTTTTCCTTAAAACCTGTGCCATCCTCAAAGAGGAACTTAAATTGGGGACGGAGGGAGTAGATTTTTTAAGGAGACCAATGAGGCCTAACTCAAGTGGCAAATTTGAGGCACTCAAATACTTTTCTTTATGAGAGGTCTTGGGTTCAATCCCACCTAAAAAATCCTAAGGGGGAACCTATATAAGCCTATAAAAAGTAATTTTAATAACTTTGTGTATTGTAGAGATCCCGCCTACGTGTGATTTGCGTATTTGATTATATAATAGATCAGATCTTTTGTAATTCTTAAAAAAAAAAAAAAAAAAAGATTTCCTAAGGGGGACCTATATAAGATTATAAAACGTAATCTTAGTAACTTTAAAACGTAATAATAAAGCATAATATCTTTAGATAAATTTAATGACACGCACACCCCCATGTCAACAATTATATATAGCACTATTAATTGAACAATAAAGAGGGGATAAGTTGGCGGTTGATACTTGAAACTTGAAAGGGACATGTCATGTCTATAGATGTCATTTTACTAATTAAAATCATTGCATATGAATATGAAGATCGCTTAGCAACTCCATCACCTTTGTTGAATATGTTGATTTTTCCAATTTCTTGCTCAAAAAAAGTATTTAATCTGAAATTATTTACGAAATTATTATGATATATATTTCATTAATTGACTCATCACATATTCACATATATGACAACATCATCACATGACATAATTTTGTACCTCTCTATATATAATTCAATTGTATAATCTCGTGTCATCATGATGTTGATCTTTGTATTAATTTCATGAATAATTGCAGGATGGATCCTTCGTAGAACGAACGTAAATATATATACTGAAAGTTACATAGGGAATAATAAATAAAAAAATCTACTTGTCTATAACGAATGTTCCAAATTGTTGCTTTTTGTAATAAATTGTTTTTATCCATGGTTTAATTGAATTGTTTATCAATATCAATTAACCATTCCCTCAATGAAACAAAGAAAGGGATATATGCATATGATCTAGCGGCAATATTCAATAAACAATAGGAGAGAGGAATTGAACCCATTTATACTGAAAGATTCTACCGTTTGTGTGTATCCAGAGAATAAAAAATATTATTATATTAATCATATTGAAAAAAGAACATAAGAAATTATTTGTAATAAATTAATACCATGTATGTTTATACTACTATATTAATAGAAGCTTAAGTAAAATGGAAATGTTATACAAAGTTTAATAACATAAATACTCAGGCGACAATACCTCCGTAATCTATGTATTACATTCAAATTTATGCTCTAGATTATTCCAAATAAGTCAGAATCATGACTTTATTTCAAGGTGTCTAGCCAAATTTATAACCGTTACGAGTTAGGTACATAAACAAGTAGTACTACTTTATATAGTTGGTATGTATATGAAACAGGAACATTAACTTTCTAACTAAGTTAATTGTGTTCATTTAAACATTTGAGATCAATTCTATTTTTTCTTGTAATACAAGAGAAATTAGTCCTATTTATTCCCCTAAAAAATAGTCTTAATTATTGGGACTCTAGTTTTTTAAGTTAAGGGATGGAGGTTTATTCAACACTCTATTTTGAAATTATGTTAAGAGAGGGAAGATTGACTTAGAGTAGAGACTTCACTTTCATCCTTTTTGTATAACGAGATTGATCGACTTGCAAAAATGAATTCAAATTTTATATATCTTGAAATAGATGAGATTACACAATTAGTGTTACGCTACATGTCTTTAATTAATGAGCGATCATTGGTAAGTATTGTTTTTGTTTAGTTCATGTTCGCATTTTTTATATATTTATTTTAATTATATTAATAAAAATGTTAAATATGTCATTAATTTTATATATAATCAAAGATCATTTTATTTTTTACTCATTTATTTGAAGTTTTATGAAAAATGAACAAATCGAGCTTTGATTTTTATGTAATTTGTAAAATTAATAGCATCAATAATGAATTTTTGAGGTAGAACAAAATTAATGTTAAAACAAATAAAATGCCAATAAGAACTAAACGAGAGCAATCCTCGTGAATTTACTCATATAGTTATTTTTTTATCGAATTTACTCGTATAGTTATGATTTACCCATAATTAACGTCCCCAGCTCGAGACTGCTGAGTTGGATAATTTTATCGAATCGAACTTAATTGAGCCTGGTGGTGCTCGGCTTGTTTGGCTTGTAAATATGTTTTGATTCATTTGTTCGCGAACTTTCAATCGAGCCAGTGCGCAAGCTTTCGTGCAAAAAATATATTTGTAAAGAAAGAGATTTTGAATATTTTTTGAACTTCTAACAAGCTCGAGCTCGAACACCATTTATACAAATACTAGATAACACTACAAGAAACAGCGGCTCCAACGACCGAAATTAACGACCGAAATTTTCGGTCGTTAAAAAGGCGGCCGTAACGACCGAAATTTTAATATTAACGACCGTTTTGTTTAATATTTTAAATCTTATTTTTTTTTATTTCCTACGACCGAATGAAACGGTCGTTAATTTATAACGACCGTAACTACGACCGTTTTTACGGTCGTTGGTTTTTTTTTTTGAATTTTGATATATTTTTAATTTAACGACCGTTTCTAACGGTCGTTGTATTTTAATTTATTTAAATTTGAGTTCTGATATTTTTAAGTTTTCGGAAATATTTAACGACCGTTTTTTAACGGTCGTTGTATTTTAATTTATTTAAATATATTTAATATTAACGACCGAAATAATTATTTTTAACGACCGTTTTTCGGTCGTTGTATACCGAAATTATTAATATTATAATTAAAATTAGCAACGACCGAAAAACGGTCGTTAAATTGACATTCGGTCGTTGAATTCGCGGACTTAACTTAGGTTTTCTAATTTTTCCCCCATTTTCTTCTCCACCCTTTCCTCCTCCGATTCTCCGCCTCCTTCCGCCGATTTCGCCGTTCCCGACACCGCCGCCTCCGTCCATCGAACGGCCACCTCCACCGACGCCGCCGCTGCTGCTCCTCTCCGTCCGACGCGACCGCTGCTGCTTCTCTCCGTCCGACGCGACGCGACCGCTGCTGCTCCTCTCCGTTCGACGCGACGCCGCCGCCGCCGCTCTCCGTCCGACGCCGCTGCTCTCCGTCGACGTGATACTCTACGGTAAGTTAATTAATTATTCATCCTAACCCTAATTAATTATTTTTTATAGATTTCATCAATTATTAACCCTAACTCTAATTCCCAGCCCCCTGCCCTCGCCGGACCGCCCCTGCCCTCGCCGGAAAGCTCCTGCCGTTGCCGGAATAAGAGATTGTAGGTTAGTTCGTGTAACTTATATAATGTAGGCTATTAATTTGAATTTAGGTTAATATTGATATGTTAGTATATATGAATTTAGGTTAATTATATGTGAATTAATGTGAAATTTACATAGAACTTAGTATGAATTATATGTGAATTAATGTAGGCTATGTTTCAAATTTATGTTAATTATATTAGTATGAATTAATGTGAAATTTACTTGTTGTGTTGTATAGTATATGTGAATTAATGTGAATTTAGTTTGAATGTAATGTGAAATTATATGTTAATTATATATATGTTCATTTGTATTTGATTTGTTTAAAGAACAAGAACTTAGTAAGATAATTTATTTTATAAGATTTATTTAAAGAACTTAGTTAGGTTTATTTGTAAATATTAGATTTATTTAAATAACTTAGTTAGGTTTATATATATTAGATTTAGTTAAAGAACTTAGTTAGGTTAATCTCTATTTAAAGAACTTAGTTACGTTCATTTCTATTTAAAGAACTTAGTTAGGTTCATTTCTATTTAAAGAACTTAGGAAGCTTAATTTCTATTTAAAGAACTTATAATGTTTAAATTTATTTAATTCGCTTTATCGCCGGTGGGGGAGAGGCGAAATATATGATTTAGCATGATTAATTGCGTTGAGCATGTTTTAATTATAATTAAGCATGATAGTTTCGCCGGTGGGGGAGAGGCGATTAAGTATGATTGTGATTAATTGGAGTTTGGGCCGCCGGTGGGGGAGAGGCGGAGGCGGTAGCAATGACTACCGCCTTGGTTTTGTTGTTGTGTTGAAATTTCAATCTTCAATCATCCTTCTTGAAATCCTAATCGTAATCTTCAGTCATCCTTCTATAATCCTAATCTCCGACCTTATTTGAGTTCTTAATTCCTAATCCAAATCTTAATCTCCTTTCTTAATCATACTCTTAATCTTAATTCCAAATACTAATCTTAATCTCCTTTCATAATCCTAATCTTAATCTTAATTCCTAATCCAAATATTAATCTCATTTCATAATCTTAATCTTAATTCCTAATCCTTATCTTAATCTTAATCTTAATTTCTAATCTTAATTTCCACTCTTATTCATCATCTGATGGGACCCACCCGGACCTCTGATTATATTATTTACTATCGTTTGTTTGATACTATACTTTGAATACTGAATTTCTAAACTTGTTGACATATTTTATGATTTGCTACTTTGTTATATTTGATGTCTTTCTACTTTGCTCATCTTCATGATTTTGAATAATTTATAGATTGCTATATAATTGAAAACAGGAATACAAAACAAAAAAACAAAAAAACGACCGAAATTTAAAAAAAAACGTCGTTAAGAAATGACTGAAAAAACAGGAAAAACGACCTATAACGACCGAAATTTCGGTCTTTAAACAACGACCGAGTTAAAAACGGTCGTTAATTCTTTCGGAAGAACAACGACCGTTTTAACAACGGTCGTTGTTTAACGATCGAAAATCAGGACGCAGCGACCGAACTTCGGTCGTTGATCAACGACCGTTTAAAAACGGTCGTTGATGATCTCAGAAGATCAACGACCGTTTGAAAACGGTCGTTGATCAACGACCGAATTTCGGTCGCTAAGTCCTGATTTTCGTCGTCCCTGGGAGCTTGGCTACGGTTTTAAAGACCGAATAAACGGTCGTTATAATTAAATTTCGGTCGTTGAATTTCAACGACCGAAAAAAAAACGGTCGTTGAAGACCACACGACGAACAAAATGGCGACCACAGTTTTCGGTCGTTGTTTCGGTCGTTAGGTCTGTAACGACCGTTTTTTCGAGTTTAACGACCGAAAATTCGGTCGTTAGAGCCGCGTTTTCTTGTAGTGTAAATTGAGCTCAAACCCCAAGGGTTAAGCTCGAACCGAACTTGAGGCAAGTAATTAATTGATAAACCGAGCTCCATTCAAATACCCGAGAATTTGATCGATGATTATGGAAGTGAAGATTATTTTTGAAAGTGAAAATTAAATTAGGCACGCACAACATTGTATATGAAGATAATATTTGGATGGACTTGTGTGTGTGTGTGTGTTGGTCAAGTGATAAATGATTAATGCCTAAATTCAAAGATCTTGGGTTCAAGTCCCTTGTGCTGCTGCCTTTAAATTTTTTTATTTAATACCTGTTAATTTATATAAAAAAAAAAAAATTATTGGATGGGTAGAGTAACCAAATCAGTCGGTTTAAATTGTCCATTTGTTGGTTGGAATCATTTATTGTGCATGGTTGGGCTTTTAGATAACGCTACATATAGCTACCACATATTAGTAAGCTGCACAATTCTATTTTGGTCTCCTTTTGATTTCTATATTTTTCATGAATATTCACACACTTAAATTATGGATACAACAATGCTTTGGCCTTTTATTGTCACATAAAATTAAAGTTCCCAACTTATTTAGTTTCTAAAGTCAATAATGGCAGCTCAATCGTCTATGTTTCACAATTATCTTTTATTTTATTTTATTTTGTGGAAATAAAAAAATAAAATAATATGTATCGTGCATTGATCATGCACTGTGTAAACACGATTCAAAGTACAAATATATTTATATGGAATCTAGCATGCATTCACATTGTAGATTTGCTTCTTCTAATTAGATGGCATTTCTTCTCACGTTTTTTTAGCTGATTTTTCTTCTATTCACATTAAAATAAATGTTTGATATATAACTACGTACATAAAACATTTGAAAATTGATAGAAAACTAAGAGAATTAAAATAGGCAAATTATCAAATATCGATTTATAACCACATATAAGAATAGCCCCAAATTAATACTCCATGTTCGCTCGTGAGTCGTGAAGGCCTTCAACGTCAAATTAGTCGATTAGGTTTTCCAAAAAAACAAAAATTAGTTGATTAGGTAACACATATATATATGGTTAATTACACTTTTACTTACAAAATTTGCCTCAATTTTAAAAACCCCAAACCGATTATCTGATATTAGATATATTTATTGATTATTACTCCCTCCGATCCAATAATAACGACGTCTCAAATTTTCTTTTCGGACATCTCATTTATAATGTCACAATTCAAAAAAGGAAATAATTTACTTTATTTACTATCTCTATCTATCTTCTCATTTATTTTATCTCTCTCTTAATTACTTTTCCACTATTCTCTATTTCTCTCTATCTCTTCATTTATTTTATCAATTTCTTATTTTATCTACATTTTCTTAATTTACGTAAAAATATGTTATCTCTAAAAAGAAAACAAAGTAATTTATTTTATCTCTCTCTTAATTACTTTTCCATTATTCTCTCTATCTCTTCATTTATTTTATCAATTTCTTATTTTATCTACATTTTCTTAATTTACGTAAAAATATGTTATTTCTAAAAAGAAAACAAACTTTGTGCGTGAAAATATTATTAACCTATTTTGAGATGGACATTTTGTACATTTGGGAATGTCTGTTGTGGGGTAAAATGAAATACCTATTCCATGACAAAGTGGGTGTGGGAATAAATTAAAATAATGACAAAAGGTGGGGCCGGAAATAGAAATCACAACCACACACTACATTAGTATGTGAAGAAGTTTAAGCAGTATTCTTTCTTGATAACGACGGATTCAGAATTTTAAATTTGAGAATGTAACAAATGAGTATATAATAATAAAGATGTGAAATTATTTTAAGGGTTCAAAATATCAAAAATATTATTATTAATTATGAAATATTATTATATAATATTACACTAATTTTTTTAGGGGGTACAATTGTACCCCCAACGCCCATGCTTGGATCCGTCAGTGCTTTTCGGGTTGTCCCGCGAAGCTTGACCATTTTTCTTATATGAATTTTTTTTTTCTTTTATTCACTTTTTCATTTATCACAATCAACACATAAAATACTACTCCCTCTGTCCTAATAAAATATATCAATTTTGTCATTTTCGTCTGTCTTTATAAAATGTATCTAGTTTATTTTTGGTAAGTTTTTAACTCACAATAAGGTGAGACTCCCTCTGTCCTAATAAAATATATCACAATAAGGTGAGACCATTTTCTTATATGAATTTTTTTTTTCTTTTATTCACTTTTTCATTTATCACAATCAACACATAAAATACTACTCCCTCTGTCCTAATAAAATATATCAATTTTGTCATTTTCGTCTGTCTTTATAAAATGTATCTAGTTTATTTTTGGTAAGTTTTTAACTCACAATAAGGTGAGACTCTTACTCCACTCGCAACGCATTCAACTACTTTATTAAAATCCGTGTTATTTAGAAATTGATACTCCCTCTGTCCCAGCTGAAATGTCCTGCTTTCCTTTTTGGGTTGTCCCACTTGAAATGTCCTGTTTCCTTTTTTGGCAAACACTCTCTCTCTATACTTAATATTTAAATAATTTCCACCAACCCACTTTATCTACTTTATACATATTTCTTAATCTCCGTGCCGAAAAGAAACAAGACATTTCAGCTGGGACGGAGGGAGTACTTTTTATAAAGACGGATGGAATATTCCTTAAAACTCATGCCGAAAAGAAATTGCTCAACCGGACGGAGGGAGTATTATTTTATCCGTTCTAATTAATTTGATCGATATTCTTTTTGGATCGTCACAACTAAGTTGATTAATTTTCTTATATAGGATAAATATAAATAAGAAAATATATAATCACTTATTCACTTTACTACCAAACGCATTTAAAATACTAGTTTTTTAAATTTCATGCCAAAAAGAAGTTGATCAATTTAATTGAAACGGAGAAAGTATTATATTATTTTATCCGTTTATAAAAAAGTGTCACGTTATGAACGATATGAATTTTAATAAAATATGAGTAAAGTTAGTAGTGAAATAAAAATTTTAATATAAGTGAAGTATGTGAATTTTACTATTATAAATAAAAATGGTAAATTTTTATGGACCATTCAAAAAGAAAATTATGCCAAATTTTTGTGGAAATAGAGAGTATATTATAATCGTAAAAAAAAAAGAGAGTATATTATATTGGTACTATTATATTATAGATTCTTTGTATTGTTAAAGTCTGGCGACCAAAAAGGTACCCTTTGTCGTCTTTCCTTACTGCCGTTGTGAATGTCTACAACTACCACCTTTTCTCAATTATTGCACTTCAGGGTCCTACCATGTTTGATGTTTCGATAATCACAATTTTTCATTTTAAAATTGAAAGGCAAATCAACCAAATCTAATAATTTATTTATTTATTCTTTGAAAATTGAAATGATAAACTCTACCATTTTAAATACAATAAATCTATGCAGCCACATTGTGGCCACCCACAATTTACTTAAGTAGAAAATAATTTAATTTATTTAACTTATTTTTTAAAATAAAAATAAGATTTAGTTATTTTATCATATTCTCTACACAATAGTTATTTTTTTGCAATTTTTTGGTAACTTTTTTATTTTTATTAAAAAATAAATTAAAAATAAAAAATGCAAAAAAAATTTAAAAAAATAAGTACAATGTAGAGAATATAATAAACTAACTAAATCCTATTTTTATTTAAAAAAATAAATTAAATAAATCAAGATTGTCCTTATTATATTAGTGTGTGGGTGGCCACAATGTGGCTGTTTAGCATTACTCTTTTAAATATGGGAATAAATAGCTAATTAATATCATAATTATTTTGGTAATTAATGCAATTAAATGATAATTTTGGAATCTACATATTGAGTAGATTAATTTGATATATTTACTTGTTCAAATCTATTAAGAATTGAATGAGTAATTAATGTCCAAAAATAGCCATTTGTAAATGGAAATATGGTGTGCTATCCTACATTAGAAAAACAAGAGAGTTGTAAGCTATTTATAAAGTATTTTCTACCA
The DNA here is from genome assembly GCF_028751815.1 of Salvia miltiorrhiza. Lineage (NCBI taxonomy): Eukaryota > Viridiplantae > Streptophyta > Magnoliopsida > Lamiales > Lamiaceae > Salvia > Salvia miltiorrhiza. Next base: position 48,777,205 of record NC_080387.1, read on the forward strand.
TAAATGAACAATCAAATGTGCTCCTCTATGGTGCACCCAAGTGGATTTTGATTTAGCTTTTTAAGGCTAAAACTCAAATTCCTACGACTTCCGAGGTTGAGCACGTGCACTTCGCTCGTTGGCATCGTCGCGGGGAGCTTTGAGGAGCCTTTAGTTTTGGTAAATGAAACGGTGGCTCGGGTGACGTGGACACTAGGAGGACTTGTGGCAGTGGCGTGGAATGGAGGTGACGAGGTGGGAAACCGCCAGCGTGGTGCCGACTCGACCCAGATGCGCCTATATGGCGGCAGTTCGGACCACCTTTTTGTCTAAACAGTGCACCACTTCGCACTGAAGAGACACCTTTTTGTCTTATATTTATATTTATTATTTTAAAAATATTTTTTATAAAAATAAAATTTATTATAATATTATGAATTATATTTATGGGGAAGGTAGTGGCGGAGGGTGGGGTGGCGGTGGTGGTGGAGGCTCTAGCGTGTGCCAAGGTAGTGCTGGATATGTTTCGGACGACGGATACGGAGGCGGCGACGGTTCTGGCCGTGCGCTCTGCATCGAACTGGGAAGAGGGAGGAGGCCCGGCGGCGCAGGGGGGTATTTGGTCCCGTAGGAACGTTTGATTTTCATATTAATTAAAAAAAATTGACGGTGTTAACGTCCGTTAAGTGGCGGAGGAAATTGGTTCGATTTTGCCACGTTGAGGTAGTAAACAACGCTTATCCTGACTATAGGGTACTGTAGGGACGCCACCGATAGGGGGAATTGGGTACTTAACCCAAGGTAAAATGATAAGTGCGACTAATTTTTAAATTTTTATCTTAGTGAATAAATTTATTTTTACTATTTCAGTTTGAACATTTTTTAAGTCAACTCCCAAATATATATGCTAGTTTTCAGAAAGGTAAAACATTTTCAACTCATTTATTAACATATCTATACTACTCCCTCCGTCCATGAAAAAGAGTCTCATTTGAGGTTCGGCACGGGTTTTAAGAAAGTTGTTAAAGTAGGTGTAAGTGGAAAGAGAAGTAAATTTATAGGGGTATTGCTAATATGACTTTTAAGCTCATTAATCATCAATTAACTTTTGATGGCAATAATTTAACTTTAATAAAATTATTGAATTAATTATTGAACAATTTAATTAAGAATTCATTTAAGAATCAAACACTAATTTTGAGTATTAAGAATTCATCGATTTCTTTTTAATTTATGTGTATGGCATTAGAATTCACTGATCCCAAAATTAAAATGAATAAAGGCTGCACACATTTCGAAAGCCACAAAAACAAACTAAGTGAAATAAAGGAGCCAAATTTCATTTCCCACCTAAAAATTCAGACTTCATTTCATACGAATTGGAGCCAAATTCAAATTGTTTTTTTTTTTTGCTCCACTTACATCAATAAATACAGGAGCATTTAAAACCTAAATGCTCCATTTACATCAAAAACTGAAAAGGTAAGAGAAGAGAAAGAGAGATGGCAGACAAAAGGAAAAGCGCCAACATGTCTGAAATTGAAAGGAACAACGTTGCACAGTGGTTGCTCCAGAACAGCAAGGACTTCAAGCTTCGACACATGGCGCGAAGAAAGAGGCTGCAACTCATTTTCAGATCGATGTGAGGACGGTTTGGCGACTATGGACAGCAGCACGCGCACAAAAGATGATGGGAAAGCCTGTACAACTCGTTTCAATGAAGAAGGGATCAACACACAACGATAAAAATGTAATCGACGTAGAAAAAGTAAAACAACTATCCGCTCTAGAGAGGTCAACTATAAGGAAAATGGCAAGCAAGCTTGAAGTTAGTAAAAGCTTGCTTGGAGTGTGGATAAAGGAAAAAAAGATTAGTGCAAATGGGATAATCAAATTTCAGCCTATGTATAACACAATACACATAGATGAAAAATGGTTTTATTTAACCAAAACATCGGATAGGTACTACCTGCTGCCAGATGAGATAGAGCCTTATAGAGCATGCAAATCTAAAAGATTTATTGAGAAAATCATGTTCATTTGTGTGGTTTCAAGGCCACAATATGACAATGAAGGTAAAATAATTTTTGATGGTAAGTTTGTGATATTCCCATTCACTACGGTTGAGCCGGCTTTTAGGAACAACAAAAATAGATTGAAAGGCACGTTGAAAACAAAGCCAATCCAAGCAATCACAAAAGAAGTGGGCAAAGATGTTTTCATCAACCAAATGAGTTTTTAGACTATGCTTTTAACTATTAGAATGCATTATATGCTTCATCATTTAGATTATTTTCCTACTTACCACTTAATGTTTCAGATTATTCCAACAATTAAGGCCAAGTGGCCTCGTGGTGCAAGCAGGCATATAATTATACAACAAGACAATGTGAAGCCTCACATTAAGGGTTTAGACCTTGACTTTGTAGTTGTTGTCACATCAGATGGATTTAATATCCAACTGATATGCCAACCGCCAAACTCGCCGGATACAAATGTGAATGATCTAGGTTTTTCAGAGCAATTAAGTCCCTACAAGATGACAAGTTGGCTAATGGTGTAGAAGATTTGCTCAAGAACGTGAGAGATTCATTTGAAGAGCTTGAGCCACATAAGTTAAGCAACGTTTTCCTCACACTACAGGGTTGCTATCATGAAATCATAAAATGCAGGGGCAACAACAACTACAAGATTCCATATATCAATAAGGAAAGACTCTCAAGACTTGGAGTTCTCCCAGAATGTTTGGAGAGGTGGAAGAACAACTTGTAAGAGACTGTTTGAAAGAGTTAAGGCATCATCAAATTGAACAAGGCACAATCTACAACCTTGATCAATTAGTCGATGGACTACAACATGTTGTTTTGATGGATTAGCATGTAATATTGACATTTTTTGTGCTAGAATATTTACAAACTCAAACACTGCATTATATGTTTGTAAACACTTTTGTAATGTCTCAGCTTTTGAAAACATGATTTTTTTTTTTTTGCATCATTGACATTAATTCAGCCCTGAATTCAACCTCCTAAACTATGAAATACATATTGGTGGCTAGAATTACAGGAGACACTATGAAGTTGTTGTCGTCACAGGGTAATTTATTTCAGCCAACATATACCAACATAACAAACAGAGGAGAACCTCCTAAACTAGGGAAAACCTAGTGGTCGCTACAACCTCCTAAATGCTTAATCATTTAGATTATTTTCAGCCAATTAATTTAGTCATATAAGGCAGGTAAGGCATCAAAAGCAAACCAACAACAAGAAATAATGAATGCAAGGCATGACCAGCCATCAAACACCACCAGATAGGGAATCGAAGGCATCACCAGCAATCAAACACCAACAGATAAGGCATGCAAGGCATCACCAGCCACCACCAACCCAAAAGCAAATTAGGAACAAAATCACCTGATTAGATTAGGTCTAAGGCCGTAGGGCACCACCGAGAAAGCAATCAAAGGTACTAAATCTTTCTCTCATCGCTCCAGCCCCTCCAGTTATCAAAAGGTTCCGGCACCACCGTATCAAAGGGTCGGTCTTCTTCATCCTGGATGAAGCCATCCATGACCAGATCTTGGGGTGTTTTCAGCACCACCGTATCAAAGGGCCGGCCTTCTTTATCCTGGATGAAGCCATCCACGGACAGATCTTGGGGTGTTTCCGACGCCTCCATCACGTCCGTTTCCGACACCACATTGTCTGGCTCCAAAGCCCAAGATGGAAATAACAAATCTTCAGTGTGGGTCGCCGTCAAAATGTCTGAAAACGTCAGTTCAGACATCGTCAGAGGCGCCGTATCACCGAAAAATCGAGTCACCATCATCGAATCCAGTGAATAATCGGTAAAATCACCGAATTTACAGAGATTCATCGGAGATGGCAACGGATCTGGTGATTCTTCGGTAGAATCACCAAATTTACAAAGAGAAGTGAGAGATGGTTGTTGATCCATCGCGCAGGGGTGAACGACGGCGAGGAATCGGAGGGGAAGTGAAGGGAAATCGGAGCGAGGAAGGAGACACAAGGCGGCGCAAACTAGGGTTTTCAGAGAGAAAACTTAGGGTAAAATGAGATTAAATGGAGAGTGGGGGTGTTATGAAATTAAATTGGGGGAGAGAGGGGGTTGTTACGAAATTAAATTGCGTGGGGGGTTAATTAATTAAGCCTCACTAATTTAATTAAGGAATACTAATTGAGATGTTTAAATTTGATTTGTGGTGGGTCCGTCAATGGCAACTAAAGTAAAAAGTGAAGTAAAATAAGGGTGAATTTGTCAAAAAAAATGAAACATGACATTTTTTCATGGACAAAAAAGAGAGGGGAAATATGACTCTTTTTCGTGGACGGATGGAGTATATTAAAAAGACAACTCCCAATTTGAAATCAATTTCAAATCAATTATAAAATTGAGTGGCAATTTTGTAGTTATAATAAAATTGAAGGTTTATTTGTAAATTATATTTTTTTTCTTTTTATTTCCTTTTTCTTTATCTTCTTATTTTTTTGGTTTTTTTTTTAATTTCTAAAATTTAAAATTTGACTAATTATAAAATAGTAATATATAAAACATGAGTTTAACGTAAACTTTTTCCCACCAAAATTTCTCTCTCTTCACTTTTCTTTTTTTATTTTGTTTCTCTTTTAAAAATCATCAATTTTGACTTATAAAAATATATTCAATATAAATGTTAAATTAAAGATAAAGAAAAGATCTTTAATTTGATATAAGAATTATAAAAATTTATTCTAAAATAAATAAGTTATTATCGTTTATAGTCACGTCACAAAATTAGTATTTTTTCTCTTCTCTCTCCTCTCTCATCTATTCTCTCCTCTCTCCTAAATCCATTCTTTTGAATGTCACGTTTATCTTCTTTCTATTTGACTCATTTTTCTATATTATTTTTATATTTTTATTAGATATCATTTTTAATATTTATGCAACTAAAAAGATTAAACTTATATTTGTTCATTTTAGAACTCTTTAACTTAATAAATTAATTAGTTTTATTTATAAAAATAAATCTCATCTTTTCAACAAAATCAATTATTTGAATGTGCATAAGAACTTTATTTTAAAATTTATATTCAAACAAAATGACCGTATAAATATGATTTAAATATTCATTCAAAAATATATTAAACTATATGCAAATAAATAGTTTTGTACATCTTAGAATATTATGATACATAATGATGCTCATTATCATTTACTTGCTTTTGATATTTGATGATTTATATATTTATGCACAATATCAATTATAAATAATTAATTGGTATTTCAAAAATAAAAAAGTTCAAATATTTTAAGATTCATGTATTTATTGAGATTATGTCGTTCATAACTTTAATATTTTTGATTGAGATCCATGTTTACATTTGTTTATATTTAATATGTATATTTATTTATTTATTTAAAATATCGTTTACTTTCAATATCGATCGTGCATCGCACGAGCGGGCATACTAGTAGTGACAAAAATAGTACAATCCAAAACTATATATACTGCATTTGGTATTTTGTGATAATCACTTTGCAATTGTCAAGTCTAGCTTTATCGCAAACTAACTGATGTAGATCGACTGTATTATTATTGCAAATGCAGACGTTAGATTTAATTATTTCATTGAGATACTAATTATTTCTTTTGACATATGAGACATACTATATAATATATATCATGATTCGTGAATTGGCGAATTAAATATACTAGTACAAAAGTTTCTAATAATATATAACATAATAGATCGTATCAAAATAAAATGGAAACTAAATACAACTCACATGTGGTGTTACTCGAATCAAGGACCTCTTATATAGAGAGATTTTTAATATCTTAATTAATTTTGACATTTGAACTAGAGTTCATCGATCATACGTCAGATTTAATTAATTTGGTTATAAAATAAAAGGTTTAATTGCTGTAAATTATTGAATTTTCACTAAAATTATGATTTACATATAAACTTTAAAATGAATTGTGGTAATTACTGAAGTTTTATTAAATTATGATTTTGCATACAATTTTTTTAAAAAATTGCGTTGTAATATTACCAAACTATTAATTTAATCTGATTTTACTATCAATTGAGATTCCGACCAAATTTAATACTCCCTCCTCCGTCCACAAGAAATAGTTCTTTTTGCCATTTTGGGATTTCCACAAAAATTAGTCTCTTTCCACTTTTAGAAATTAATAATCACATGGTGGGCTCATTTCTCCAATCACAATACAATAGTATTACATTACATCATTTCTCCACTTACAATAAACTAAACCATTTTCATTAAAATCTGTGTCGTCTCCTTCTAAGACTATTTTTGGTGGACGAAGGAAGTACTAACATGACTAACAGAATAATATGAACTTGCATAGTTTTGAATAGGGCTAATTTCCGCTAAATCCATATTTTTTTTTTCCAATTTTCGGTTATTTTCCATGACAAAAAAAAAAAAAATCTACTTTGAAATCCATGAATTGAAAAATCGATTGGAAATTTTCCCCGCGTCCGATTTTCGGCCATCGCTGAAATGACTCTGATCCCATGTGTCCACATTTATTCCAGGTGTTAAAATAAAAGCATGACATGACTGCCACATAAGATACATTTTCCACCCTGCAATTCCCCCTAATTTTCCCTAATATTATACGAAAAGACCCAACGCCACTGGCGGCGGCGTGCGCAACGGCGGCGTTGGCAGGTTCTATGGCTGGCCTTCCTCGCGAATTGTTAGGGTTTTGCGAGCATCCGGTGGGAAGGATAGGTATAGCAAGGTGTTGACATCGAAGGGGCTTCAAGACCGGCGGGTGAGGCTGTCGGTGAACACCGCCATCCAATTCTACGATCTGCAAGATCGATTGGGGGTACGATCAACCAAGCAAGGCGGTGGAGTGGCTGCTCAAGGCGGGCGGCGGCGAGCTCGATTGCGGAGCTGCCGCCGATGAACACCTCGTTCCTCGACACACCCAAGCAGCTGAGCGATGAGAAGAGGCCGAGCACCGCCGGCAGCGATCAGCTCTGCTACGACTCCGCTGAGATCGAATTACTCCCAGTAGCAGCAGATGACCAAATCGTCGGCGTGCAACATCACTTCTGAAACCAGCAATGGTTTGGGGCTGTCTCTGTCTAGATCTGATAGCCGAATCAAGGCACGAGAGCGGACCAAGGAGCGAGTCGCGGAGAAGGAGAAGGAGAATGAGCCGACTCACACGGGTCTCTGAACCCTATCTCTCACACCACTTCCTTCACGGAGCTCTTGAATGGCGGATGAAGAGGAGAAGGGAGATAAATGTGGCAGCCATGTCATGCTTTTATTGCAGAGGTGAAAAAGATATCTTGTGTGGCATTGCAGAGGTGGAAAAGATATCTTATGTGGCAGCCATGTCATGCTTTTATATTAACACGTGGAATAAATGTGGACACATGGGATCAGAGTCATTTCGGCGATGGCCGGAAATTGAACGCGGGGGAAATTTCCAATCGATTTTCCAATTCATGGATTCTAAAGTAGATTTTTTTTTTGTCATGGGAAATAATCGAAAATTGGAAAAGTATATGGATTTAGCGGTAATTAGCCCTTTTGAATAATGGTTGTGACATGCCATGCATGACATGCGTTATTTTATTCTCTTGCCGATTATGTCATGTCAATTACTCGAATAGTCATGTTAATAATAAATTTGATCAAAATCTCAATTAGTAGCAAAATCATATTAAAATCAATAGTTCAGTAATTGTCATGTTATATTTTTTAAAGTTTGTATGTAAAATCAGAATTTGATGAAAGTTACAATAATGACTAGCTACAATTACCTTTTAAAATTGATATGTAAATTAAAATTTGCTAAAAATTAAAAATTTTATAAGCAATAAACTCTAAAATAATTAATGCAATTATACTACCACTTTTTGTGAGGAAACTACCAATATACTTAATTAAAATAAAATTGAATATCGTGAAGAGTATTTCAACATTGATTATTGACTTCAGGTCGGCGAGGGATGAAGATACATTTATAGAAATGAAATCATAATGCCAATGCTGTAGCAATTAATGCAGCAACATTTAATTGATTGACCAAACAGGTTTGGAAGTTGGAACAACTTTGCACATTAAATTGATGTGAAAGATCACATGATAAACTTTATCCATCTAAAACAAAAGTTATTATTTTGGATCGTACATGCTTCTCTTTAGTTTTATGAAAGAAAAAAAAGATAAGAATAATTTATGATGTTTAGATCATCAAGATTTATAATTAATTAATATTGAATTCAATTTTTAAAAGTAGCGAAATTTTTAATTTATAAAATTCAAACATTTACACAACGAATTAATATGTGTTCTACATACAATTCATATATTTAGTTGATTCGTATTTTAAATTTTATGTAATCTTTGTATTATGGGAATACTTGAACGAGGGCGATTTCTTCTTATTAGGAGTAAGCACTGGATTGATGTAGTCACTTGATTATTTATTAAACACTTATTTAGTATTCATGTTTAAAAATGAATTGATTAATAAAAGCAATATAAATAATACAATTTGACAAATAAGATAAAGTTATACTCCCTCCGTCCCACTGTATCTGAGACTCTTTCTATTTTGAGCGTCCCATTGTAAGTGAGACTATTTTCTTTTTAGATAAAAGTCACCTTTTCACTTACACACAAAATACACATTTTTTAATTCCCGTGCCCAAAAAAAATGTCTCACTTACAGTGGGACGGAGGGAGTATATGATGGAGAACATATCTAGGCTTAATCAAATGTTTGCCATTGTAGATAGATAATAATTAAGAAGGCTCGAGATAAGAGTTTGACGCGAGATAAAATTAATATTGTTATTCTTTACCTAAGAAATCGGGCATGGAAGGTCTAATAGCTATCAAATTTTTGACCAATAACTCAAATACATAATTGGACGACCTTTTTACCATCTTACTCCTTTATTCTTGTTGGAGAAAATTATAATTTAGTTTTGATTTAACACCAAAATTTCTAAATTGGTGATATATGCTGATGGTGTATCTTGTAGACTATAACTCACATGTTAGGGAGTGTGCATTTTGTGTTTACAAGAATCCAAACTAAAGATTCAGCTGAACAACTTTGCTGGAGACAACATTCAGAAGTGATAAAGATTTTCACTAAGTATGGAACACTAAGTATGGAACACAAGCTAATGGAAATATAAGGTTTTTCAAACTGATCGAAGGACTTAAGTTGACACGTGCCCATAATTATTTATGTCACGTCAACCCTGAACTCAGCGCGGGCACGAATTTGACCCAACCGTATGTTTCTCTGTGACAATAATTTTTTTCAAGATTAAATATAAAACTAAAAGAAATAATCATGCAACATGTTAATTTTTAATTTTTTCACATTTCATTATTAATTAGTAAAAATAATAAATCTGAAATTCTTTATATTATTGATAAAAAAATTAAATTTACAACATGTAATATTTCTCGCGCATCACACGGAAGGCGTACTAATTAGTACTCCCTCCGTCTCAATTTAAATAGTGTGTATTCATTTTTGAGCCGTCCCAACTAAAATGATGCGTTTCTATTTTTGGTAATAATTTTACATTATAAATAATGAGGTCCCACACACCTTTACATATTTTTTTACTACAATTTTATTCTCCTTAAATCTCGTGCTGAAAATAAGTGCACCATTTAAGTTGAGACGGAGGGAGTATTATTTATACAGATAAATTATAATTTATACAGTATGCACAGTTTCTATGACACAATCAACTGCAATTTTTTAAAAGAAAATAAACTGGAATTAATAAGACCACTTCAATCATTTTTTCATTTTTATTGAAATTGATCATACAAAAATCAGTTCAAAAGGACTTCATGGAAGCAATCATCATTAAAAAGACAGGAAAAGGAACAAGAGAAAAAGTTTAGATTGCGACTTTTTATGTTAGGTCTAAAGTTTGTTTGTGGATGTTCCACATCAATCCTCCATTTATCAGAATGATATACTACTATCTACTAAAATAATAGAAAGATTATTTACTCCTTGAAATAAAATAAAAAATTTCACGATGCTTCATTTTCGTCCGTTCTCATAAAATGTATTCAGTTTAACTTCAGTAAGTTTTTCACTCACAATAAAATGAAATCCTTACTCTTCTCACAATATATTCAACTACTTTATTAAAACTCATGATATTTAAGAATGAATACTTTCTACAAGAACGGGGGAGCATTTAATTTCTTATACTCCTTTGGTAGATAACATGTGATGCGATGCATTTGTGCCGAACGTGTAGTTTCTTATGATGATTTATGAATGGAACTTTTCTTTTCAATAATAAAAATTAAAATATATAGTTAGTATTAGGATTCAGGTAACTACACTAATGCCATGAATGGAACTTTTCTTTTCAATAATAAAAAATAAAATGTAATTAGTAATTATTAATTAATTAGGATGCAGGTAAATACACTCATGCCATGAATCATGACATTTCTTAATACACCCCAGTTAAGCAAGTTGTATTAATGGAATTTGGAGTATATTTAGATTCACCCCAGTTAAGCTATTCTATATTTGCCTTGTGTTGATAGCGATAATGTTTTATTGGGTTTAAAATGGCATTATACTTTTCAATTACATTATATTCCAGAATTTGATTTGATTTGGCCCACTTATTTAGTTGGGTTGTTCTCTGCTTAGTCCTTTTTAAACGGCCCATTATTGTCATTTCTCTATTGCTGGTAATTTTATACGGCCCATTATTGTCATTTCTAATTTCTATTGCTAGTAATTTTATACATTCTACATCGAAGGATCCACCTAATTTTGAATAATTTTGGTGGAACGACGCAATGTAAGATGACTGAAATTCTGAGAAGGATAAGGACTTCAGTTTATGATAACTTCTGATTTGCTTTTAAGAGTTGAAAAAGAAGACGGATTTAGTGGATGATTAATCATGACTTTATGTTATATTTAGCTAAAACTAGGCAATACATAATCCTTTGGTAGGGATCGGAGCTATACATTTTTTTGTAGTTTGCCCAACATTTTGGGATTAATATTTCCTATTGCTCTTCTAATTCATTTGATTTTGTAGTTTGCCCAACATGTTGCAAAAAATTTCGGAGCTATATATAAAATTACCCTTCTATTGCTCTTCTAATTCATTTGATTTTGTTATGGCCCCTAATATGGGGCATATACTAGTTGCCCACGGACCATGGTTATTTTTTACTTTTGAGTTACAATTAGGGGTTATTGTCGGAAAATACATGTAGTTTGTCAATTTTTTTTTATTTATAATATGACCTTATAATTTGACCAAAAAATGTCCTCAAGGGGACACCAAGCGGTGCGAGCTCCTGTGTGTGAATAGTGAGGTCTCGGGTTCAAACCCCACTACTCCCCCTCCCCAAGTCCCCCAAGTAAAAAAAATAGACCAAAAAATACACTAATTTTCAAATTAATCTCAATTATAACATGATATTAATTCATCATAGATGTATTAATATTTATTGTAAGTTCATATTACATTGTTATGCATAAAATATTGTTAATTGATTGATTTATTTTTATAAAAATTAAGTTAGATGATTAATTATTTTATATTAATTATTTCATTATATATATATATATATATATATATATATATATATATTTCTACATTTTCGACACACAAATGCATATATATAAATTTGATTTTAATATTATCTTAATATATTACATATATAATAAGTATTCATCTATTTAACTTATAAAATTATAAAAAATATTAGGACCAATAAATTAGAAATATATAATTGCGTGTAAAATATTAAAACCAATATATATATATATATATATATATATATATATATGCATTTGTGTGTTGAAAATGTATATAAATATATATATGTATATATATATATATATATGTGTGTGTGTTTATGTATTTTTAAATAAACAATATAATATCTTGATAGGGGTGGGCTAGAATAAAAACACATTTTTTGTATAAACTATAAACGAATTAAAATGTATGAATTCTATGTAGAACACGTATGAATTGGCTATGTAATTGTATGAATTGTGAAAAATAGATTTTTCGCTACCTTTGGGAGTCGAATTCAGGACCTGAATTCATCCAACAAGGTGATGAATCAACCTTAGATCTTGATGATCTAAGGGCTGAAAATTATTCATATTTTATACAAAAAATGTGTTTTATTCTAGTACTCCCCTATATATCAATGCTTATAATAGATCCCTAGATCCAAATCTTGACCACACATTTATGACATGTGACGCATCAAGATGCATAAAGGCATTTCAAGGCAAAATCTGGAGAGGGGTAAAATTGGAATGTAATTTTCGGATTTAATAATTAAAAAATATATTTTTTTTTTAGATTTTCTCAAAATAGATAATATTTTAGATGCATATAGTTTCACACAAAGATGCATAAAGTTTTCACATGAAATGCATAACTTTGAACAGAAAAATGCATTTAATTTTTCCAGTTTTGGTATTTTCACCACCCCACCCCATACCACCCCCCAATCCAGCCCACACCACCCCCCAACCCTCCCCATTACCACCCCCAAAAATAGGCATGTTTCACATGCATATAAAATCAAACAAAAATGCATAAAGTTTTCACATAAAAATGCATTAAATTATACAAAAAATGCATTTCATTTTAATAAATCTGGTAGTTTCGTTTTTTTTTTCTTTCAAAAACTGATTTTCTGATTGCTGGCCCACCCCACCCCCACCCACCCACCCCCCACCCCCCCACCCCCCAATTTTTTTTTATTTTTTTAAAAACTGATTTTCAAAAAAAAAAATTTGGGGGGTGGGGTGGGTGGGTGGGTGGGGGTAGGGGTGGGTCAGTGGTCAGAAAATCAGTTTAAAAAAAAAAAAAATTGGGGGGGGTGGGGTGGGGTGGGGTTCAGGGGTGTGTGGGGTGGGGTGAAATCTTATGCATTTTTATATGAAACTTTATGCATTTTTATATGAAAGTTCATGCATTCTCGTATGAAACTTTATGCATCTAAAATATACCTATTTTGTGAAAATCTATATATTTCTTTTAATTTCGAAAATTACATTCCAATTTTACCCCTCTTCACATTTTGCCTTGAAATGTCTTGCCACGTGTCACCATCTTGATGAGCCACATGTCATAAATGTGTAGTCTAGATTTGGATCTACGGATCTATTATAAGCATAGGGATCCACATGAACCCAACCCTATATATATATATATATATATATATATATATATATATATATATATATATATATAGGATGTAGCTCTATGGAGACCACTTCTTATATAGAGAATGAAGACCAAATCGATCTTGTTTAATCTAACGGTGATCATTCGTCCATCAATTATTGTAATTTTTCCATATTTATTTATTTTCCTAATTACAACTAATCTAATCTGTTATTTATGCTCAAATCTTTCCCTCACTGATCCGTCCCTCTCTCCAAACTCTCTCTCTCTCTCTCCCACACGTTCGTAGAAAATACTAATGAACATATTAATGTTCGTAGAAAAACAAACGAACATACTAATGTTCACATAGAAAATACTAATGAACGTACTAATGTTCGTTGCTATGTTCGTAGAAAAATAAATGAACATACTAATGTTCGATAATATAGCGTAGAAAAATAAATGAACAACGATATGTTCGTAGGAAAATAAATGAACATACTAATGTTCAACTATTACGTTCATTGACAAATGGTATCACATTAGAAAAGGAATGGAGTATTTCACGGGATTTCATAAACATACCAAATTAATTTAATATCATGGAATTTTATTCATCCAACGGACATGACGTGGTCTCTATTCTCCATCTAAGTAGGTGGTTGCCATGGAAGCTAACCCTATATATATATATATATATATATATATATATATATATATATATATATATATATATAATGAAATAATTAATATAAAATAATTAATTATCTAACTTAGCTTTTATAAAATTAAATCAATCAATTAACAATTAATATGAAATAATAAATATTAATACATCTATGATGAACAATGATCTAAAGAAGGTCATGTTATAATTGCGATTAAATTGAAAATTGATGTATTTGCCTATCTTGGAGAATTGCATCTCTCTGCACGTATTCCTCGAAGCTAGGCGGGGTTGCTCGAGCACTCTCAATCGAGTCACTGCTAGACGTCCCGTGTCCTGCGTTGTAATCTCTCTAGTGGGTAGCTCCTTCACCTTGATTCTCCACAATCATGTTGTGGAGAATGATGCAACACATCATGATGTCCTTGAGATGCTCGACGTACCAACTCCGCGCTGGACTTCGAATGATTCCCCATTGAACTTGAAGCACTCCAAAGGCACGTTCGACATCCTTTCGTGCTGATTCTTGCATCTTCTTGAACCTCGCCTCCTTTGGATTGGTCATCATCGGTGGACTCTTGACGAAGCAACGCCACTCAGGATACATATCATCGCACAAGTAGTAGCCCATTTGGTAGTTGCGCCGGTTGGCCTCAAAGATCACTGGCGCCGACGTTCCTTCTAAGACGTCGGAGAACAGAAGCGACTGGTTCAGAACGTTGATGTCGTTGTTCAAGCCTGCGACACCGAAGAAGGCTTGCCAAATCCACAAATCGTGGGATGCAAACGGCCTCCAAGATCAAGGTGGTCTCCCCTTGATCACCGCGTGCATATGCGACATGCCACGCCTTTGGACAATTCTTTCATGCCCAATGCATACAATCAAGACTCCCGATCATCCCGAAAAATTCGTGTCGCGTCTCGTGCATCTGAAAAAGACGTTGGACGTCCGCCGTCGTAGGACGTCAAAGATACTCGGCATCGTATGCCCGGATGACAGCTCTGCATAATTTCTTTAGGCATATATGCCTCGTCGTGTCAACGACCTTGAGATACTCGTCGAAAGTATCCGCACTAACGCCGGTGACTAATTGGCGGATAGCCAGCGTGCATTTCTGCAAAGGCGTGAGAGAGTTCCGATCCGCAGCATCATGGCTCATCCGGAAGTAACCATCTTCACCTTGCACAGCATCGACGATGCACAAGAATAGCTCCTTCTGCATCCGCAAACGACGTCGTAAAAATATTGGTCCGTACGTCGGATTCTCGTAGAAGTAGTCTTGCATAAGACGTACATGGGCAGCCTCACGATCACGTTAAATGTAAGACCAGTGGTGAATAACACGTTCGGGCTTCGGTTGAGAGAACATTTGAGCAATCACTTTTTTTTGGCTCCTTGATCTCATCGATGAGTTCTTGCGCAATCCCGTCGGACGAAGACGACGAAGTATCATCAAACCATTCACTTATTTTTGGAGGAGGAGAAAGAATTGTAGTAGAGAAAAAGAGAAAGATTGAATGAGATAATGAATTGGAGGTGTGAATGAATATTTAGAGAGGTGAGGGGTATTTGAAAAAAAAGAAAAAAAAGGGATAAACGACTATAAAGCCGTTGGAATCATAAGAAAGAAAGAAAAAGAATTAATTTCGGCTAAATAGCCGTTGGAATTTAAAATTAAAAAATTAATTATTATTATTATTATTATTTTGGGGTGCTTACGCGCTTGTAATAAACACCATCAAGACATACTCGAAATTTCGAGTAGGACTTGAGTAAGGGGGCGCCTGCAGTGGGGGTGACTCGATGGGGTGGTGACTCGAGTAAGCCCATCATGTCACCATTGTGGATGCTCTAAGAGCCTTTATCGTTTGATGCATCAAGTTTGATAGTTGAATTAGGCCATAAATGAAGCCTTCATATATTATTATTATTATTATTATTATTATTATTATTATTATTATTATTATTATTATTATTATTATTATTGCGGTCCATTTTATTCAGTTTGAGCCTGACGGCCCAGTTCCCGTGTGTCCCCAAGTACTTCATTACTATAGAACCAAGTCCATTACATCTTTTATAGTCCCATTGAGGAATTTTATGGATTGTGTTTTATTATTTTACATCGTATTGTATGATGAAGTGAAAAAAATCAATGTCAATCTTCAGCAAGCTGAATAATTACTCTGTTACCGAAATTTATATAACGTAATATTTTATAGAAATGTTCTTAAAACTTTCGAACATAAAACATAAATTGAAGTGATTTTTATAAAAAAGCTAAAAAATTAGGACACATCACTTTTTTTTAAGTTACAGGAGCTATCTGAATACAATCAATTATGCAACCCGCACGCAGGCGAGTCGCATGTAAGCGAGAACGTCCTGTGTGTGGGGCCATAACATCAAATAATATAATATACAACAAAAATACATCACCACAAGACCTCTCACAAATAAGAGTCTTTGGGTGCCTCACCTTTGCCACTAGAGCAAGGCCTCATCGGCGACACATATCACTATTAATCCAATAATTTTTTCCATAATAATTGTATAGATATACAATAAAAATTAATTTCATATTTATGTAAAGATCTTGAGCATATTATCACCATATTTATATCAACAAGTACAGATAAAAATTGAAAAACAAACACATGATTTTTGTCATGTACTCCCTCAATTCACAAAAAATATTATTCCATTTTTTTGTTATTTTAAGATGTTCATAATTTTTTTTTTGAAAACTTTCTATAGTCACTTTCTCGTATAAAAATACAATTAATTATTATTATTATAATTATTTTAATAAAAATAGTACTAATAGCAGAAATTCAACTATTTTTATTAAAATATGTGATTTATTTTAAAACTATTTTCTGTGAAGGAGGGGAAATAATCTATTTATTATATGAAAACACAGTTTGTAGCAAAATTGTAATTAAAGAATCAATCAAATGACATTTATAAAACTCAACAAATTCCATATCCCATATATTTTCTCTCTCATCTCTCCTCTCTTTCATCATAGACATTCTTCAATTTTCTATTCTCTCTCTCTCTCTTTCTCTCATATTCTCTTTTTCATATTTTGATGATTTTTTTAAAAAATTAAATTTTTTTTATAAAAAATATTCTATATATATCTTAAATTAAAGATGAATGCAAGATCTTTGATTTGGTATCAAATAATTATTCAACTCTTTTATTAGTATTCTAATAAATTCTAATAATATAATTTATTTTCCTACTTATCAATTGAAGCTTTTCTAATAAGATGACATAGGTAATGAGCTAACTTAGAAAAAATTAATTTTATGCATGATGAGCTTATGTTTTAAAACTATATATTGTGATGTGAAAACTCTTTTTTGATTGTTTCTTCGTTTCTTTTAATTTGAATGATGTGTTTATTCTATAATTTTAAGAAAGAAAATAAATTTTTTCATCGAATAGATGGAAAATTAAAAATGATACTTTTCAAAATTATAAAATAAAATTAAGGATCTTTACTGAGTGATTGATGTAGATTATTTTATTTTTTAAGAAAAAATAATTTACATTTACTTATATTCTAACTATATTTAATATTTATTTTTTATTTATTTGATACATCATTTAATTTATTTATTTTTGATAAATTAACATGATTAAATAAAGAAATTTAAAGGCCGCGCCATAGGGGCTCGAACCCAAGACCTTCGGTTTTAGACATTAATCCCTAATCGCTTAATCGATACACACGCTACATCGTTTAATTTTATGCAAAACTATGTTCGCCGTGCATCGCATGGGCGAATGTACTAGTTTGTAATGGGACGAAAGCAAAATTATGCAAAACGAATAGCAGAAATTGTGGGGGTTTTTTTTTTGAACGGAAATTATGCAAAACGAATAGCAGAAATCGTTTAGGTGTCTCATTTGAGTGATTTTTTAGTTGTCGAGGTTTAACGGTAATCAAAGAGAAAAGCAAACAAAAAATAAATCGGAAAAAACAAAAAAGGGGGTGGGGCGTAGTAGCGTCTAGCATTCGACTGTGGAACCCCATTCTTTCAATCATTTCATTTCCAAATAAATTTGTTCGATCTTCAGGAGATAAAATCTATTCTAGTTACTTGATTAATAAATTGATGCTGACTCGCAATTTCCTCTAATCTGTCCCAATTTCTAAAACGGTTATGCGTCGATTTTATTAATTTTTTATGTTAAGCGATCATTCGTTTTCGCCACGATCTTCTGATTACATATGCGGATTGATTGGGTTTTGGAGGCGATCAGCTCTGCTGTGAGTTGAATCCCGATAGCTTAATTGACAAGTTAGGGTTTCCAGATTTGGAGCTCTGGGTGCCAATCAGTCGAGGCAGAGACCTCTGCCGTCTTCTTCGGCAGGTGGATTATGGTTCTTCCTCCGCCCTAGTCATCCGCGGCCCCACTCTCTCCACTATCTTCCCGACCCTCAGATGGATTTCGTCAGCCGCCACGCCGGCGCCCCCTCCGACCACCAGCCGCCTACTCCCTCCGCCTCCTCTGCCGCCCCGCCTGAAGAGCCCGAGTATCTGGGCAGGTACACGGTCGTTAAGCACTCATGGCGCGGCCGTTACAAGAGAATTCTGTGCATTTCCAATCACTCAATTATCACTTTGGATCCAGGCACGCTGTCCGTGACTAATTCGTATGATGTCGGTAGTGATTTTGAAGGAGCTAACCCGATCATCGGGAGGGACGAGAGTTCCAGTGAGTTTAATATCAGTGTGCGGACTGATGGCCGTGGGAAATTTAAAGCGATGAAGTTTTCTTCCAAGTATAGGGCGAGTATATTGACTGAACTGCAGCGGATTAGAGGGAATAGAGTAGCCGCTGTGGGGGAGTTCCCTGTTCTTCATTTGCGAAGGCGGACCTCGGAATGGATCCCTCTTGTAAGTCTTATGAGTGGTTTCTTTTCCTGGACTTGTTTTGCTAATTGCCAGTGCCTTCTTTTTGGAGGTTCGCTATTTATTGATTTCATTTTGAGTTTCCCTTCTATTGGATGTGGACAAGTATAGCTGAACTGCGATCCTTTCTTTCTTTTTGATAATTGATATTGTCGGAGTTGGTAAAAATGGGTGAAGATGTTTACTCTGAAGTTTCTGCAATGAATCCATGATACATGTATTGCTGGGACTAGAATTGGTTGCTTTAACAAATCTTGTAATTTCAAACTTTTGGGAACAGTAGCATCAAGATATAACAAGCGGAGCTGAAATCTCCGTCTAGCAACCTTTTAGCATTACAATATTTCCTCGTCTAGTGGCTTCATTACCTTTTGATATTAAAGTGAAACCAAAACCAGGGATGATATAAAGGTTGGTAAGTATATTGAAAAATCAATTGTTCAATTGCTGGGAGTAAAGTGTGCATTATTATTATCATCCAAATGTGAGCTGTGTATCATCCGAAGGTTGCTTTAACAAATCTTGTAATTTCAAACTTTTGGGAACAGTAGCATCAAGATATAACAAACGGAGCTGAAATCTCTGTCTACTGTCTAGCAACCTTTTAGCATTACAATATTTCCTCGTCTAGTGGCTTCATTACCTTTTGACATTAAAGCGAAACCAAAACCAGGGATGATATAAAGGTTGGTTAGTATATTGAATATCAATTGTTCAATTGCTGGGTGTAAAGTTCTGCATTATTATTATCATCCAAATGTGAGCTGTGTATGTATCCCATCATTAGCTCTTGTACCATAGGAAACTAACTCATGTAAGGAGCAACTTTGGGAGAATTTATGCTTTCCATGGATGCTGTTAATTTATGGTGAACTCTCATCCTGGTGGCTTGAATTTTGTCTTGTGTGGAAAGATTTAGTTGGGAATGGCTTCTTAAGTTGGTGAAGCTTCATATGCTCTTATGGTAGACGATATACTCAATTTGTATTATAAGTATCTGTACTTTGAAGGAGGTATTGAACTGAGGAGCATGTATCCTGTGCTCTTCTATTGGCTTTCAATAAGTTTGCGTAGCAAAATACTTGTATTATGCCGTATGGTACCATAAATAAAAGATAGGAGCATTTCTAGAGGACATTACAGGGATGACAGTTGAAATCATGTTACACTTGTTTTTGATTATTTCCTCTTATACTGAAGCTGTCTAGTTTTGTTTAGTTGGTGTTATGGGCATTCTTGCTACGGTAATGGAGTTTCCTTTGTTATGCTAACTATTTAGCGTCGTGATTTTTGTCAGTTACTCAACTTCTTTGACATATTACACTATGAGGTTAACTGGTCTATCCTCTGGTAAGCATGGTGTCACCCTATACCTCTGACAAGCAAATGGTATTTCTCTTCTTGCTGCAACTGTTAGTGCTCTGTAGAAATTCATTGCAACTGAGATTGAATTAACTAGCACTTGGCTGTTTACACAGGATACATTGCAAGCTCGAGCCAAAATAGCTCATTCGTAGTTAGATTAATGACACTTAAGATTTAAATACTTTTCCGTGAAATGAGGAGACTAGATATGTTCATTTCATCTGTGTTATTTATGTAGCTTAAAGATAGTCGTAGATGAGTGCAGATTAGCAGGAGCAGGATAATAGAATTGAAAAGGATGAGATGATAGCATATCAGTTGCATTTTTGGTTACAGTTAGATAGATGAAGAATATTTATACTGGGAATCTGCTTTTACTGTGGTCAGAATCTTACGAGAAATAATCCTTCCTTGCTTGAGCTATTTGGTTATACTCCCTCGTTCTCCGAAAAACATGCGACACTTTTGGTGGCACAGATTTAAGAAATGTTAGGTGAATGTTTGTGAGTGGAAAAGGGGTCCCGCTGTGTTGAGTGGAGTGTTGTCCAAAATTAGAAAGTGAATGTTTTTTGGAGACGTCCCAAAACGGCAAATTGCCCATGTTTTTCGGAGACGGAGGGAGTATTTCTTTATTATCTTGTTTACTCTAGGACAATTTAGCTACTATCATCTATTATCATCCCAAGCTTGTCTATGCTAAATAATTTGCATGATAATTATGGTAAAGTATTCCTCTGCAGAAAATGAAAGTTACTTATGTTGGAGTTGAAGTGATTGACTTGAAGTCTGGAGATCTTCGATGGTGTTTGGACTTCAGAGATATGGATTCTCCAGCCATAATTCTTCTCTCTGAAGCTTATGGGAGGAAAAATGGTGATAGTGGTGGGTTTGTTCTATGTTCCCTATATGGACGAAAATCTAAAGCTTTTCAGGCATCTTCAGGGACTTCAAATGCGGCGATTATATCGAGTTTGGTATGCCAAAAATGTTTTCCTGACATTGTCATATTTTAGCCTCATATGTTAATCCAATAACATTGTGAGAACGCTATATCTATTGGCTCTATAAAGGCGTGTAAAGCTGCGAACAGTTCTCTTATTTTAAGCTAATTTTCTTCCAACACTCTTTTCCAGACTAAAACTGCAAATTCCATGGTCGGGGTTTCATTAGTTGTCGATAGTTCTCAGTCACTTACCATCACAGAATATGTGAAGCTAAGGGGTAAGCTTTAACATGAAGTTGTATGTTTGGATATTCAGCAAATTGTGTCCTTATGTGATTTGCATGTCTTTTCTGATCTAACACACATAAAATGTAGATAATGAGGCTGTGGGGGCCCAAGAAACTCCTCTTGGTGGTTGGTCTGTTACAAGGTTGCGAACTGCTGCACATGGGATGCTACATTCTTCTGGTTTAAGCCTGGCAATTGGACCAAAAGGGGGACTTGGGGACTCAGGTGATGCTGTCTCACGTCAACTTATTCTCACGAAGGCTTCACTTGTTGAAAGACGGCCGGAAAACTATGAAGTAAGTTTGTCTTTATGAATGCATATGCTTAGGATGAATGCTCTGAGCTTTCATATGTTATTTTTCAAGAAGGCCTTCCTATCACTGTAGAGAGGTGCCTACATTACCCTAAGAGAATGGTAACTTTTCACATTTGATTGTTAGGTTTCTCATAAGCATTTCATATCAAAATAAAAAAATTGTTGATGTAAAAATTGGTGACAGTCTCTCCCTTGCAGCCAGCTTTGATTTCAGTTGTGATCAAGAAATCCTACCTACCACTGTAGGGAGGTGCCTAACCCTAAGAAAATAAATGCTGCACACATCTGTATATTGGTCTTCCCAAATGTAGTTCATATGAAAAGAAATACCTGTATTCATTAACAGGTGACAGAGGTTTCTTCCCTGTTCAACTTTGGTTGCTCACATAATCGACATCGTCCCCTTATGTTTAACTACTTATAAATTAGGATTCTCTTGCGCCACTCCTGCTTAATCAATCTGGTTTCACACCTTTTTTCTATAACAACCTCCTCTTGAACTGGAGATATATTGTTTGGGGCCTTTGGCCTGACTTCGAGGTGATGTTTAATGACCACCTCATCTAGAATCTCAAGTTTGAAGGAGAACCATTAATATATTTTTTTAAAATTCCAACTATGTCATATTATTATTTGTTTAGCTCATAGCTAGGATTATGAGAGCTAACTGTGACCAAATATGCATGAATCTTTCATATTGCATGTCTAGTTGTAAATGTGGAACAGATTGGTAGTGCAGTCCTGGAGATCCCAATTTCCGTGGAGCTGTGTACAGCTAGTGTCTTTTTTCATATGATACTGATTTATTCTGATTGTAATAATGCTTTGTCATGCTCTGGACAAATATTTCAAATGATTCGTAAAGATTGAGTGGCAACATTTTCATTCAATGGGTGCAGGCTGTAATTGTTAGGCCCTTATCTTCAGTTAGTGCTCTTGTTCGATTTTCTGAGGAGCCACAGATGTTTGCCGTGGAATTTAATGATGGATGTCCCATTCATGTGAGTCCATTTGGTTTACTTGTGTATTATTGTAAGTCTCCAAAAGTCTGGGTTTTAACGAAAAGGTTTTGGAAGATTGATTCTTATATATTATAATGATTTCAGGTATATGCTAGCACCTCTCGTGATAGCTTACTCGCAGCAGTTCTGGATGTTTTGCAAACTGAAGTAAGTGAAATTTGGCCTGCTTTGTTTTTTCCCCACCTTTTCCTAGTTTTTTACTGTGCTAAACACCCAACACAATTGTTTCATTTCATTTTCACTCAAAATACCCATTTAAAAACAAAAACTTAAAAAAGTTTAGCCCTAAATCACCAATCACAATCCCGTATGATTACAGTGGGTCCCACGACTTGGATAATGTTCTTTTCAAACTAACCGCTAATTTAAAGTATATAAAAAATACCACCAACCGAACATGTTTCACTGCCAAACCTATAACTCCAAAAGATCACAATCATCCATCCAATCATATTTATAATGCAAATGCATTTTACAAGAATCAATAGAACCTTCTATTATGTAATAGAAATACTAGATGCTTGAAATTGAAACTAAACTGAAACCAAATGATCCCTTTGTTTTTTGGGTTAATTAACTATCAATTAGAGATTTAGAGTTTGACTGATTCCGGATGCATGTCTACTGATTATGACTTGAAGTCAGTTTGACTACTGATGGGAATTGATTTTGCATAAGTAATTGTTATACTGTACACAATTTTCAGTACGCTTTGGCTTTGGCTTGCGCAGGGTCAATGTCCAGTGCCTATTTTGCCTAGGTTGACGATGCCTGGCCACCGGATCGATCCTCCTTGTGGCAGAGTTCATTTACTATTTCCCCAGCAGCCTCAACGCCCTGTTGCTGATATGGAATCTGCAACAATGCATTTAAAACACCTTGCAGCAGCTGCAAAAGATGCTGTGGCTGAAGGAGGCTCAATTCCTGGTTCAAGAGCTAAATTGTGGAGGAGGATAAGGGAGTTTAATGCATGCATTCCATTTAGTGGAGTTCCCCCTACTGTTGAAGTACCTGAGGTGACTCTGATGGCCTTGATCACATTGCTTCCTGCTGCTCCAAATCTTCCTCCAGAGTCCCTACCCTTGCCACCACCTTCGCCTAAAGCAGCTGCTACTGTAATTGGTTTCATTGGATGCTTACGCAGGTTGCTCTCTTCAAAAAATGCCGCATCACATGTGATGTCGTTTCCTGCTGCTGTTGGACGAATCATGGGCCTGCTTAGAAATGGTTCTGAGGGAGTAGCGGCTGAATCAATAGGGCTTATTGCTATGCTTATTGGTGGTGGTCCAGGGGATACAACTATGTTATCAGACACAAAGGGAGAACAACATGCAACAATAATGCATACGAAATCTGTACTATTTGCTGAACAGAGTAACCTGAATATTCTTGTTAACAGATTAAAACCTACCTCTGTTTCACCATTATTATCAATGACCGTTGTTGAAGTTCTTGAAGCTATGATATGCGAGCCACACTGTGAAACTACCCAGTACACAGTGTTTGTTGAATTACTGCGCCTTGTAGCTGGGTTGCGTCGTCGATTGTTTGCGTTATTTGGGCATCCTGCAGAAAGTGTACGAGAAACTGTAGCTGTAGTTATGCGTTCAATAGCGGAAGAAGATGCTGTTGCTGCTGAATCAATGAGGGATGCTGCTTTACGTGATGGTGCATTACTGCGGCATCTATTACATGCGTTCTACCTTCCTGCTGGTGAAAGACGTGATGTCAGCCGACAACTTGTTGCTCTGTGGGCAGATTCTTATCAACCTGCCCTTGAATTGTTGTCTAGAGTTCTACCGCCTGGGCTGGTTGCGTATTTGCACACAAGATCAAATGGAACAGCAGATGAAGATATCTCCAATCAGGAACTTTCCTTGATGAGTAGAAGACAGCGGCGTTTACTGCAACGAAGAAGAAATCGTCCAGTTGGAATCCCGTCTCAAGGCCCGAGCATGCCTTCTGTTAATGATACTGAAGGCACCGAACAAGTACGGCAGACAAATGGACATGCATTTAGAGGATTAGATGGATATCGAAACTTAGCAGATGATTCAACTAGTGGGTACATTCCATCTGTTCAGCCTTCACGGGTTCACCCTGGTGACAACTATGAGATTCGTGCTGCAGGGGTCCCTCAAAGTGATCATTCATCAGCCGTTGCTTCGTCTGATAATTATGCAGCACGTGACTCTGATATTGGTCCATCTAGCCCCCATAATTCAGGAATCCCTGCTCCTGCCCAGGTGGTTACAGAGAATGCACCTGTGGGGTGCGGAAGATTGCTATTAAACTGGCCTGGTTTCTGGAGAGCTTTTGGTCTTGACCACAATCGTGCTGACTTGATCTGGAATGAGCGTACTCGGCAGGAGTTGATGGAAGCTTTGCAGGCTGAGGTTCACAAATTAGATCTTGAGAAAGGAAGAACTGAAGATATTGTTCCTGGGGGTACATCCAAGGAAACTGTGAGTGGGCAAGAGACCATGCCTCAGATATCATGGAACTATGCGGAATTTGCTGTTCGGTACCCTAGCTTGGCTAAGGAAGTTTGTGTTGGTCAATATTATCTCCGTCTGCTGCTTGAGAGTGGAACTAGCGGTAGAGCTCAAGACTTTCCTCTGCGTGACCCAGTTGCATTTTTCAGAGCACTTTATCATCGGTTCCTCTGTGATGCGGACACTGGGCTGACGGTAGATGGCGCTGTTCCTGATGAAATGGGTTCATCCGATGATTGGTGTGATATGGGAAGATTAGATGGTTTTGGTGGAGGGGGTGGATCCTTAGTCAGGGAGCTCTGTGCAAGAGCGATGGCTATTGTATATGAGCAACATTATCACTCGGTAGGACCATTCGAAGGCACTGCACATGTTACAGTACTCTTGGATCGGACAAATGATAGAGCTCTGAGACACCGTCTTCTTCTCCTTTTGAAGGTAAGTCAGTGTACCACTCCAGTTCCTTTCTTTAACTACTGTAGAAATTGAAAATGTCAAACTCAAAATTCTGGTAAAATAAAAAATTTAAATTGGAAAGAAATATACAGTAAAAATTTGGGTGTAGTATTTTACTTCCTGCTCATCTTATTGGAGTTGGCACCAAAAGAAAGTTGGGCTATTATGTGGTCGTATTTGCAATTCATTTACATACAATGATACAAGGACAAATGTAGTAAAAATTTGGGTGTAGTATTTTACTTCCTGCTCATCTTATTGGAGTTGGCACCAAAAGAACGTTGGGCTATTATGTGGTCGTATTTGCAATTCATTTACATACAAGGACAAATGTAGAATTGAAGGGTTAAAAGTTCAGCAATTTCGTATGATTTGAATGCACTATTACAGAGTCGATCAATCAGGAGTGAAACTACACGGTCATGGTTTTCTTACATTAACACCCAATTGAGTTAAAAAAGGGACTTATGGGAACCTGTCTCTAAATTGCCACATGAACTTTAAGTGGAGGTTAGGTGTAAGGTGTTTCTGCTATGATAGTCTGTAGCTGTTTAACAAGCAACAGCAGAAGGAGCTGAGTTACTAGGCAAGCCCGGAAGGTGGACGGATGCTATGAAATGGGTGGCTGGTGCAATACTTACTTGAAATAGCGAAGTTTGTAACTCACTTATGCTTGCTTAACTTTGCTACTTTTAACTTTCATGAAGGATTAGACCTTTTGAATTTGCATAAGGGATGATGTTGTGTGAATAGTGATTATGATTATGATTCTGCTCTGCACCCAAGGTGACTACTACAATGTCACACCAACTCATATAGGAATATGTTGCACAAATTTCATTTCTATATTTAGTTTCTCATTTTAACCTTAAAATTTTGATGCCAACCTATTTATCTTTCTTGTTAGCCATTGACCTGTCACACCAACCGTTGTCATCAAAACTTTTAATATCTGGACATCTTGATGCTAATTCCACTTCTGCTACTTGTTCAGGTTTTGATGAAAGTTCTGTCAAATGTGGAGGCATGTGTTTTGGTTGGAGGATGTGTGCTTGCTGTTGATTTACTAACAGTTGTTCATGAAGCTTCAGAAAGGACTGCTATACCATTGCAGTCTAACTTAATTGCTGCTACTGCTTTCATGGAACCGATGAAAGAATGGATGTTCACCGACAAGAACAATACCCAAGTTGGGCCCGTTGAGAAGGACACTGTTAGAAGGTTTTGGTCAAAAAATGAAATTGACTGGACGACCAGATGCTGGGCATCTGGGATGCCTGACTGGAAGAGACTAAGAGACATCCGTGAGCTCAGGTGGGCAATGGCTGTTCGAGTTCCTGTGCTTACTCCAGTTCAGGTATAGCATTGTAGAGTATGGTGATGATGCAAAGTACATTGTTTTTTATTTTATTTGAAAATCAGTATGACATCCTATTTAGTATCATTTCCCTCATAATTTAATGAATTCTTTAGATGAACTGGGCTCTATTGCCTGTGTTGGTTCTAGGTTCAGTCTACAGCGAGCAGTCTAGATTAGAACTTAAGAAGTACCTGCATTAAAGTCATGGATGTTAGTCAATACATGTTAGTATTAGATACAGAAGATTTCTGTATATATTTTGAAAAAATTTAGCAAATAAAGAGATAGTTTAACCATTGTCTGCACTTATCTACCTTATTGGTTGTTAGTGTCTTAAATTATATTGAAAGAGTTCCATTTGGACATTTGTAGGGGTTACATACAGAGTACCTTTCATGCTGTACACATAGGCTTAGGAAATTTATGAGACGAGAGTGCTTTCTAACCTTGTGCCAAAGGAACAAATAGTCTTAGGAAATTTATGAGACAAGAACAGCCTTCTGCAAACCTTTTGCCAAAGGAACAAATAGCATTGGTTGGAGGGTTGTTCAGTCATTTGATGCATGTGAATCGTAGTTGTGTTGCTTGATTTACAATGTTCCTAAAAATGTGTTGGTACCTTGTACAGGTTTCAGAGGTGGCATTGTCCATACTACACAGCATGGTAGCTGCTCATTCAGATATAGATGATGCAGGAGAGATTGTTACACCAACACCTAGAGTAAAGCGAATCTTGTCAAGTCCACGTTGTCTTCCACATATAGCTCAGGTGATATTGCTGTGCCTGTCCTTGTATTGGTTATCTGCAGGTGTCTGTATTTGTCTAAAGAAATTATGTGTCCTTAAATGTCGGAATCCTGTAAATTGCTAAATCTACTTATTTTCTTATCTTTGATTTATATAGCCTGTTGCTAGATTCCGTTGCCAGATTTTGTACAGCGGGACATTTTTTGGAAGTCGCTGAAAGTTGGGGCCACAAAACATGATTAACCCAATTTTATATGATTCCCCCTTTCTAGCAAATAGCAATATATCTTTAGCTTAGATGAGTTGGTGAATATGAGCCATACCACACAAAAAGGTCATAGCTGCATCCCATTATCAAAAAAAGAGTTTGACATCCGAGGCTTCAATATATAGTATTCCCTCTGTCCCAGAAGAGTGATCAAACTTTTTTGGACACGGGTTTCAAGAATGTTAGTTGATAGTGTGTTGTGAGTGGAGAAAGGAGTCCACATTATTTAGTGTTGTTGAGTGGAGAATGGCAAAGTGTGCACACTTTTGTGGGACAGGGAGTTATTTATTGCATGAAAGGGGATTTTTGAAATTATTACATATATAAAATATATTATTTTGACAAAACATAGAGGCTGCAAATATTTGTTTGTATCTGATTGGACTTGTGTTCTTTAGCTCATTCTTTTTCCACTTTGGGTTTTCTCATCCTTTTTGCTTAAATTCCTTTGTCATTAATATTCTTCTTTGGTATGTTACTGAAAAATATTAGCTTATAGATTAGGTAGCCTTTTAATGTTATCTTTGTTTAGGAGGGGACTTTGACCTATATTCTTCATGTTTGTTTAGGTTATATATGTATTCGTCATTGTTGATTTTTGACTAAGTTCTTTTTTTAAACTATCCAATTGCAGCATGGTGGCTCACACTATGTTAAATGTATTTCAAAATTGCTACCTTCGTCTATCTTATAGAACATTTGTTGCCTGGATAATATTTATTGCAGGCTATGCTTTCTGGTGAACCAACCATAGTTGAGGCTGCTGCTGCTTTGCTTAAGGCTATAGTCACCAGGAATCCCAAAGCCATGATAAGATTATACAGTACAGGCGCATTTTATTTTGCCCTGGCATATCCTGGATCTAATCTTCATTCAATTGCCCAACTTTTCTCAATGACTCATGTTCACCAAGCTTTTCATGGAGGGGAAGAAGCCGCAGTCTCCTCTTCTTTACCTTTGGCAAAACGAAGTGTTCTGGGTGGCCTCTTACCTGAGTCATTGCTCTATGTACTGGAACGTAGTGGGCCAGTTGCTTTTGCAGCAGCAATGGTCTCTGATTCAGACACTCCCGAAATTATTTGGACACATAAGATGCGAGCAGAGAATCTAATCTGTCAGGTAGTGCCATTTCTGCAACTAGACTTTTGAGCTCTCTTATTCATCCAAAACCATTTTCTTTAGAATTTAGTTAATATTCTGGAATATATGGTGCTGGTATTATTCTAAAAGCTCTTCAGTAATGCAGCTAATGGCAATTATGATTTTGTTTTATAGGTTCTTCAGCATCTTGGTGATTTCCCTCAGAAATTGTCACAGCATTGTCATTCCTTGTATGATTATGCTCCAATGCCACCAGTTACATATCCAGAGCTGAAAGATGAAATGTGGTGTCATCGTTATTATCTTAGAAACTTGTGTGATGAAATTAGATTTCCTAATTGGCCAATTGTTGAACATGTTGAGTTTTTGCAATCATTGCTGGTAATGTGGCGAGAGGAATTAACTCGAAGGCCAATGGAGCTTTCTGAAGAAGAAGCTTGTAGGATACTGGAGATTTCAATTGAAGAAGTATCCAGGGATGATGCCCCTAGAAAACGAGGATTTGGGTCACTTGAGGAGGACATATCAAAGCAGATCGAGAATATTGATGAGGAAAAGCTCAAGAGACAGTATAGAAAACTTGCAATGAAATATCATCCCGACAAAAATCCTGAAGGGAGAGAGAAGTTTCTAGCAGTGCAAAGAGCTTATGAATGCCTGCAGGTATGTCCAAGATTAAAATCTTATCTAATCATCAGATTAGCAACTGCATCGGTAAACTTGAAAACAAAATGGAACTTAACAGATACCGAGGTCTTGCAGTCGTGTCGCTTCCATTTGGTACATCCAGGATAGCAAGTGCTTATGTTAACTGAAAAACAAAATGGAACTGAACAGATACTGAGATCTTATAGTTGTGTGACTTCCATTTGGTACGTCCAATATAGATAGTGTCAACTGTCAAGGGGTGTGATTTATTGGGTAGAATCAAGAGAAATTTAAGATTTGCGTCTTTTCTAACTGTCAACAAGTGGAGCATATTTCTCTCTTTCATCCTTTATTATTATTATTATTATTATTATTATTATTATTATTATTATTTTATTATATTATTATTATTATTATTATTATTATTATTATTATTATTATTATTATTTTATTATTATTATTTTATTATTATTATTATTATATTATTATTATTATTATTATTATTATTATATTATTATTATTATTATATTATTATTATTATTATTATTATATTATTATTATTTATTATTATTATTATTATTCTTATTATTATTATTATTCTTATTCTTATTATTCTTATTTATTATTCTTCTTCTTATTCTTATTCTTCTTATTCTTCTTCTTCTTATTCTTCTTCTTCTCTTATTCTTCTTCTTCTTCTTTTCTTCTTCTTCTCTTCTTATTCTTCTTCTTTCTTCTTCTTCTTCTTATTCTTCTTCTTCTTCTTCTTCTTCTTCTTCTTCTTCTTCTTCTTCTTTCTTCTTCTTCTTCTTCTTCTTCTTCTTATTCTTCTTCTTCTTCTTCTTCTTATTATTTCTTCTTTTTTTTTTTTTTTTTGGCGGCCCGTCTGTGTCTTCCCCGTTCTTGATCTCTTGATAGCTGGCCAGGTGGTCAGCAAGAAGACATTCAATTGTTTATTTGTCTAGAAATTCCTTGTGGTAAAGTCTGATTATGATAAATGGGTTGCTCATTATTTTAAGAGTAGACAGATAGTGTAAAGTTGGAGGTAGTTCAATTGAATTAGTCAAGACATAGATCTTGTATGTTATTTTGCTAGAATGTGTTTGTTTGAGAATTTAAAATTAGCATTTTAGTGGGTTGCACAAGTACTGTTCAGATATTGTCCAGAAGTTTAACATTGCTGCTCGAGCAAATTTATCTTACTTTTAAACTGTCCATTGCAAGAAGAGAGATGATTTCCTGCTTGATGTAGATTTGCTAAACACCTTACCACAGATGATACCAAATTTAAAAAAATTGTTTTGTATGGGCTTTTTGAGAGTGCATTTGGACTATATAACTAGAATTTGGTCATTGCATCTGAGAACATGCAGGATCCGAGTTCCATCTTGTTGGGTTTTGCTTTATTATAGTATTTAAAATTTTCCATATGACGCATATTTGTAATTTAAGGTCTTACGTAGATTTTTACCAAGCACGTGTTTGTTATTAACTAGGTCAATTTGCATTATGGCACTTTACCATCTTTAACGAAATGTGTGTTCTCATATTTGAGTTCCAAGTTGCCTTTTGCTTTTCTTAATCAATTGCTGCATTCTTCCCTCTTTAGGCAACCATGCAAGGGTTGCAAGGACCCCAGGCTTGGAGGTTGTTACTTCTCTTAAAGGGCCAATGTATCCTATACAGGCGATATGGGACTGTCTTGATGCCATTCAAATATGCTGGGTATCCAATGCTGTTAAATGCCATTACAGTGGATAAAGATGATACTAATTTTCTTTCTTCTGATCGAGCACCTCTCTTAATCGCAGCCTCGGAGCTTGTTTGGCTGACGTAAACTCACTCCTCCATTTCATGTCCATATCATTGATATTTACAAATACGCTACACTTTATCTGTTAAGCTTACACAATCTCGAACTTTTAACTAATTTAGGTGTGCGTCCTCTTCATTGAATGGTGAAGAGCTTGTGAGGGATGGTGGGATACCCCTTCTTGCTACTCTTCTTTCTCGATGCATGTGTGTGGTCCAACCAACAACTCCTGCCAGTGAACCATCTGCCACTATTGTTGCTAACATAATGCAGACATTCTCAGTTACAAGTCAGTTTGAAAGTGCCAGAATAGAAATGCTTGAGTTATCTGGGTTAGTTGATGACATTGTTCATTGCACGGAGCTTGAGCTGGTGCCGGCAGCTGTTGATGCTGCGCTTCAGACTATTGCTCATGTTTCTATCTCCTCTGAATTTCAAACTGCTCTTCTGAAGGCTGGTGCCCTTTGGTAAGTGGGATAGTTTAATAATATGATTTCTAGGTTTATTTCTTTATCTAAGTTCTCTTTGATTGCTCTCCTGATTTTGATGCTCTTAATGTGCGATCAAAAAATCTATCTGGTAACTGTACTTATGGCTTTGGTGCTCTCCTCTCTAGCTTCTCTGCTCATGGAATAGGCTTCTTTGTTTAGATTTTCATTGATGTCTGAAAGTTTTCGGCAAAATTTATTGCATATTCTATTATCGAGAATAAGAAACACTTTGAACTATGGAGTTTCAATTATTTAGAAGGCTGTTCTTTGAAAGACCCATGTATGAAGTGTGAAGCTGCAGTTGATGAACAATTTGAATTTGTAGTTCACTGCAATAGTTCCCTGATACATCTTGTTTTTCTGGTGAAATGCTATTTTTTCCGAGTCCATTCCATTTCAGATGTGGTTTTATAGACTTGACTTTTGCATGTTCAGGTACCTTATACCTTTACTGCTTCAGTATGATTCCACAGCTGGGGAATCAGATAAGACTGATGCTCATGGTGTTGGTACTAGTGTTCAAATAGCAAAAAATTTACATGCTGTACAGGCATCTAATGCCTTGTCAAGGCTTAGCGGTTTGGGCAGCAGCGACTCTCTGGCACCCTATAATGAAGCTGCAGCTGATGCCCTTAAAGCTTTGCTGACTCCTAAACTTGCAAGCATGCTGAAAGATAACTCACCCAAAGATCTCTTGTCCATATTAAACTCAAACTTGGAGTCTCCTGAGGTAAGTGCTCAGTGTATCGGGGTGTAACTTGCTCAGATTCTTGCATTGTAATTTTATTAGCTCAACCTTTTATTGGGAAATTCTGTGGAATCATTATTGGATGTGTTTTCATATACCTTCCTGATATGTAGAAAATTTGTGTTTGTAATTAAAGTGAGTTGGGATAGAACCCCTTTGTAATATAGTATACAAATTTGTGTTATTGCTAGGTCCAAATATATGTCTATAGAATCTTTTAGTCTTTGATAACTTGGTATGAAGCTCTTGTGATGATTCTATCAGTGATTTGAATTCGAACATTTGGTAGTTAGTATTTCATTATCTAGATTTGAAGTGTCACAACTCAAATGACTGTGGTGTTGAGCAGTATGTCAAGTGGTCTGTGCTATGTGCAATAGTTACAAAGAGATGGTGTTATCTTGGTACCCCATGTATGACATGATTCCACCTGTCTTTATATTTGTTTTGCAGATAATCTGGAATTCCTCCACTCGAGCAGAACTGTTGAATTTTGTTGAGGAGCAGAGTGCAAGCCTCAGACAAGATGGCTCATGTGAACTGAAAGATTCACATTCTTTTCTTTATGAAGCGATATCTAAGGAACTGTATATTGGCAATGTATACTTGAGAGTCTATAATGATCAACCAGATTCTGAAATTACTGAACCTGAGAGATTCTGTCTTGCCCTAGTTGATTATATATCACATCTAGTGCACAATAATGCACCTGCTGCAAATAGTCAAATTAATGGTGATGTAACCACTGAATCATCTGGCGTGCATCCCTCCTCTGATGATTCTTCAGCATATGTTGATGGGAAACCTACAGACAAGGAGGAAACTGAGTTAATAAAGAATCTCCAATTTGGTCTGATATCTCTCCAGGTACAAATTGGGCTGTTCTGCTTATTTCAACACTTGAGTGGCATCTGATATTTTTTCTGTAAATGCAGCACTTATTGACGAGAAATCCCAATTTAGCTTCTGTTGTGTCCTCAAAGGAAAAGTTAAAGCCCCTCTTCGAGTGCTTTTCTCTTCCCGCTGCTTCTACAAGCAATATTCCCCAGCTTTGTTTAGTTGTGTTATCACGCTTGACAACGTATGCCCCTTGCTTGGAGGCAATGGTTGCGGATACCTCGAGTTTGCTTACGTTACTACAGATGCTTCATTCATCTCCCAGCTGTCGTGAAGGAGCTCTGCATGTCCTCTACGCCTTGGCAAGCACACCAGAACTTGCATGGGCAGCTGCTAAGCATGGTGGGGTTGTTTTCATTCTCGAGGTGCTCTTGCCAATAAAAGGTATAACGATCCGACATATGGCTATTTCTTTCAAAAGTTTCTATCTTACTTCTAAATAGAAATTCTCTGCAGAAGAGATCCCGTTGCAGCAAAGAGCGGCAGCAGCTTCATTACTAGGAAAGCTTGTTGGCCAGACAATGCATGGGCCCAGAGTTGCAATAGCCCTGGCTAGATTTCTTCCTGATGGCCTTGTCTCTATAATCAGGGATGGTCCTGGTGAAGCAGTTGTCCTTGCTCTTGAGCAAACAACCGAAACTCCAGAACTTGTTTGGACCCCAGCAATGGCTGCATCTCTAGCTGCACAACTTGCAACAATGGCGTCAGATCTGTATCGTGAACAGGTGAAAGGACATCTTGTTGATTGGGATGCACCCGAACATGCCTCTGGCCAACAGGAAATGAGAGATGAACCTCAGGTATAACTGTTGTACTTTCATTGTACTCAAGAATGCATCAATTCTCTCTAATTACTTGCATTATTGATTTCCATCTAGGTTGGAGGAATATATGTCAGGTTGTTCCTGAAAGACCCCAAATTTCCTCTAAGAAATCCCAAAAGGTTTCTCGAGGGTTTACTGGATCAGTACCTATCATCAATTGCAGCTACACACTATGATGGCCAAGCTTTTGACCCTGAGCTTCCTCTACTTCTTTCTGCTGCCCTGGTCTCTTTGCTGAGAGTGTACCCTGCTCTCGCAGATCATGTTGGATATCTTGGTTATGTGCCCAAACTCGTGTCTGCAGTGGCTTATGAAGCTAGCAGAGAGTCAATGGCTTCAGAAACCTATTCATCTGAGGATGATACTCCCCAACAAAATTCACAGACTCCTCAAGAGCGTGTTCGCCTTAGTTGTTTGCGTGTTCTGCATCAACTTGCAGGTAGCACCACTTGTGCAGAAGCTATGGCAGCCACCAGTGTGGGGATGCCCCAGGTATGTGGTGGTTTTTGACTTTTTACTGCACAAAAGATAACAGATTAAACATATATTAACACGTGGTCTTTCACATCGGTGATCTTTAATGTAGGTCGTTCCACTTTTAATGAAAGCTATCGGTTGGCAAGGTGGAAGTATCCTTGCTCTTGAAACCTTAAAGCGTGTTGTAGTTGCGGGAAACCGAGCAAGAGATGCACTTGTTGCACAGGGTCTCAAGTGAGTATCGATATATACAGTATGTTATATATTTGTTATGGACTTATGCATATGAAATGTGCTAGCTGAGTCAGGGAAACGGCCATCTGCATAAATCTGTCTTATCATTACTTCTAATGAGCGCATTACAGAATAAAACCTTATGCAGTTAGTTGCTATTTCAGTGCAAAATATAAGTAGGTGATAATGCAACATCACTCTACTAGCACCGGGTTCTGGGTCATAGCTTTGCTTGGTTTTTATAAGTTTTCATGAAGTTGCAATGCCTGTATGATTTAATAGTGATACGGGATATCATTTGTGTAGGGTTGGTCTTGTCGAAGTGCTTCTTGGTCTTCTTGATTGGCGAGCTGGGGGAAGAAGTGGGCTCTTTTCGCAGATGAATTGGAATGAGTCAGAAGCATCCATTGGCAGGGTTCTCGCGATTGAGGTCAGAATCAAACCAATAACTAATGTCTTCTTTTCTAGTGGATGCAATTTAAAAATAGTTTGTAAGTTGCAAAAAATACCTGTGCAATTGGTGAATATTAGTTTCAGTGAGGTGGCCCGGGATGATAACCTTTTGATTGTTTATATTTAGGTTTTGCATGCATTTGCAACAGAGGGGGCTTATTGTACCAAAGTACGGGGTATACTAAATGCCTCAAATGTAAGTTGCGACTCCTCAATCTATATAATCTGTACATGCTCATCTTGGCTGCTGTTTGTTTTGCATGATATTGGTAGAATAGCCTTGGAGATAATATGAATGTTTCCTGCATGAATTGATAAATGGTTGCAGAATTATTTCGTGGCTTGCTCATTAGATTAATAACAGTTAGCTTAGCTCCATTTTAGACCTGGTATGCATAAAAGTTTGAATATATTGTCTGCAGTCAGATTAACAGCTTACCAAGCTAGTTAAGGTGACCTGGCACGAAAGATCTACAACCCTATCCTTCCATGTTAATACCAAATTAGAATTGTGTCTGTGGATGTCTGTAGTGCCAGGACATGTGTGTGCGCTTGGATATCTATTTGCTTGTATGGAGAAAAGTTTACCCAAAAGAGATCATTTTGCAATATGCTTGCTTCATACTTGGCCAATGGGATAAGGTCTCATCATCTTAGCTTGACTAATGTGGAGAATTGATCAGAGTACTGGAGACAAGATAAGCTGCTGGTATGGTTTGGTTGGTGGAAAATGACCTAGCTAACCATATCAACACTTCATTTACTTACTATATGTTTTCCATCAACCTCAAGCCTAATTGCAATAAATACAATTAAGAAAGCAGGTTAGTGTCGGTGGTTGTGGCTAAATTATACATTAATTATAGTATCAGCTTTGGTGGCTGAAAAGGAGCAAGAAAAGGAAAAATAGGCAAAGAGAGGAAAGGGACTGCTTGGTGGCTGTAGAATAGCTGGGGGAGAGAGCTTATGCAGTGATTCTTGGTTCTGGAAACCAGGAGAGGATAGGAAAAGGAAAGGTTAATGGTATCTTGGCAGATGCAGCAGAGGAGGGAAGTCTTGTGAAGAAGAAAGAGGAGACACGTCTCCAATTTTAGCTCTGTGTGGCTGTTGTTGTATTCTAAATAACGTTTGGTTTCAAAAAAACACATCCATTTGTATATTACTAAAAAGGAGGTTGATGGACTTGCCTTGTGCAATAACATTTTCATTTTGGGTTGTGCAGGTATGGAATGCCTATAAAGATCAGAGGCACGATCTTTTTCTCCCTTCAAATGCTCAAACTTCACCTGCCGGAGTTGCTGGTCTCATCGAGAGTTCGTCGTCTAGGCTTACGTACGCACTAACAGCACCTCCATCACACTCTACTCAACCGAAGTCCCCTATCACTGATTCAAATGGAAGCCAAGGGTAGAAACACCACGAGATTAATGCTGACAAAAGTGATGGGGAAGGCATTTTGTATTCATTTTTTCCTTGTATAGCAAAATGTACAGTTCCGATCTCTTTCCATCACTTCCCTCACACATTCTCAACATTTCATCAATGTGTGCAGGTACAAATTTTGTATATCTTTTTTGTTTGTCATCATTTCTGTATAGCACCGTAGTTGAGATGATGACTTGTGTATTTTAAATTTGACTAAAGAGTTGGTGTGAAAGTAACCAAAGATGTAATACACCCCATTTTCACAGTTGATGGTTTTCCTATTCATTTTTTTTGTGAAATATGGCATAATCTGACTATAGCGGGCTCATTAGCTCAGTTGGTAAAGAAGAAAAAAGAAAAAAGAAATAAATTATGGGACACTCACACTACAATAGTCATAGCGTTCCCATAAAGTTGTACCACAATTGAATAAATTGAAAATATGAAGCTCAAATGTATGATTTTTGTATTCTAGAAGCAATCTTTGTCGCAAGAAGAAATGACAAAATTGGTGTAGCTCTCAACGCCCAGACAGCGTGGAGAAGGCCATGGAGTAAGCCGACGACGATGGATTATCGCGATCCACCATCATGGCTCGAGGCTGGCGATGCTTTCGACGGCCTTGAGCATCATCGTCGTCGTCTTCATCAATGGACAAGAGGTCGACGACGAGCATCTGCGTGTCGGGGGCGTCCTCGACCGGCCTCCGGCCCTCGAGCATCTCCACCACCTCGGCCATGGTCGGCCTCATCCTGGCCTTCTCCTGTATGCACCAGAGCGCCACCCCGACCATCCGCCTCAACTCCCTCTCATCCACACCCCCACCTCCGCCCTCCATCAACCTATCATCCACAATCTCCATCAACTTCCCTTCCTTCAACTTGTCAACCACAATTCTCGGAAAGAACTGAAACTTCTTTTTCGAGTGATGCCCCTTCTCAAGAATACTTATGCACCTCCTTCCACCAATCATCTCCAACAACACCATTCCATAACTGTAAACATCACATTTTTCTGATACACCGTTTTCCAACAGCCATTCCGGCGCCAAGTACCCTCTCGTGCCGCGTATCGTCGTCACCACTAGGCTCTCCTCCCTCCCCTTGAGCTTAGACAGTCCGAAATCGGAAACTAGGGCGCGGTAATTCTCGTCGAGCAATATATTTTCCGGCTTAACATCCAAATGCAGCACGCATGATCGGCAATCGTGGTGCAGATAGGATAGGGCTTTTGCCACATCTAACGCAACTCTGCATCTCAGATCCCAGGTCAAGCAGCCGCTTCTCTGATTCGCCCTAATTTTGGGGAAAATCCAATTGTCTAACGATCCGTTGAATACGAATTCGTACACAAGGAAACGAGGTCCGCCGCCCGATGCAATGCAGTAGCCGAGGAGGCGTGCTAGGTTCACGTGCTGCACGCTGGCGATGGCGGCAACCTCGGATTTGAACGCCTTCTCGGCGCGCTCCTCGCCTTCGATCCGCTTGACGGCGACGGCAGTGCCGTCGCTGAGTATGCCTTTGTAGACGGAGCCGGATCCGCCGCGGCCGAGCAGCGCGCGGAAGCCGTCCGTCGCCTCCTCCAGCTCGCGGTGCCGGAACTTGGTGGGGACGCCGGCGACTTTGCGGAGGAAGCTGTACTCAATCCGCAGCTCGCGCCCCTGGAAATCGATCTGGTGC
The DNA here is from genome assembly GCF_028751815.1 of Salvia miltiorrhiza. Taxonomy (NCBI): domain Eukaryota; kingdom Viridiplantae; phylum Streptophyta; class Magnoliopsida; order Lamiales; family Lamiaceae; genus Salvia; species Salvia miltiorrhiza. The sequence goes on from NC_080387.1 coordinate 48,816,056, forward strand.
TCGAGCTGCTTGCGGCGGCTGTTGTAGCGAATCCGGATAACGACGATCACGGCGACGGCGAAAATGGCGGCGACGGCGGCGCCGCAGATGAGATAGAAGGTCTCGGAGAGTTTGAGGGAGACTCGAGCGATGATGATGGAGGTTATGAGGAGCAGGATTATGGAGATGGAGATTAAGATTGCTCGTTTGTCCTCCATTTGAGTGTTGGATCAATCAAACGAAAGAGGAAATGGAAGAAGCAGTAGTAGTTATTTTGATCTCCATGATCAGAGCTTGAAGTTCAGAGGTTTGAGTTTAGTTGACTGCAGTTGCTATTGAAATCTTCATTTTAAAATTATGAAAAGACTTATTCGTAAGTTTTTATTTTACCTCTTCTTCATGAATCTTGAACGTTGGCCTACTCACTACTTCAATTTTCATGTCAGACACAGCTACGTCTTTCTTTATTCATATACGTATTTTTTAATCTTAGGTTAGATTTTTTGACTCCTCCAAATCGTAAATTGATAGTAATTTTTTATCTGAAAAAATTTGTTTGCTTTTATTTGTAAAAGTTGCATGTGTAGTATGTATTCGTTTAGTTTACTCTATGTGTATAGATGGGGGTTGATTTATATGATTGAAATATGATGGGTTGTACATGTTCCATGATTTAATAACTTTTATTAATTAGAAAGTCAAACTGTATCCAATAGGAATCGGATTGACGGTACTTAAAATGTAAGGATTTTATGAAAATTAATATCGAAGGTGAGAAATCTATATATTATATAAGGATTTTCAGTGAACGAGCTTCATGTCCTCCCAAATTTGGAAGATTCAGTGTACCACACTTTATGTCTCACTTTGTGTTCCACTTTCAATTTTGTTTAATTTCTTATGTATATTTTATTCAATTTCAACTTTATATGTTTTAGTTTAATTTTGTGATTATTAACTAGGGTTTATTCCATCAATCTAGGGCATATAATTATTTTTTATCATTTAATTTCATTTTTATTAGCTAATAATAGGTTGATAAATTCAAATTCATGGTATATACTTTTTAAAAATTTTAATTTTTTGAAATAAAATTTCAATATAATTCATAGTATTATAATAAATTTTATTTTTATAAAAAAATATTTTTAAAATAATAGATATAAGCATGGGACACAGTCGCACACATAAGATTGTGGGACACTGGATCTCATCTCCAGAACGAGGATGTTGAATTTCAATTTCAATAAACTCAAAGTAATACCGAGAGATTAATTATCTTTTTAATTATTCTATACTCCTTCAGTCCACGAAACATTTTTTTCAAAATCTCGATGAATTTTAAGAAAAAATAATTATATATTTGATGACTGAAAAATAAATCCCACTACTAGCAATATATCTAAATATGCGAAAATTTTAAGTGTAATATTAATGGGTTTATATTCCAATAAAGTAGAAAGTTTTTTGTGAATAAATGAAAAAGAAAATAAGAAGAAATTTCATGAATGAAGGGAGTAATATATTGCATTATTTTTGACAATTTACAAATAAAAGTAAAACGCGTTTGGTGTAATATTGATCTAGCACCTATGACGATAACAACGAAGACTTCAACTAATTTAGAGAGAGAGAGAGTTTTATGTTATCTTTGACTATCTGCTTTAGCAAATTTAATATTCGTATGAGACCACATATGCTAGAATTTTCTTTTTTTTTTTTTTTCAGTTTTTGCAACCAAGCCATACATACAAATTGGATGGAAACGTTTCTTTCAAATTAAATTGTGATTTAAAGATGGAGAAGTTAAGAAGCTTAACAAATAACAACCCCAAATCATCTCAATTTTTACGATAGCAAACCACTGTAGTTACTTGACTGTCTATCTCAATAGCAGAAACTGATTATTCATGACTATTCCAGTCACACACAACACCAAACTGTAGGCATCTCAGGACATGCCAAATATCGTCCTCTTGCATCTCCAAGTTACGAGAGAGTCTTGTGTAAGATCGTCTAACACGCTGAAATTCATATACTATCAAGCATCTACGAAATTATAAAAATACCATTAGATATTGGTTTGGCAGGAACATCTGTCAAAGATACCAGCAAAATAGGTATCATAACCATAAAATTGATCTTCATCTATTATTCCAGTCAAACAATGTTCATCTAATCCAGCAATAACACCATGTCCATTATGGTCAAATCACACAAGAAAGACACCAGAGATTGAAACAGAAATGGGGGTAGGCTATCATGTCTTAATTTTCATAAATTTATAAATTCATTCATCGCATCGTAAGAATACAAACCCTCCAGCAATGGTGCATCCTTCATCATTTACCATCCAGCCCCATTTTTGAACATAGCCAAGTGCAAAGTTCATCCATTTCCTCTGGAATAGTATAGTGACCAAGCCTGTACAATAGAGTTTGTAACTATCAAATAAACCAAGGGGGAAAAGCCTAAGCAACAGCAGAAGATGGCTTACGTAGTATAGGATTTAAACGTGACATCTCGAAATCCAGTGGAAGATAACTTCTGCGCAGATTTCTCACCAAATTTATAAGCAACTACATCATCCCCTGCAATGTTATTTGCCAGTATCATCAAACGTGTAATTATGTAGAGACATTGTTAAACTTTATACTAACATATACATTATGTGAATTCAGCGGTGTACAGAAATTGAATCTGGATTATTCACCGGTAAATCTGATATATCTTCCTGCTGCATCAAATTCCACGTATCACCATAGGTGATAGGACATAGACACACACACACACACAAGAAGAATCCCTGGACTTTCCAACTAAATCGAACTCAGGTTCGATCAATTGATTAGCCCTAAATTGCATTGTTGGGTGTCATTTTACTTTCTTTCACAGCTTGACATCAATATGGCATATCTAACTTTTTTGCAGGTCTTGCAACAAGGGATAAAATAGATTATTTCGGATGAAAGATGACGGTGTTAAACTTTTCTAAATTCCAGTTGAGTGTGTGTCAGCAGAGGATCTGGTTGTTCTTTAAAAATTGTTTATTTATTTTTATCTAGATTTGAAAAGACGAAAATAAGGATTTAACTTTGTCCATGTCAAACTCCTCATAGATTTCAAAGTAAAGCCATAAGATACTCTCTTGAAGAGTTATTATTCCTCTGGATTCATACCTTTGCCATGACAAAGCAGAACAGGCAAGGATGCAGCACGCCCAGAAGCCTCAGCTACACCTTCTAATTTGTTACTCAGACTCCTGAAATAGAACATGGTAAAATATCATTTTATAATAATGTGGCACCGAAAGAAACATAAATTGGCCATTTTGACAATGAAGAGGATATTGTTTGGAACAAACTTTGCGCATGGAAGCCAACCGCTTAATCCAACAACAGCACTTATGTTTGGGGAGAACTGGTTGCCATTCTCAAATTTCCCTCGAGCAAAACAAGTAGCACAGTATAGGGAGGTTGCCGCACCCATACTGAAGCCTCCGACGCCAAGTTTTACTGTGAAAGCAAATTTTGAACTAAGTGAGTTGACAATATTTTCAAAGAAAAAGGCTCGCATCCCCCTACCTCTAATGAGAAAAACTAAAGATGCTACTAAGTAATGTCTTGCAAGAAAAACGATCTCTTTTTTCAGAAGGGCCATTTGAAATTGTCATTCCTAATGCGTGGAAAGAGCAAATGAAAATTCATAGACTGCACTAGTTAAGAACACGCCCTTCACAATTACCTTTTCTGAAGATGGGGAAGTAAAATTGGAATTTACATTTTTTCTAAGATACAAGAGGTCTAATTCGCTTAATGCTGTAAAAGCATAGACAACTTAATTTCTTGTTCATTGAGATTACCACTGGGAAGAGAAGGTGATAGTAACTCTTCATACTCAGCTGCTAACACTTTCCAGAACTATATCCACAAAATATCAAATCAATTAATTCTTACTTATCATACAGATGAAACACACTGTTTTGAACAGGACTGTAGATGCATATCATTTATCATAGTTAAGTGACCTAAAAAATCATATAACATGAATAAGTCTATCAAGTGCAACAATAAGAAAGTCGAGGAAATCATAATATATTTGCAGTGGGTTAACCTTAACCCTAAACATGTCCTAGTCAGAAGCAAAAGCATCATATTTGAGCTGTTTTGTCAGATGTCCTCCAGTGGCAGGGGCAATATTTATGCATCACTAAATTGTTATTGCATTATAGATACTATAGATACTAGAATTACAAACGTAGGTATTCCATTTATCAGCAAAAGTCGAAAACTCACTATCAGCAGGTTCATTAGCCAATAAGCTAGCAACATATGTAGCTGAAGCTTCCAAACCGTGTATATCATCATTAGCATCTTCTGAAAGGTCATTCACATCAAACCCTATAAGATGGAAACCATAAATAATATATTTCAGCATTTAAAATTAGGAGAACTCTGATCATTCACTACACCCCAGATAGAAAACAGGTAGGTGGTTACATATATACAAAAATATGTTTACACTTTGGTAACGAGTTATAGTAACTAGGATGATAGCTTGTAATATTAGTCAAGTCAACTATGCACAAGCTCCAAGATTTACTGAAAAGGAGCAAGAAAGGCAACCAGCACTTCAATCTGGTCACAAGTAGACTATAACGGAGCTTAAGTTATGTGAAGGCAGACTGGTCGCGCACTAGCCCATAAGTACATACTTTATAAGGTATCATTCAACAACTGAATAGGGAATATTAATACTTTTGTACTTTAATGTTCCCTATGTAGAAAATGACTGCATTCCATATGCAAAATTCTAATGCGGGAAAACGGCAGTATCGTTATGAAACATAGCAACAGAGACAAACAATGACACCTTTATAAGGTTCCTGGAAGGATGGAAAATAAGTCCACCCTTTTGTCTGGATTGGGTTGGAGGATAGACACCTTCTGAAGAGTCTTTTGGATTCTTATGAGGACTGAAAACCACTTACCCTATGAACTGATCAATCAATGTATAACTGCGAGGCTGGTATGAAGTCCTGAAATGGAGTACGAGATGGAGGATATAAACAAGTAATATGCCTTCAGCGGAAAGCCTATGGTTAAAGCTCTCTTACCTTGCCTAGAATTCTGATGAATTATAATGTCGTGGCTTTTGATCTACCAGTTGCCAACGTTATGTAATTCTAGTAACTAACTCAATGTTATGATGATAAATAATAACTTGTATATCACTGATGTTCACAAATTTTAAAGTCACAAGGAGTTTTAGGAAAAAAGACTACTTCCAGTTGGAGAGTTGAGATTTTATTTGTAGTACATAAAGACATGTAATCTAAATAATTACAGTTGAAGTTCTCCGTTTATTATTGATTTCTTATAATGTTTTTGACACATTTGTGACTTGTGGACTTCTTTCTTTTATTTGCTTTCTGGCTAGATTTTAGAAGAGTCCTTTTAGTAGTCAAGATCACGTAATATGACTGTACCAATCAGTTGCCCTTTAAGCAAACTAGCGAGATTATCTCTACCATTTCTAGAAACTGCTCAAACCAGTGACCTGTGAGCAGCATGGTATATAATATGGCATCTAAAATATTTAGTTAAAAGATTTCCCAAACACAACTTCTAATAAATCATGTGTCATCATGTCGAAACCAAGCCAATAGCCTATAACTTCTGTTGCAATTTGCAATTGGCAGAAGTGTCCGATATCTCATCATCGTGAATCAAAACTCAATTTGTATTAAACTTGGTCCAAAAAACCATAACAAGCCCATTTAAATTAACAGGAACTCAAGCCCAAAGCATTTTTGAAAATTTGTGAAGCAGGATATGACAATTCATCACAAACTTACAGGCAGTTGATGGAAAGCCTCCAAATAAAGTTACTGGCCGTTGAGGAGCAGTTGGGCAGATCCACTTTATCTGCATATTATTGCTAAATTTATTAGAAAAAATTAACCCAACAATGATCACTAGAAGTAATTATTATATCTGACTGTCTTATAACACATAAAAGTTCTCAAGAACTTTCACATGTAATACTTATCCTTACATTTGGAAGCGGGAGGGTTTCCAAGAGAGTAGACCAGCTGCAAGAGACACCGAAGCAAAGAGGATTTTATCAAAAACATTATAACGCTAAGACAATCCTAAAACCAAAACAATTTCTCAGCTGAGAGTGGCAGCCACAGAGTACCTATTGCCGTTGTCCCCAAGGCCATGCAGCCACACAATGGTCGCTTGGTGTTTACCTTTAGGCCTGACCACATATGTTCGTCCAAAGTCAAAAGTTCTCCCAGCAGCTGCAACAGATTCATGTTAAGTTCCATAGACAGCAGTGACCGGAGAAACAATAATGCCATACAAACGACATAGTTGAAATCAATTTAATAATATCATCACATCCATCTATAAACACAAGGTAAAAGATCAAAGATCAAAGCTGCAGGATAAGAGGTTTCGAGAAAAATGTGGATTTTGATTAAATTACAGTTGGCACTGATAATGAGTTAAGGTAAGAGATCAAAAAGTTGTTTCTTTTTCTTTTCTAACGATGCCTGAAAGAAATGAACAAGTCTAACCAGAAGCCGCAGCGGAAGGGCCAGTGAAACTCATATTCCTCCCGATAAATGATAACAGCAGCTTACTGCTGCGAGAGAGAATTGCACCTGCAAACAAGATGCGGAAGCCTTACACATACATTTCCCAGCTACAGTAAAAATTACTCGAAAAGCATTCTTTCACTCATTTCCTCCGTAACCAACCAATTCGTGAATGAAATAGGGGGACAGGAGCCCTATATTTCCCAATTACAAATACCTCCCCCACCCCAAAAAGAAAAGGAAACCGTCTCAATTCACGCTAACATCTTGCAAAACAAGGCAGCTAATAATTACAGAAAAGAGCGAAAATATGCAAAATCTGTGCCTCAACGATACGAGAAATTGCAGAAGACGAAGCTCCTAATTAAGTGGAAAAAAGATAGCGATTTGACAGACTTGTGGAGAAGAAGATTTATTGGGATGAATTGATCGACGTGAATGGTATACCTGAAGAGGTCGTGTTGTCGAGACTCGAGAGTAGCGAAGCTGGTAGTCTTGGTCGTTGCTCTGTAAATTGTGAAAAATGAAAACCGATTATTGCTTCACATTTCCCCCAACAAAGAACTAAGCACTCCTCTACTAACTCTTTCTCCTTTCTATTTTCTAATATTCTTAATTAATATTAACAATATATAATATGTTTTCATAAAGTTATTTATTTTTTCATAAATAACATGAATAAATAAAAAAATTTAAAGATAGCCATTAAGCCCCTACCGTTAAGCCAACACACACTATATAAAGTTTAGAGTAAATGGGCTCAATTAGCCTATCCCACATAACAAAAGGAAAAATTGTCCACCAAAAACAAAATATGGAAATAGTAGCCTTTATGACTTTTCTACCCTTATTTAAATTTTCTGGAATTTAGAAAAACTGAAAAGTTTTATTTAATATATTTGAATTAAAATACAAAATTACTTTACATAAAATTACTTCAAATAAAATTACTACAAAAAATTTACTACATCTAAATTTCAAAAAACTCAATCCCTAGAATTCAGCCGCCATTTTCACACCTCCGCCACCGGGCCGCCACCGTCACCGTCTCAGACCGAACGCGCCGCTGCCTTCACCCGCGCCGGAAGCCCCCCCGAACATAGATCCAGCCAAGTCAAACCCTAGAATTTTGCCGCCGTCTTCACGCCTCCGCCCCACCGCGCCGCTGCCGCCACCTTCTCTGACCTAGGCGTCGTCGTCACTGCCTCAGACCGCGCCGCTTGCTTCACCCGCACCGGAAGCCCACATAGATTTTCTAACGCCGCTGACTTCACCCGCGCCGCTGCCTTCACCGCCTCAAACCGCGCCGCTCTCCCTCTGCAATTTTCATTATTACACACATTTTTTGGCCGATAATGTGTGTAATAAAGAATTTTGTACTGTTACACACAATTTCGAACGATAATGTGTGTAACAGTGAAGTTTGAATCATTACACACAATTGTGGTCGATAATGTGTGTAACAGTAAGTAATCTATATATTATATAAAGAACCAGTTTAACAGCATCCAATTTACCGTCACTTTTCTAACGGAATATTCTTAAATATTAACTGCAGTTATCAGCTATTCTACCGCATCCCACGAAACCCTATAATATTTTCTCTCTCCCACGATTTTCTCAGTTTAATTGATATCAAACTTTCTCCCGTCTCCATATTCATTTTTGATCTGTACTTTGAAATTTACTCCAATTCTGCAGAAACCGAATTATAAAAAAGAAATCATCAAAACTTCATAACCCTTTTTCCTCACCCTTATCTCATCCTCTTATTCCACCACTGCCTCGATTCACCCCGTCTAACTCTGCTCGATGTTTGCTCATCAAAGTATAATGAAAACTCAGCCACCATTCGCTGAGATTAGGGAGAGTGAAGACTAGAATCAGGCGAAGATGTGAGTATCAGATGAGAGGGAGTTGTCAGGTCGCGGGTTTGTTATTGTCGACGGCGGGTTGGTGGCTGCGACATTGATTTTCAGCAACAACTAATAGCCGGAAATTTAGAAGTGAAAGGGAAGAAATCTGAGAGAATCGTTATTTGTTCAACGGGATTGAGAGAAAAAGAGAAACAGGTAGATATATGAGAAAAGAGATTTCTCCCCCACCTATTATCAGCAACCTAATTGCAAAAGAATATACCCAAACTTCGAACCCTTTTCCTCACCCAATTCTCCTCTTTTGCCAATTCTACCACCACATGGGCGACCCGTTTTCTGACGGAGACTCATCTGTCATTTGTTCATCAAAATCTGATGGAGATGCAATTGTCGCCTTTGCCGCGCCGCCTCGAACTAACGTCGCCCAAAACTCAGGCTGGCCTACGGCCTCGCGCCGCCTCCAAAGCGCAAGAGCAAACCTAGCAAGTTTTTTCCTTCTCTCTATTCCTATTTCTTTTTTCTATTTCTTATTCAGCAGACTTGAATTTTTTTTTCTTTTTTTTTTCTTATTGATTGTCAGCCTGGAGCAATTTTATTTCTCATAGATGGCAATGGTTCCTGGGCAGCTGATATGTGAGATCGCAAGAACAAATTCGCTTCTGGTGAAGCAATTCGGGAATGGAACCACGAGTGTGAATTCAGCAAGGAGCCTAACAATCTCTATAACTTGCACTTCTACAAGCACTCTGGTCTGTTTCTCATTTTTGGCCTCTGTAACATGATTTCATTTTACGGTTATTGATATATGTATTTCTTGATGCTATTGAGATTATTTTGAATTATGAATGAAAACAATTTTAAGATAATTTATTTTCCACTCACAGTTGAATTAGTTTGTGATCTTGGTGACTTTGTTTATGGTCTCCCCCCTATATTGTACAATCATTTTATGTAGGTAAGATCTATGCAAAAGGATAGATATAAATGGTTATAGGAATGCAGAAGAAAATACATTGGAGAAACTTGAAGATGAGAGTTGAAGCAGATGGAGAAAGAGAAAAAACCATGATTTACTACATGTAGAGTAATTTAAGAAATGAGTTACATAAGAATATTACTTTTTGTTCAGATTGTGTTTATATTGTAATATGCTCACTTTGCATAGAGGTTATGGGCTCAACTTTAAAATATATATATAGCAGATGGAAAAACAGATAAAGCCATGATTTTTGAATTTTGATACATAACAAATACTCATTATCATATATACTTATTTTTGAATATTGATAAATTTATATTTTATACTCTTCACCAATTAAAAAGAATTAAGTGGTACTAAACTATTGAATATACAAAGTTGATTAATTATATAATTTTGAGATTTAGGATCTTTATTATATATTTTGTTTATATTTAATATTTATATTTGTTTTTAAAATGTTATTCAATTTTGATGTTTTTTTTGAAGGGGATATTCAATTTTGATGTTCGTCGCGCATCGCGCGGGTGGATGTACTAGTTTCCATTATTACACACATTTTTGATCGATAATGTGTGTAATAAAGCATTTCGTACTGTTACACACAAATTCGGACGATAATGTGTGTAATGGTTAATTTCTTACTGTTACACACAATTGATGACGATGCGGTGTGTAACAGTGTTACACACATTATTTTATGAAATTGTGTGTAACCATCGTTTTTGTGTGTAACCATCAGTTTTGTGTGTAACCAAAAACACATTGCGAAAAAATCGAATCAAAAACCAAAAACTTCATAAATATTCACTAATAATATAACAAATCAAACATATCTCGTGGTTTTGAACATCATTACAAAGAGGATTAACACATTTTTCTATTATCAACATTTTCCCAACAAATTTTTCGAAATTCTACTTTTTCAAAAACCTCACAACAAATTTAAAAGATACATGAAATTAGAAGGAAGTAACTTACCGAAAACGAGATGAAGAGGAGTAAGACGGCCGTGGAGACCGCCTTGCGAAACCGCCGGAATGAGGTCGCCGGAAAAGGTCGTTGGTAATGAAGGTGACTTGGGGAAGAAGATGGTAACTCTTTTTTTTTTTTACCCAAATGATTTCACCCAAAATCTAGGTTTTGTTTTTACTATTTCTCTTTTTAATATTTTGTTATATTTTCGAAAATTGTAAAATATTAATTAATCAAAATATATTAGTAAGGATAACTTAGTCATTTCAACACTAAAAATGCTATATTTTCCACATTTTTATCTTTATGGACATTTTTTCCTACAACTAAAGGGTGAAAAATGAAAACCGATTATTGCTTCACATTTCCCCCAACAAAGAACTAAGCATTCCTCTACTAACTCTTTCTCCTTTCTATTTTCTAATATTCTTAATTAAGATTAACAATATATAATATGTTTTCATAAAGTTATTTATTTTTTCATAAATAACATGAATAAATAAAAAAAATTAAAGATAGGCATTAAGCCCCTACCGTTAAGCCAACACACACTATATAAAGTTTATTACTAATATCTTTTAAAGATGCTTTGGTAATTGGTGTCATTATAAATAGTTAGTGTTCCACGACACAAAACAATTCAATTAGTAAGATAGTTTTTCTTTAATTAATAGATCATTAAAAAATTGATACGTGGATGCCTGTGTAGCTCTAAAAATTGATTATAAGAACAACTTTAATAGGGCTCGGCGAGCGTGCGGGCACGAGAGATTGGGCTCGCTGTGAGATGGAGCTCGTTGCTGTTGCTGCAGAGCCGGTAGCTCGAACGAATGGGACCCACCTATAAGTCTAGAAGCTTGACTCGCGGTTATGAATGCTATAAGTGTTCTTTATTTATCGATTTGCCAACCTTACATAACCTAACCTAACCTAACCAAACCTTCAAGAGAACATGTCTAGGCTTTCCAAGCAAATAATTTTAGCCAATAATTCAAATTGGTTATAATTTAACTATATTATGGTTAAATTGATCAAAGCACATAATAGTGCACATAATTGGTTTGTTAGGCAATCAAGCCTCTTCTGCTTTTCCTTTCTTTCGGATTCATTGAGTATGTAGCCTTTATCTTTTAATTTTTTTTATAATAAATTATATAAATAAATAAATTTAAAGATCACACGATGATAGATTCAAATTTAAAACTTCATGCCATAGGCATTAATCACATATCGCTAAACCAACATATACAGATACACCCTTATCTTTGATTCGTACTAAGCAAACTTATGTTCATGTCAATAACTTGTTAGCCACATAAAATTAATAAATTATATTTGAAAGAATTAAGTGTGAGAGACTCGGATATATATATATATATGACGGAATTCGAATTATTTTAAAATTGTTAATGGTTATTTTTACTCATTCTAAAAGATAAAAAACAAAAAATACCTACTATAATTTTTTTTATATAAAAACTATTCATTTGAGTTTTAAATGACAAAATTACCCTTACTTAATTCATAAAAAATGCTGAAATCGCGAACTTTGCTCGAGATGCTCGACTAATGCATATCGAGCATTACCACTAATGCTCGACATGCATTAGTCGAGCATTCTTGATAAAACACCAATACTCGACATTTATCGATTACAAGTCGAACATCAGTGTAAAATACACTAATGCTCGACATAAGGATAAAAATGTCTTAAATGAATATATTTATATGTTTTTATAAAAGATGAGTATTTTTTAAGTTTTTTCTTTTAAAATGGGTATATATCATTTTACCCCATTTCAAAATTTGCACTCATCATGGATAGGATCCTTTTATCCCATAATATGTTCTCACTGTATTTCATAATTAGTTACATAATGAATCAGAATTAACATTTATTACTAAAACTTGAAATTTGAAAAATTAAATACCTTAATTGAATTAATTAACCCTAAAACAAATTATTAATTTAAACCATGAAATATATATATATATATATATATATATATATATATATATATATATAAAATCATAGATTAGTAATCATAATTATTTTGAGGTGGATTAGTAATCATAATTAATAATCTTAAAACTAAAGCTTACTGTATACATAGAGTCTTGAATATGCATAATTAACGTGCTGACATTTCGTTAATACGAAACTAATTCATGTATGTGCTAAATTAATGGCACCAAATCGCAGTTTTGTGAAGCATACACATATCACATGATGATTGATTTGAGGAAATGTCAGGTAGTGAGGATGGACGGATAGAAGTGTGCGACGGCGCCAATAACCGGCGCCGTGGTATCCGGGAAATTCTGAGTTCCCGGCAGCTCACCCACTCTACCACTACACTCAACCCCAACGGGATACGGAAGCAGATGCCCCGCCAAATCCCCATCCACACTTTCCGCCGTGTAAACATCCCAGTTCCTCTCCGCCATGCCGTTCACTTTCCGTATGCACTCCAATCTCTCAGGACGACAGAAGGCGTCGTCCAATACGCCCAGGTGCTCGTACCACAACGCCATCCGGAACCCATAGATCTCGCCTCTTGCCGGCCTCTTGCAAGACAGATGATACGGCTGATAAGCCCCCATCGCAATCTCCGAGTCCCTCGCCCCATCCATCGATCTCTGGTTGATGTTGGCTGATCCAACTATTATGTACTCGTCGTCAACTGCCACAACAAAGACGAAACTAAATAAAAACAATCTCAAAAAGCCAGGAAGAAGGAAATGTTAGTTACCGATCATCATCTTGGAGTGGACGTAGATCATGGCGCGCCGCGACTGCTGCGCTCTGCTGTAATATGTGTCACGCTCCGGTTTCAACGGCGGCTCGTATTCTCCGTGTCTCTTCATCTCTCTGTTTCCGAGGCAGAAGAACGTCAAGTAGTCTCTGAGATGGGCGGCGGTTACGCCTCTGGCTTTGAGTGCTTCCGCCACGTCGGTATACATCATCTCCATCGTTCTCTTCTGCCAGCTCAGTATGGTCTGCACCGCCGCGCTCTCCGGAAACCCCTCCGGCCACATCGGCACCACCACGTACACTCTGAAGGCCTCCCCTGCTGCAATCTTGCACGCGATCTTCAATGAGAGCTCTTTCGGGATGAGGTGCAGAGCGCTGACATCTTCGATTTTCACATTATCGGTTGATACCCACGAGAATGAGCTGCCGAGGAAGTACTGATTCTCGATGTAGATGAAATTGTTTGCGCGCCGAATAGCGTGGATGTAAGCGTCTTGAATGCTTCGATCGATGATGTTATCCTTTCCGCTGATCAGGCCGGACCGGGCAGCCTCCTCGGGCACCTCCGGGAACCCGAACGCCGCCCCGCCGTCAATGGATCTGAAAACCTGCACGTTCCACGTGTCGCGGTCGTCGGGGAACATCACCGGAGACGGCGGGGCCACCACGCCGCGGAGCTCCTGCAGCGGTAGGAGTAGGTCCCTCCCGCCCTGCTTCCGCCACCGCTGCTCAAAATTGTAGAGGACGTCCCAAGCGGCGGCGCCCTCCACCTTACAGTGGATGTCGTGCCACGGCTCCCTGGGGCCGCCTTTCCGGATGTCGGCGCCGCGGCAGTTGGCCTGATGGAAGTCATCACGGTGAACTGTGTTGAGAGTTCTGAACAGGGAGTGATTCTGAGTATCATATCTGCCGTCGCATAGATCGATTCCGCCGACGAAGCTCACCATCCTCCTAATCCGATCGCTTCCGTTAGGCATTGTGGCGTCCGCCACCACCAGTTTCTGGTGGTGCGTGAACATGGTGCCGATTTCCAGCCCCTGCGCAATGCTCCGGCCGTCGTCGGGGTTGCGCGGGCAGAGCACGCAGTGCACCTTTGTGTTCCGGAAATAGCTACCGGTATCTTCATCGTGAGTCGCAAGCAATCCATCATTCTTCAATAGCTTCACAGAAGTTCTCTCATCCCAAACTAGCATCAGAACCCTCACACCTTCATTAGCCTTCTTTATGAGCAGCTCGCCGAGAGTTATCTTGGCTCCGGCCACGTCTCTCACCAGCGTGATCTTCGTGTAAACAGACCAACCAGTGATGTAGATCATGTGCTTCGCATTGGAGATCACGTCGAAGACATCCTCCCAGCACCGCCGCGGCCGGTATTGCTTCCCGCCGGCGAGCTGGATCGCCGGGAGGAAGCCGTCGGCAACGTGAGCGTCCTGGTACAGAGTGACTCTGCAGCCCGTCCTCTGCGGGAAGAAGGTGTACGGAACGCCGGGGAAGTTAGGGCTCTTGAGGCCGCGCGACCAGCAGCGCTCGCGCTTGACGTCGTAGAAGTGGAGGCGGACGCGGAGCTTGGAGTTTCCGTGGATCGGTTTGCGGCGGCGGTTGAGGATGTCGAGCCACGTGTCGAGAGGATCGCCGCGGATGAGGTCGGTGACGGGGATCTCGGCGGTTCCGACGAGTTTGGTGCCGACGGGATTATCGAGCTTGATGGTGAAGACGAGTTTGGAGGCGGCGTGGGCGCAGTAGATGTGGAAGGATTCATCCCAGCGAGGATTGGAGTCGTGGTCGTGAAGTCGCCGGGTGCGGCCGACTCGAGTTTTCTCTAAGTCGATCGTCGCGTAGAGCCGTGAAGCTGTGTTGTTGAAACCTGCTGCTTCTTCGATGCCTTCTATCACCTACGATTAATCGTCGGAAAATACAATTTTAAATTCTAAACTTTTATTAAATATGACGTCAACTAGTAATTAAGATTGTTACCTATCGATAATTTTTTTTAAGTGGTGAATTATCCAAAATATCAGTTAAAAGTGATGAATGAATTATTCAAAAAAGGGATACAGATACTGGCGGGATCATAAAATATGGGCTGATCTCCTGCGTGCTCGCACAGTGAGATCAGCAATAATCATTATGTTGTATTACTTAATTAATTTAATTAAAACTCAATTGATTCTAATTAAAATTTAAAATTTTAATTATCATTATTCTAACTTCTAAGGAAGAGCTGATGGTGAGGACTGAGGAGAACTCACACAAGTTTTTGTCAATATACGGTAGGCATATCGTTGGATTTAGTATTTGTCTCGACTGAATTAGCTTAATAACCTTTTTATTACTAGTAATTTTTTATTTTTGTCTCAATTGAGTTTGTTAGCTGTCTAACGAGATGGAGATCGTATATATACACCTGAATTTACGCTGACAAGTCTTTTATTATGATTGTCAAAGGATGAATTGTAGGCTGATAATACGTAACTTATTTTTATTTTCATAGCTTAATCTAAGGTTCACTGTATTAGTTAAGTTGTTTTCCTAAAGAAATAATTAATAGAAAGAAGACCTTTATTTTTATTTTTTAGCACTATTCACATATATACCTTTACATTTATCATACTCTCATTATTTGAAATCCGAGAATTCAGATGAGTGTGAAATAGAATATCTGTATATTTGATTTTGTAAATAAAAAGTAGTTGAAAACAGTGTTTTTTGTGTTTCATTATGTGCTAGTTTACGTACCTAATTAGGCTTTTCAAGTGTTATAAATGTCCTAATCAACAACTTGTTGCATGGATTAGGTAACCGATTTTAACTAACTCCACTGGTATTCACTATCAATCAATGTTATCCTTCTTCAATTGGAAATTGGAATTAATATGAATATCTATATGTATTTATATTATTTTAAATAAAAATATTTCCACCCCTCTTCAACTATTTTTCTACAACATATGTGAATTTAGTCAAATACGACACCAATACACTTAATGTTGGGGATATTAACTGAACGAAGTCATACAGAGCCCAAAGAAATTTCACGGCTTGAGGAGACAATTTTGTGATATAAACAACTAAAAAAGACCAATATTCAAGATTTCCAATGAGAAAAGAAATTCAAAGAGTTCTTTCAAAAGCTCAATATATATTTACACAGCCCCCATTTTCCCTCAAATTTAGGCCACGAAATTTGAAATATATAATTTACTCAAGGATTAATTAACAAATTATACATGCATTAATATAATAGAGAAAAAAAACTGGTTGTAGATAAATTAATCGATGTAGGGATGAGATATACCTTATGATAAAACTTGGCAAGAAATCCAAGATGGAGATTGTCGATCTCATAGATAGTTGCATGTAGATCTCCGTGGAGTAAAATTTGATCTGCCATCTCTATATATCCTTCTTATTCTCTCTCTCTCTCTCTTAGAATTCCACATATATTATGCAGAAGATCGTATTTTCTGGACCAGAGACAACTATACGCATGCACAAATATTTATTTTCTTCTTCTTCCTCTTCTTATTTGTGCGCGCGTGTGTGTGTGGAAGTTGACTTGACTAATTAATGTGTGGCGGGAGATGAGGAGATGACACGAACCATAAATTGGGATTTAAATAAGGGAGGTTTTCTATACTACCCAACTCCTCCAAAATACATTTCAAAACTACCCACTTTTTTGAGCTAATTTAGTCCATGACCATTTCATTTGTTTATTATTATTTGAGTTGCTACCTTTGTTGTGTACTGTCAGACAAGTACACCAATTATTGGTTATTGGTACTTTGAGTGATATTGTTTTCCGTGTTTTGTCCACTGATTGGAAAATGTTGTGACATGTATCTTTGCGCATTTAATTATTTCTTTCCGGAATTTAGTGCGCATAGTCCATATTTGCGCATTTAATTATTTCTTTCCGGAATTTAGTGCGCATAGTCCATATTTGCGCATTTAATTATTTGGTATATGGTATACCAAATATAGATCTATGCGCATGAATTTGGTATATATGCGCAGGAAATTTAGTGCGCATTTAGTGCGCATTTAATTAGATCTATGCGCATTTAATTAGTCTCCATTTCATTCATTATGCGCATTTAATTAGAGATCTATGCGCAGGAAATTAATTGTGGGATCCACTTTAATCTACACCTTTTCTTAAATTGAGAACACCTTAATTAATTATAAGTAAGTGATGACTATATATTAGTATTAAAATACGTCTTTTACTCAATCTAATTTAATTGTGGGATCCACCTTAACCTTTTAATTAAGATATCTAATTTAATTAGATATCTTAATTAAAATATACTAATGTAAGGATCTTGAGAAAACAATATATATATGAATTTTGATATAATTTGTAATTTTTTATTAATAATTATCTATATACTATATTGAAAATGGAGTTTTTAATTTCAAATTGATTTCAAATCCATTGCAAATCAATTTCAAAATTGAGTGGCAATTTTGTAGATAGAATAAAATTGAAGGTTTATTTATAAGCTATACATCTTTTCATAATATCAAATTTTATAAGTATAAATTATTTTCTATTTTTATTTTTTTTAATATTCAATTCAATATATATTTAATTAAAATTAATTTTTATTATATTCCTGAGTATGATAATTGAATTAGTATTAATTTTTATATAAAAAAATAAAGGAAAATTCATGGTGTATGCGCAATAAGGTAAAGGAAAATTGAGAAATTGATGATGTATGCGCAACAAGCTATGCGCAGTGCAGAAGGGGGTCAACTTTGCGCCATTTAATTAGATCTATGCGCATGAGAGATTGATGATGTATGCGCAACAAGCTATGCGCAGTGCAGAAGGGGGTCAACTTTGCGCCATTTAATTAGATCTTTGCGCCATTTAATTATATATGGTATACCAAATTGGTATATATGCGCATGAATTTGGTATATGGTATACCAAATTTAGATCTATGCGCATGAATTTGGTATATATGCGCAGGAAATTTAGTGCGCATTTAATTAGATCTATGCGCATTTAATTAGATCTATGCGCAATTTTAATTTTTATTCTATTTCACGTGGAAATATGGTATAGCTGTAAGGGTAATGGTAGATTTCATGTGAACGATTTGTCAACATCAAGAAGGTACACTTAGTTCACGGAAAATTATTTCATACGATGAACGTACACTTAGTTCACGGGAAATTATTCGATACGATGATATTTGGTTTGTTGGTGGGCAGGGAACACAAATAATTGTGAAACCTTGTAAATGAACAAAAAAAATGTCGTGGAGAGCTGGAGAACTCACAAATTGAAAGTTTCTTTGCCCCAAGATCTAGGAACTGAAGCGAGCTACAAGAGGTTCATATTTCTCATATGTAGATTATTATGTAATATTTAATTGCTACATTATGCACTATTTTTAATTTTATTGAGTGTAATCATGAAATGAAACTTAGTTTAGATTTATTAATTATTATTATGCATCTATGTATGCGTAATACATTATGTTGCTAAATTAATTTTTTTAGATGTAAAAAAATTGGTGTATCGTAGATGATAATTTGTATTATGTGATATATCATCATGAAAAATTTGTTGTTTAAAATTATCAAAAAGATCAACGAGAAACGACACTTTCACATGAGACTGACCACAACTAAATCTTCTAAACACTTCCACTTCATCCAAATTATGATTACGTGACATATCATAATTAAGATCACCAAATTGAAGACCGGTCACTAAAGCATAATCCCTCCTCGATAAATAAACCTTAGTATTATTCAATTTAAAACAGAGATCATTATTATCTGATTTTATTTGGCGGGATACCACATGATGCACGACCATTGCACATTTCGGACCAGGATTCCAATCCAAAAAATGTCCAAAACAACCCCCTATAAATCTATCTAATAACTGTTGACCACCTTTTTTCTTCAAAACAGATTCTACCTTGCTAAGATACTTTATTTTATAATATGTGCCAACGTCCCACGTTGAATTAATTGTGTCCTCTCTCAAAAAAACAGGATGACCCTGTAACAACAGGTAAATAATTATTAAAATTCAACCAAAACAATGCAAATATCAAACAATGAGTCCAACTATGCGCATGTAATTTGCATACTATGAGTCCATCTATGCGCAAATTATATACTACTTTGCGCACAAAATCTTTTAGCGCATACTAACAATTCCAAAATATATTTTCTTTCACAATAAACAAACAAATATAGACGTAACACTAAATTGATAACAATAGGGGCCAAGAATTAGGGCAACTTTCATTTAGGGCGAAAATTAGGGGGGCAAAATTTTTTCAAAATTTCGAAAAAATAATACCAAATTAGGGGGGCAAATTTTTTTCAAGATTGGGCGAGCGAAAAACCTCTAAATCAGGTAACAACACCAAAGCATAAAAATTGGAATTTCAATCTTAAATAATCTAAGTTACATAAGAAAATAAATTGAGCACCAACAAACATATACTCCAAACAAAATAGGATAAATATTAAAAAAAATTGCAGAAAAACCAAACCTCATTCGGTTGGTCCATCTTCTCCGGCGCCGGCGGCCAATTTACGGTGAAAATAAATAAAGCTTCGGTTGAGAGAGGGAGAGGGAGAATTTCCGCAGAGAGAGAGAGATTTGTTCCGCAGAGAGAGAGAGAATTTCCGCAGAGAGAGAATTGGGGTGGGGCGCATCAATTTTTTTTAAAAAAAGGGTTGGAGATTTGTTCCGCATCAATTTCCGCAGAGAGAGAGAGGAAATTTCCGCATTCTACCTAGAATTGGGGAGGGCATACGCATAATTGGGGAGGAGGAAATTTCCGCATTCTACCTAGAATTGGGGAGGGCATACGCATAATTGGGGAGGGGGAAATTTCCGCATTCTATGTATTTGGTACATCCCAATTCTCGAATTGCCATATTAGGTAAAATTAGTAAATTAATTGAGTGGATAATAAATTAATATATTTCGAACACAAATTAATTGAAAAAAAAATGGCTTCTAATGAATTTATAAATCCGGAAATTGGTAGTTGATCCAATAAAATTGCTCTTTAATTGTGTAAAAAGAATAATAAATGCGCAGTGTTTAATTTTGTTGCAAATTCTTGGTGAGTTTACAAAATATGGGACTTAGTTTGCTTATATATTGAACTAAATTGAACTCCAAGTAAAATTAGTAAATTAATTGAGTGGATAATAAATTAATATATTTCGAACACAAATTAATTGAAAAAAAAATGGCTTCTAATGAATTTATAAATCCGGAAATTGGTAGTTGATCCAATAAAATTGCTCTTTAATTGTGTAAAAAGAATAATAAATGCGCAGTGTTTAATTTTGTTGCAAATTCTTGGTGAGTTTACACAATATGGGACTTAGTTTGCTTATATATTGAACTAAATTGAACTCCAATTATGCGTATGCGCAGAGAGGAAATTTCCGCATAATAGGTAGAATTGGGAGGGGCGCATACGCATAATTGGGGAGGGGCGCAGATAGGAAATTTTCGCATAATAGGTAGAATTGGGGAGGGGCGCATACGCATAATTGGGGAGGGGCGCATAATTGGAGAGAATTGGTTGGACATAATAAAGACAATTCTACCAACCTATTTCTAAACCCAATAAATTTGGTCATAAATTTCCTACTGACACGCATGATACTTCATGCCAACTTCGGTGTACCTTTTATTATTGTTTAAGGGGAATGGATATGGGGTGAATTAGTTTGAAAAAGTGGATAGTTTTGAAATGTAGGTTGAGATAGTTGGGTACTATCAGCTATTCTCACTTTAAATAACTACTGGCAATCACGTACTAGCTAGCCAGGAAGATAACAAATGAAGTGGTTAGGTGAAATTATTATATGCGTAACTAATTGGTAACCTTAGCAGCCCTTGACATCAATTACTTATTTTTTTTCAAAAATGTGGAGTAGGTTTGCATAAGTTGAAATGTGCAGATAGTAAATATTCTATAACGATTCAATTTAAAACTCACAAATTGATCATGCTTTTTGTTGACAAATGAGTGGCAGCCTCCGGATATTAGTGCTAGAATTTAGATTCTTCGGTGTTGGGTTTATATACTTTAGAACATAAATAAAATAATTTATCAAAATAATACGTGTGTGAACAATTTATGTATTCATATTTATGATAAATATTTTTTTGTTTATTCGAAATAATGTGTTCTGCAAATTTAATTATAGACTGGGGTATTGTTACCTATCTGCACTCAAATTTGTGAATTATTTGCTCTACAACTATATATTACGTTGACCTATTTGAATATTAATTGAAGTATAATTTTTTATTACATGATTTCAGATGACTAATATTATGTACTATCTTATTTTTAATGAATAATTCTTGCAAATGTTTTTTTTATATATATGCGAATTTCTGACTAATTAGTTGTTAGTTGTGTTTTATTCAAAGATTTTGTTGAGGAACCCCCAAAATCAACTCAGAATGCATTAGCTCTGGCAGATAAACTAGAAGGAAGTAAACGTCGGGGGAAGAGGTACATTTGACAAAAGATTCAAATTTAGATAGTTCCACACCTATTCAAAATTTAAATTAGTTGTTGCCTTGTACCAGTGAAGTGCCAGACTGTGAAAGGGAGAGGCTCTGGAAAAAAACAAGTTTCCTCAAAAACACCAAAATGAAGAAGGCAAAGGGAAGAAGAAGCAAAGAAGGACTACGAATCCAAAGGGGGTGACATGCAACTATGCAAGCGTAGTATGCACCTATATATTGATGTATTTTAATGCTGATACGAATATTCAATATTATATAGCTATGTATTCTAAATATATTTAACATTGTTCATTTTAGTTACTGATACATCATATTTGATTAATAACACAAACATAAAACAAATTTACGACATAAAAAAACATCAAATATAAAACTATCGTACTATAAAATAAAAATATACTAAGAAAAGAACAAATTACATGATTAAATAACTTTTAACATAATTCCGAATATACATTAAATAAAAATAAATAAACTATAAACTTGATTAAAAATATTTCACAAAGCATACAATATTAAAAACGAAATAAAATAAACTTGAATTATAAATTAAGTTTGATCAAAGAAATAAAAACTCAATACCTGTGTTAAAAAAAGTCCACACAAATTTCTTTTTATTATGCGCTATTGATTATGTAATTCAAATTGTGATAGAAACAAGAGAAGCACTTACATGAGTGCCGGCTTATTTCTGCGCGCAGTATGTGAGCGCGGGTCTGGGTCGGGTCGGACCCGAGATCCGGCTCCAATTTATATTTTTAAAAAAAAAATTGCAATGACTTTATTACTAATTTTATAAAATGTGAATGAAATTATTAACAATTGAGTAGGTAGCGCAGTGGTTTGGGCGGCTGGGCCTATGTGTACCCACTGGGTTGTGGGTTCGAATCCCAGCTCCCTACACATTATTTTTAATGTTTTCATTCTTTGTGGGTTCGAATCCCAGCTCCCTACACATTATTTTTAATGTTTTCATTCTTTGTTTTGAAGTGTTTTTTACTAATAAAAATAGTGTCAATGTTATAGTATTTTTAAAGTGTTTTTTATTAACAAAAATAGTGTCAATTCGACAAACATGATTTTAAATATGTTTATTCTTTGTGTTTAAAGTATTTTTTACATACTAATGGTGTCATTTACCAAGAAAAATAGTATCATTTAGATATATTAAAAGTGTCCTTTAGATATAAATATAGTGTCTTCTTCTTTTTTCTTTTTCGTTTCAATTTTTCAATTATTATTTTTTTATTTTATTTCTATAGTTTCTTTCTTTTAAGTATATAGTTTCTTTCTTTTTACTTGTAGTTTCTTTCTTTTATAAGTTTCTATAGTTTCTTTCTTTTAAGTATGTAGTTTTTTATCTTTTAATACTTGTAGTTTCTTTCTTTTAAGTATGTAGTGTTTTTCTTTTTTCTAATACTTGTAGTTTCTTACTTTTAAGTATGTAGTTTCTTTCTTCATTTAACATTTTTCTCACTTTTTTGACATATATACGCATTTTTTCTCTTTCTTTTTGTTTTTTCAGTTTTAAATTATATAGTTTCTTTATTTTTATCATTTCATTTCTATAATTTCTTTATTTTTTTTCTATAGTTTCTTTCTTTTAAATATATAGTTTCTTTCTTTTTACTTGTAATTTCTTTCTTCTATAAGTTTCTATAGTTTCTTTCTTTTAAGTATGTAGTTTTTTTTTCTTTTAATACTTGTAGTTTCTTTCTTTTAAGTATGTAGTATATAAATGACACTACAAGATTTCAAATGATACTACGACATTTCAAATGACACTACGACCTTTTAAATGACACTACAAGATTTCAAATGACACTATGATATTTCAAATGATACTATGACATTTCAAATGACACTATGACATTTAAATGACACTACGATATTTCAAATGACATTATGACCTTTTAAATGACACTACAAGATTTCAAATGACATTTCAAAAGACACTACGAGATTTCAAATGACACTATGACATTCCGAATGACATTACAAACTTTCAAATCACACTACGATATTTCAAATGACACTATGACCTTTTAAATGATACTACAAGATTTTAAATGACACTATGATATTTCAAATGACACTACAAGATTTCAAATGACACTATGACATTTTAAATGATATTATGACATTTCAAATGACACTACGAGATTTCAAATGACACTATGACATTTCAAATGACACTACAAGATTTAAAAATGACACTATGACATTGAAATGACACTACAAGATTTCAAATGACACTATGACATTTCGAATGTCACTACGCCATTTCAAATTACACTTCAACAATTCAAATGACACTAGAAGATTTCAAATGATACTACGTACAAGATTTCAAACGACACTATGACATTTCAAATGACATTATACCATTTCAAATGACACTTCAACAATTCAAATGACACTACAAGATTTCAAATGACACTATGACATTTCAAATGAAACTTCAACAATTGAATGATACTACAAGATTTCAAATAACACTATGACATTTCAAAGGACACTACAAGATTTCAAATGACACTACGACATTTCAAATGTCACTACATTTGAAATGACACTAAACCCTAAACCCTAAACATTATGACACTATGAAATGGCACTATGACATTTCGAATGACACTATGACATTTCAAATGACACTACAAGATTTCAAATGACATTACGAGATTTCAAATGACACTACAACATTTCAAATGAAACTTCAACAATTAAAATGACACTATAAGATTTCAAATGACACTATGACATTTCAAAGACACTTCGAATGACACTATGACATTTCACATGATACTATGAAAGTTCAAATGACATTATTACAATTCAAAATGACACTATGATATTACAAATGACACTATAAGATTTAAAAATGACACTATGACATTCAAATGACACTACAAGATTTCAAATGACACTATGATATTTCGAATGATACTACAAGATTTCAAATAACACTATGCCATTTTAAATGACACTTCAACAATTCAAATGACACTAGAAGATTTCAAATGATACTACAAGATTTCAAATGACACTATGACATTTCAAACGATCTCCTCGCTCATTATCTATCTATGCACATAAACACATAATATTAATGGTTTCATTTATTAAGAAAAATAGTATCATTTGTTCTATATTAAAGGTTTCATTTGTTCTATATTAAAAGTATCATTTTTATATCCGAATAGTGCCTATTTCAACCTTATAGTGTGCTCTCAAAAAAAAAAAAAAACCTTATAGTGTCAATTATATAAAGTATCATTTAAAATGTTATAAAGTGCCAAAAATGATGTTATAAATGTTTCAGAACAAATCATTGCTCTCAAAAAGCCTTGAAAGCAATATTACACAGAGTAGTAGCTTTGTGTGGGTGAAGACCCAAAAAATTTAGAGTTGGTTGATCTGAAAGATCGTTCGAAGTCTGCCTCTGCAACATCTGCTGTTGTTGGATTCAGTTGACGGCTTAGTGAATCCACAATTTCGCCTATTTGGGGCCTGAATTCCTGCTCGGGCTGTTTGTTGTTTGAGAGAGAGAGAGAGAAAATCATAATAACGTAGCACAACTAAATTATATATTGATGTTATCTTTTGCAATACCTGAATACACATAGATACTACATCAGCAAAACGAGAGAGAGACTTGGAGGGAATTGTATTCTTAACGGCTGGATGGACCATCTGTGCTAATGACGCGCCATCGTGAAGCCTCGATGCAGCCCATCTTGCCAGAGACTGCTCTCCCGGTGCTCGTGTACTGCACACACACATACTGTATGAGATAGTAGCAGAAATGGGGAAGTTGAAGTGAAACCGAGGCTGTATAGAAGAAGACTGTAATTGTCAAAGGACTTTCTTCCTGTCAAAATTTCTAACAGCAGCACCCCAAAGGCATAAACATCAGCCTTTGAGTTACCAGAGCTAGGTTGTAGATTATCTGGTGCAATGTAGCCACTATCAGCTATTGCCATTTCAAAAGCCTGTCCAATGTAGCCACAAACATTATTTTTTCCAAGTAGTGTCATTTATATATCCAAAAAGTATCATTGAAACAAGTAACATAGTTTTATTTTAAATAGTATTAATAGTGTCACTTAACAAGTAACATAGTTTCATTTTAAATAAATGATAGTGTCATTGTTTTTCTCTCCACCAACTAAGCTAAACCGTGTCATTTTCTACCGTTAAAAGTGTCCATTAACCGTGTCATTTTCTAGTGTTAAAATGGAAGAAAAGCAAAGCACATACCATTGATCATATAAAATTGAAAAAAAAACATCTTTGTGCATAAATTATCTCAAAAATAAGAAACAAGAATAGTATCATTTAGTAAAGCTCAAAGTGTCATTTACATATATTGAAAGTATCAATATCATGCCCCAATTCGAAAATTTTGTTTCACTTTCATTTCATATATATGATGGTTGAATAGTGTCAGCTCTTCCAGCATCAAACAACACTGCCCAATAGCTCTAATGTCTTCAAAGCTCCCTCCGCATCCGCTCAATTCTAGCTTCATCAGTTTCTTGCATCCCTGAGCCAAGATGGTCAGACCAACATCCGAAATAAATGAACCATCTGCAACTCCACTCAGCTTCAAGATCTGCAGATTCCGACACGCCGCTATGCCGCGAAGAACTGTCTGTAGCAGAGCGGGAGATGCAGGGACTCTAGCAGGCGGCATCGCTAGGAAAGAAGAGAGAGAGGGAGACCGAGTGTGACACCCAAATCCATTTTAATTTTACATGAAAACGCACGCGGAAAATCATGATTATAAATAAATATTTAACAAGAAAATAGTGAAATAAATATTTTATTAACAAAAATTACTTTACTAAATATAACATTTTTAAGAAAGACTGAATTCAAAATATTTGATTCGCCATTCGACCTTCCACGTGCCTCCGACCTTTAAAACCTGAAAATGTTAAATATGGGATGAGCATACAGGGTACACTCAGTGTGGGAAACATGCAATCATTGTCCACGTTAATAAAATGAGAATCACATATGATCAATACATTCGTGACTGAAAGTCGCACGGTGGCATACCAAGGACCTTTCCGTCCTGGACCGATTGAGCCGGCCCCTGGCGACTGGTTGCAACCATAACTTTAACATGAAATCGCATTGTGGCATACCAAGGACGGTGAAGTCCTGGACCCATTGAGCGGGCCCCTAGCGATATAATTTAATGCAACTCACATATGGTAAACACATAATATTAAAATGGACAAGAATTAACCACGAGCATGTACTGAAATAAATCCCACACCTGAATTTTTGAACTTGAACTTCAACTTGAATGCTAACTTGAGTAAATCAATTAAAAGTAACGTCCTAGTCGCGCCGCACCTAATCAGATAAATTCAAATAATAAAATATAAGGGCCTAATTGAACTTTAAAAATAATAATAGTAGTTTAAATCTTAAGAATTTATTATCATAAAACCATTTAAAAATCATTGTCT
Organism: Salvia miltiorrhiza; assembly: GCF_028751815.1. Classification (NCBI taxonomy): domain Eukaryota; kingdom Viridiplantae; phylum Streptophyta; class Magnoliopsida; order Lamiales; family Lamiaceae; genus Salvia; species Salvia miltiorrhiza. The sequence continues at coordinate 48,843,259 of NC_080387.1, forward strand.
AATAGATTATAAAAAGGTTTGGGCTCAATATTTAATTAAAACTAAATTTAAATTAATAATGCAAGCCCAAATATGACATTCTTTGTAAAATAATATGCAAATGCATGCCTTTTGAAAAAAAATAAATAAATTAGTGCAATAGTTAATCAAATTATAGCCCAATCATTTAAGAAATTGAGCCCATTAACTTAAAACCAAACTAAGCCCAAAGCCCATTTCATTTCCCCATTTCCCCTACTTTAACTCTCATTCTCCAACACACCCACACAACTCACGCAGCTCCCATTTCCCTTCTCCCTCTTTGCCGCTCACTCTCTCTCGCTCTCTGTGCCCTCCTGCCGCCGCCACCGGACGGCAGCGCCGTCCCCGGAGGCCGGCGGCTCCGCCTCCTCTCTCCTTCCCTTCGACCTCTCTCCTTTCCTCACCTCTAGTCTCTCTCTCACTCTTCCCCCACCGCACCCAACAGCAGCGTCCACCCTTCTCCGGTGACACCTCCGCCAGCCACCGCCACAACCACGCTTCTCCCCTGTCGCTCGCCCGGCTAGCAGCAGCACCGCCATCGCCGCCCCTGCGTCGACAGCAGCACAGCCCAGCCGCCGTCCCTCCTTTTCCAGATCTAGCACCGCCCATCCGCCTCCTCCCTTTGTCCGACCGGAACAGCACAACGGCGGCGGCCGAGGCCACCGCACCACTGCCCCTTCTTCCTTCCGCCAGCCGCCGCCTTCCGCCAGCAACAGCGCACGGCGGCGCTATTCCATCGTCCCTCCCCCTGTTCTATGCCACAACCCCCTTTCCAGTTCATTCTTCTATTTCTACTTTTCCTTTTGTAAAAACAGTGAATATGAATTCTATTTCGATTTCTTCTCAATTTAATACCTGTATATGCATGTTTGAATTTACAAGAATTTTGTGGGAGTTTGGTTGTTTCTGATCAAGACAAACTGAAAGAAAGGTAAATATTTATGCATATGAAAACAATTATATAAGTTTTACAGAAATTTGTAAAATTACCGTTGAAGTCGGCAGTGAGAAATGGAAGTGGATTATATGGTGTAAGAGCATCCACAATGCTTGCACCCATAGTGGGTGCAATAGAATGGGTCCCACTTCTATTGCACCCACTCCCACAATGGTATTGCACTCACTATGGGTGTAATAGATTTTATTTTATTTTTGAATTAGTTTTATTCTAGTTTCCATTTTACAATAATTAAGAAATTAAAATTTCATTGAATTAAAATTCAAATCCTACATTGTTAGAAATAAAAAAAATACAAGAAATTAAAATCCTAAATTACTTAAATTAAAACAAACATAAAATAAAAAATCCTAAAAATCTGCAACGGAAAAGTAAAAACGGTCGAAAACGGCTAGTTTTTAATTTTTTTTTTTTTTCCGGCCGAAAAGGGGCGCGTGTTTTACACGCCCCCTCCATCGCACCCACTATTCACGAGTGCGTAGCTTCGCCTCCCCTCCTTCACACCCGGGTGCGGCAATGGTGGTGGGTGCGATAGGCCGGGTTCGATCCGGCCATCGCACCCACCATTGTGGATGCTCTAAGGAAATAGATGAGAAAAAGTCAGTTCATGCCAAGTTTGAAGATGATGGATTGAGGTTTAAATAGAGTGAAATTCGTAGGCTGCAAGACTTAAATTTAACTGGATTAAGTAAAATGGAATGCTTGTTCTTCAAGCTCACGAAAAGATAAGTGGTTGATCTTAAAATAGAGAATTGGTGGTTGAGAAGAAACCACGTAAATTGCTTTTGAAATTCAGATGATGGGCTCTCACTGGGCTCTTATTAAACTTTAGCCCAAAATATAGAAGAAGATGTGTAAATATTCCTTGACGGTCTAAATGTAGGAAATTACGTAAATATTTATATATATCTTTTGAGTCTAAAATGTTTATTGCTAAAATTATAATTTGTACTTTAAAATTATTCATCTAACTAGGGGCGCGACTAGATTCATCACAAACTCGACTGTTAGATATATATATTAATAACTCAAAAATATACTAATTTTCAAATAAAATTTGCAAAGGAAGTAAATGGTTTTGGGCTGTGACACCGAGAGATCGAGGATGAGAGAAGAGAGTGGAGAAAGGAAACACTGGTTTTTTTTTTATATATATATCGGGTCAAATGACCCGATTCTCTTTGTTCGACCCGACCCAAGCCCGCGCGCATATTGTGAGCGCACAATTATAACGGCGCTCATATAAGTTTTTGTGTAGAAACAAATATCGTGAATGAGTAAATATTTTAATAAAAAAAAGGAAACAATAATTTCATTGATAAGATAAAACGATATCATTTGACTCCACCGAAAAACTCTATGATTCGGTCAACATACATATAGGTTAAAGCGGTTATATATAATAATAAATTACCGACTTAACCTTAATAATTATTAACCGCTTAAATAGTTAGATTAATCAAGTCCGTGCGATTGCAATGATCGAACGGATATAATCAATTCTTTATTCTTAAAATATTTGTCATTCTCTATGGATCCATTCTCTCTCTCTCTCTCTCTCTCTATATATATATATATATATATATATATATGTATGTATGAGGGTGCGCTCCAATGAGACCCTTATTTTTAGTGAGACATTGAAACCCTTATTTTTCAATGAATAAGACATAGTATATACTAATGAACAAGGTAGTATATTCTGATAAACAATGCAGTATATACTGATGAATAATGAAATTTAAAATATTTCGCACCCTCCAGGATTCGAACCCTGAGAAGAAAATTCGCCCTCTAGGTACAATATCAGTCATATGATTGATAAAATTAATAAACGCACGAGATCGTGTCTAAGATCCTACTAAAAATAGGAGGTCTCATTAGAGCGCTCCCCTATATATATATATATATATAGGGAGAAGATCCATGAAGTATGATAAGTAATTTGAGAATGAAGAATTAACAAGGGCCCTCGGATTTAGCAGATCAGACGGTTAAGATAATTGACATTAATTAATTCAAAAATTATACTAAAGGTTAACTTGGTAATTTAGTTTTATTTGTAACCGTCCTAAGTTTGACCGAATCATATTCATTTCGGTTGATTAGATTCATATCTTTATTTTGTGTTTTTTTTTTTGTTTTTTTTGCCTTTTTTAGTTTGGAAGATTATAGAATTAAAGATATGTTTCATATCCATATTTACATATATATAATATTATTTTCATTAAACTACTTCACATTGAATTAACGAGTATTAAATAAATCTGCATAGATTTCACTTAATTAATTTGTATATATTCTATTAATTTTTTCGTAATAAATTTAACAGAATTAACATATCTTATTTTTTGTACCTTTATTCAAAATGTTTCATGTTAATTATTTTAGTTTATAGCAGTAAAAAAAATTCTAATATTTTATTTTGATGTTCGTGAGTTTATTAAGCTTATTCAAAATGTTTTATGTTAATATTTTATGTCAGTTAAAAATTCGAATATTTTATTTACATGTTCGTAATTTTAATAAGCTTATTCGAAAAGTTTTATACTAATCAAATATCAATAATATTATTCAGGAATATAATATGTAACGAATAATCACAAATTTTCAATGAATAAAGCATAAAACATATATATATTCCATTTTCACGTTTAATTGACCATTCAAATTTATGCAAAACTCATAATCGTAACAATTTGTTTAAAATACACGATCATAATATTATATATTTTTTATATTAATAAAGAATTAATCGAAGCCACTTATGATATAACGTATATAAAAACCTTCTAATGGGTCACAATTCGTCAGACCATCAATGTATAGAAATTAAGAAGCATCTGAATTATTTTTCCCTACATATATATACGCATCCTATAATTCATTGATAGAATGGTTGCAGGAAAATTCATTCAGCAAAAAATAAGTCATTATAAATAATGTTCCTATATCCATATGTATCAAATAAAAAAGTAGTATTTATTATTTATTAAAATATCTAACTATAACGAATAAAATACTACTATTTAATTGAATATATAATAACTTAATTTTAGTTGAATTGTTACCTTGCTAGCTCATATAAGAAGGCGATTAGGCCAGTTGCTTTATTGTGCATCTTATTTCATCAACCTATAAATAAAAAATATCAGCCAATAATAAATGAACTGCGATTATATATAAGAATAGTAAAAAAAACAAAAAAATGATGAATTAAATAATGTAATAAAGGCATAATCCAATGATTCATCTCTTCAAAAGTTTTCGAGTGTTGAACTAAAAGCCGCCGAAGCATATTCTTGGGAAATATAGCTTCAAGAGAAAACGGACAACGAGTTTCCTTCCGGTAATACATGAAATAAAGCAAAACAATTTTTTTCAGAAAGCTATTTATCTTCGCCCCTTTTCATATATATATATAGAGAGAGAAATTGCTAAATGTATTTAGAACTAAGAAATGCGTGTGAAGATACGTGAATAATTAAGTCATCAATAATTTTTATAAATAGACATTTTGATCTAGGTTCGAATTTAGGTGTTGCATTCATCCACCAAGATAATATATCTGCAATCAGGGGCGGAGCCAGGGGGGGCTAGGGGGGGCTAGAGCCCCCCCCAAATTTTGATTTTTTTTTTTTTTATAATATGTCTAAAAATGTTGTTATTATTATTATTATTATTATTATATTTGTATTTTAGTAAAAAAATGTCTAAAATGTATTGAATGCCCCCAAATTTTTTTTAGTAAATGTTGAACTATTATTATTAAATTGAGGTTTTTTATAAAAAGAAAAAGAAAAAAGCCAATGAAAGCACAGTAATGCAGACTAGAGGCACGAGACTCGGAAAGGAGCTCGTAAAACAGGAAACAAAGCAAAAAACGATTTAAAAACCATTCAAAATCGTCCACCTCCATTTCGTCCGACCAACGTCCTGTGGCGATATTATTCATAACACGCAAACTAGCACTTCCGCTATGATCAATGACGAAGTCCCTCGGCTTCTGACCCATTTCCTCCGCATTTCTGAGGCGGCTTTTTATGCTATCTTCATGATTCTGTGTAACGCGCGGACGCTCCATACCTTTTGGAGGACGTCCTCGTCGCTTAGGCGGTGCTTGCTCAACAAGCATTTGCATTCCTTGGCTAACCTGCGCCTCCAACCGACTGATACGACTATCAATATCTTCTGGAGCAGTAGTGTGCGAGTCTTTGCTTTGCTCACCCAAATCACCATCCAATTTTTTAGCCTGCTGACCAACGAACTCTCCAGCTTGCTCAGAATTGCGAGCTTCATCCAAATCAGCAGCAGCCGTAACAATCTCAGTCGGATCCCCAGCCGGCGTTTCCATCTCAATTTCCTCGTCCACCTCGTCCTCACTACCAGTCGTCTTATGAAGCTCCTGATCAACCGAAACCAACACCGCTGCCTCCGGCTCGTATAACGCTCTCTCCTCAGAGCCATGATCGTCAACCCTCTTGGAATCCAGAACTGGGTTACTGCCAGCCATCTCATGGCCTTCATTCTGGAAATCATGCTGCTGCCCCCCCGTCGCCAAATGGCCAAAACTAGTAGTGTTCTGCTGTTCCCCCGTGGTTTGCACGATTGGGACAACAACCTTCTTGCCATGCTTCACAATGTGCCATTGTTTATGATTCACAACACCAGACTGATGGTTAGGAGCAGCCGTCAGATTTTCCTCAATAGCTACCGGCTCCACACGTCGTTTTTTTCGACATGTTTCTTGAGAATGCCCAGTTATTTTGCAACGACGACAGTAAAGAGGCAAATTTTCAAAGACAAATTCAACATGGAATGATGTATCCTCACCATCAATTAAAAGAGTAGAAGGTAGATTTTGCGACATATCGATTTCCACAAGGATTCTAGCGAATTGTCCGAAGTCACGTCGTGCCGACGCTCCATCGATCTTTAAGGGGTGACCCAAATATCTGCCAATTCCAGAAATAACCTGTGGGTTCCAGTATTCTATCGGCAGATAGTGTATGCGAACCCAAACATCCGCCAAAGGGGAATTCTCTTTGAAAGGATCAAAATTTCGAGTCCATGCACGGAGTCGGAGGAGCCCTTTTGAGAGCTCCCAAACTGCCTTTCCCTTTGCTGTAGCCTTATCTTCAGCCGTAGTAAATCGGAGAGTGAAATAACCTTTTCCCAAAGGAATTAGTTGCCAATCAGAGGTTAAACTCCATAATCTCTGAAGTTCCCACTTTAGTTCCAAAGTTGATCTTGGTTTGTCTCCTTTCTGAAGAAACAAACGTCCTGTCAAAGCAAATTCAAAGGCCTTAATCTCCTCAAGATATAGATCCTTCGGTATTTTGAGGGAGAACTGCTCGCCCTCCTTAGTAGGCCGCAGATCATGAAAAATGTGAGCAGCCAAATCCTGTATTTTCACCGGTTTCTTGCCAGTAGCCTCCGCATAAGAAACTCTATCGTCATTCTTAGGGGAGATGCTAACGATGTCGGAATAAGTGAGAATCTGGGTGGGTTCCTTATCTGTCAGATTTGATGAATTGCCACTAGATCGCATTCCGACGGCAATCGCGTCGGAATCAGTACCCGACCCCCTGGGAGGCAGACGCATATCATGGGAGAGATCAGGTTTAGTTCGAACATCAAAGTTGGAAGAAACCGGGGGAAGGTTAAGACCCCCCTTGTCTCGACCGATGATCGGCGAACTGGTGGCCATCCGCCGGGGATTCGCCGTTGCTGGGTGCGGTGGCCGTGAGAAGAGTCGACCTGGGAGCCGCGGTGCAGTCGCGCAGCTGAGGGTCAGCGAGAGACGGAAGTCTCGCAGCGAGCTTCGAGATCTGGGGAGGCGCCGTTGCTGGGTGCGGTGACCGTGAGATGACGGAAATCGCGCAGCGAGCTCCGAGATCTGTGCAGATCGCCTGCTCCCCACCAAGCAGCGTGAAGATCGCGTGCAGATCGCGTGCAGATCGGCTGGAAGGAGGAATTTTGGTCCTCACCTTGACCAGATCGCCTGCGTACAGATCGCGTGCAGATCGCCTGGAAGGAGGAAGTCGGAAGACGCCTGGAAGGAGGATCTGCAGATCGTCTGCGTGCAGATCCTCTCCGCCTAAGTCGGATCTGCAGAACGCGTGCTGGGCGGCGGCGAGCGAGATGCCTGCTGGGCGGACGGAGACGCCTGCTGGGCGGAGGCCGGACGGACGGAGACGCCTGCTGGGCGGCGGCGAGCGAGATGCGAGAGCCTCTCTGCTGGCCCCTGTTCATACGAGAGTCACTGCTGGCCCCTGTTCATGCGAGCTGATATTTCCTCTCTGCTCATGCTCCTCTCTGCCAAAACAATCGCTCTTCAACAATCAATATAGCCTCTTCGTATCAAATGTTGAACTATATTATCTATGAAAATGTTGTTATTATTATTATTATATTTGTATTTTAGTAAAAACTGTCTAAATGTATTGAATGCCCCCCAAAAAAAATTTAGCTAATGTTTTGAACTATATTATCTATGAAAATGTTGTTATTATTATTATTATTATTATTATATTTGTATTTTAGTAAAAAATGTCTAAATATATTGAATGCCCCCAAAAATTTTTTTAGTAAATGTTTTGAACTATATTATCTATGAAAATGTTGTCATTATTATTATTATTATATTTGTATTTTAGTAAAAAATGTCTAAATGTATTGAATGCCCTCAAAAAAAAATTTAGTAAATGTTGAACTATATTATCTATGAAAATGTTGTTGTTATTATTATTATTATTATTATTATTATTATTATTATTATTATTATTATTATTATTATTATTATTATTATTATTATTATTATTATTATTATTATTATTATTATTATTATTATTATTATATTTGTTTTTTAGTAAAAAATGTCTAAATGTATTGAATGCCCCCAAAATTTTTTTTAGTAAATGTTTTGAACTATATTATCTATGAAAATGTTGTTGTTATTATTATTATTATTATTATTATTATTATTATTATTATTATATTTGTATTTTAGTAAAAAATGTCTAAAATGTATTGAATGCCCCAACAAATTTTTTTAGTAAATGTTTTGAACTATATTATCTATGAAAATGTTGTCATTATTATTATTATTATATTTGTATTTTAGTAAAAAATGTCTAAATGTATTGAATGCCCTCAAAAAAAAATTTAGTAAATGTTGAACTATATTATCTATGAAAATGTTGTTGTTATTATTATTATTATTATTATTATTATTATTATTATTATTATTATTATTATTATTATTATTATTATTATTATTATTATTATTATTATTATTATTATTATTATTATATTTGTTTTTTAGTAAAAAATGTCTAAATGTATTGAATGCCCCCAAAATTTTTTTTAGTAAATGTTTTGAACTATATTATCTATGAAAATGTTGTTATTATTATTATTATTATTATTATTATTATTATTATTATTATTATTATTATTATTATTATTATTATTATTATTATTATTATTATTATTATTATTATTATTATTATTATTATTATTATTATTATTATTATTATTATTATTATTATTATTATTATTATTATTATTATTATTATTTTAGTAAAAAATGTCTAAAATGTATTGAATGCCCCAAAAAAAATTTTTAGTAAATGTTTTGAACTATATTATCTATAAAAATGTTGTTATTATTATGATTATATTTGTATTTTAGTAAAGAATGTCTAAAATGTATTGAATGCCCCAAAAAAAAAAATCCGGGGGCTACCGCCCCCGAACCCCCGTAACAGTTCAGCCCCCCCCCAAAAAAATTCCTGGCTCCGCCCCTGTCTGCAATAGTTATTGATTGAATGATTGAAAATGATTCTTCATTCTTATTTTATCTAGTGGTTCTTACTTAAACAACTCCCGATATATATATATATATATATGGGGAGGACTACAGTAAAAACACTTCTTAAAATATAAATATAAACGTTTTTTAATGTACGAATTTTATCCAACAGGGTTACGAATTCATCCAACATGGTTACGAATTGTGAAAAATAAAATTTTGCTACCTTTGGGATTCGAACCCAGGACCACGAATTCATCCAAAAGGGTTACGAATCAACCGTAGATCTTGATGATCTAAGGGCTGAAAATCATTTATATTTTATACACTTAAGAGTGTTTTTATTCTAGCCCTCCCCTATATATATATATATATATATAAATATATATATATATGGTTCGAATCCTGGAGGGAACAAAATATTTTAAATTTTGTTATTCATCAGTATATAATGCATTGTTCATCAATATATATTGCCTTGTTCATCAGTATATATGTCTTATTCATTACCAATTTTTCAAATTTTATTTTTCATCAGTATATACATCTTGTTCGTTAGATATACGTCTTGTTCATTAGTATTATATGTCTTATTCATTGTCCTCATGTTACACGAAATGAGAATGAATTTGTAACGTTAGATTTTAAAATTTTATGGCTAATATTTATTTAGAGGGCGAATTTATACTTGGATTCGAATCCTGGAGGGAACGAAAATTTTATCGATTAATTGAATTTTGTTATGTAGTTATTAATTATAAGCAATTTATGTAACATTATATACTGACTTATGCATTATTTTTATTTCTTACAAAAAATAGCATTGTTAGTATAACATATCCCTAGCTATATATACATAAGTAAAGACCAAAACAAACTATTCATGCATGACCAGATAAACAAATTACTCCTTTCATCCTAGTTAAAGTGAGCCATTTTCTTGGGCACGGGAATTAAAAAATGTGTGCTTTGTGTGTAGGTGAAAAAGTGAAAAGATGATTAAATAGTAAAACTTTTACTCAAAAAGAAAAGAGTCTCACTTAGCTAGGACGCCCAAAAAGAAAAATGTCTCATTTTAGCTGGGATGAAGGGAGTATATTATTAAGAATGAAAGTTACGGTTTTATTTTAACAATTAGTTCAATTATATTATTAGGAATGAACGGTTAATATGTATTCTAGTCCACATAAATGTTTGATGTCTAAATAATTAGTAGGCGTATGTTTAATACTCCCTCCGTCCCTGAAATGGCTTCCTCTTTGGAGACGGCAAGGGTTTTAATGAAAAGTTGTAAAGTGTCATGATAGTGGAGAAAATGTGATATAATTATTATTGAAAGTTGTGAAAAGTGTTATAATTAGTATTGGGAGGAGTCAGGGGATGTTTTAGGACATTAACTTAGATTGATTTAAAAATTAGGACAATAACTTTCGGATTTGTAAAAATAGGACACTGATTATTTTTTAAAGTAAAATAGGACACTAATTAATAAGCGTCGTAAAAATAGGACATTTCTCAGCCGATAATTGGCTAAAAAATATCCTGCGGATGCAACACTTATTAATTAGTGTCCTGGTTTACTCTAAAAAAAAATTAGTGTCCTATTTTTACAAGTTCAAAAGTTATTGTCCTAATTTCCAAATCAATCTAAGTTACTGTCCTAAAAAACTCTCGAACTCGTATTGGGAGTGGTGAAAAGTGAAAGTAAGAATAAATAAAGTATTATTAGTGGTGGGGTAGGTGTCCAAAAATGGAAAGAAAGAAACATGAAGTTATTTGGGGGACATCCCAAAATGAAAAAAAGATGAAGTTATTTTAGGGACGGATGGAGTATAAAATGTATTGAAATTTTATGATATCCCAAAATTTTAATAATTTTTATTATTTGAATTAATGTTGCTTCTTGATTCATGTATCATTGAAAAAATGCAATTAAAAATATTATAGCGATGAGGATAAAATATTCAATCATATACTTAATTGATCATTGAAAGCAAACACTTCTTATTATTAAAATGCGTTTTTATTAAAAATGGGAAAAGGAAAAAAGAACAAAGAAACCCTAGAAAGCACAAAATAGCAGACTTAGGGCCGATCCTCATTAAAACCTTTTCATGGAAAACCCCATGGGAAAAACCAGAAAAGGAAAAAGAGTGTTCGTCAAAAAAACAAAGACCACGACCAGAAGAGCGGAAGGAAAGTTTCTGATACTCCGGCCTAACCATCGTCCCAAAACAATCCTGGCTCAAACTAGTCACAACCGAAACAAGAACACACAAAGCAACAAAGATGCACCAACCAAACGAAGACCGGATACACCCCCAACGAGCAGCAACCACTCCAAGAGACCAATCCTAAACAGCCCCATGTCATCAATTCTTCATACGAACGCGACTATGAGTCGCCATATCCAAAGACACCGCAATCTTAATATCCTCAATAGCAAAGGGCCACCACCCTTCGATCCGGGCATGATTAGCCATAATATCCGCCACACAATTTCCTTCTCTATAAATATGCGAGATCTGAAGTCGAAAAGTTGAAAGCCAATTTAAAGTCTGTTTCCAGAGCGGAAGAAAACGCCAGGGAACATTCAGAGAACGAGATTGCAGAAGCTGGACAACATAAGACGAGTCTGCTTCAATCCAAAGCCAGTGCCAACCCCGAGAATTCGCAATTCGAATAGCATGCATGATCGCGAAAAGCTCCGCTTCAAAAGCGAACCCCGAACCCCCTTTATAGTGATAACAACCGCGAACCGCACCCCAGTTATCGCGGAACACACCGCCCGCGGCAATGCTCCCAGGTTTCCCAAGTGCCGAACCGTCAGTATTGACTTTAATCCACTGCCCCGCCGGTGGCCACCAGTGAACCTCAATCATCATAGGGGGCGGAACAGCGCGCATAGCAACCCCAATCCGCCTAAGCACCAAATAATCCTGCCAAGAGTTATGAGAACGCCCAAGCTTAGGGAAATTGGAATCCATCTCCTTAAACGCAACTTTCAGGAACCCAAGAATCAAATTCGGGTGGAAACTGGCATCATTAAAAGTCACTTGATTGCGGCAATCCCAAATTTTCCAAATAAAATTAATCACCCCAGCTTTCCAGTAGGATTGAACCAACGGACTGAAATCTGTGTTCCATGCAGCAGCCAACATGCTATGAATATCCAAGCAGTCCAGCATGTGCGATTTGGCAAACCAATCAAAGAAAACCACCCAAGTCTGTCGAATAACACTGCAATTCCAGAACAAGTGGTCAATAGACTCCTCAGCCAACCCACACATCACACATCTGTTAGGTCCGTGCATGCCCCTTTTGATTAGACCATCCAGAGTCGGCATCTTCAAATGCAGAATCCGCCAGGTGATAAGAGATCTTCTGTCAGGAATAAAACACTCCCAAATCCAAGTGCCCCAAAGAACTTTGGGAAAATGCGGAGACTGCGAAACATAGGCAAGAGAGGCCGAAACCTCCCCACTAACAGAAGGTTTCCAGAAGCGAGTATCACTCTCCTCCCCAATTGGAAGCAACAGAATATCCACCACAAGATCAGGAAACTGAATAATAAAATCCGGAGTGAAATGCCAAACACCATCATAGAAGTAATCACTTACAGCTTGCTGCAGGAAGTCTTTCATAAAAGGCGGAATATGAAGCTTGTCCGCCAACTTGTAACCCAGCCAATCGTCATGCCAAAAATAAATGTGTTCTCCAGTGCCAATATAGGAATAAGAATCCATCACCAAGGAGTTAACATGCTCCCTCACGCCAGTCCAAAATGGAGAAGAAGCCAAGAACATCTTGGCATAGCCAAAATTCGACAAGTAGCGAGTCGCCATGACTGAAGGGGCGAATTCTCGGCCTTGCACAAGCTTCCAGGCCATCTTCATCAAGAAGCTTCTATTCATAGCCGAAAAAGCAAACACTTCTTAGTATCAAAGCATAACATATAGATAAATAATCTAGTGAGAATGATATCTTTTGTGAAAATGAGAATGAATCTGGAACGCATTCAAATTATATGACTGATATTCATTGAAATTAATCGTATAAAGTGAAATTAACAAACAAGTCAATAAAATCTACGAACTACAATTCAATATAATGCACGGACAATATTCTTACCTAGGTTCAAAGTTTAACCCTAAGACATAAAATAGAAACTATTTTCACAATATTCTAAGGACTAAATCATTTGCTAGGAAATTTCACATCAACAATGACAAAAGAAAACCAATTAATCTATCTATCAAACAAAGACCTGTATTAACACTAGAATAATAAAGAACAAAAAACATGATTTTTTCAATTTTAAAATATGAAAAGATATCATCTATATATTAAAGCAAAATAAATCATATCCTAGGTGGCATTCTATAATCACTCCATTATAATTTTCCTCAATTCTCACTCATTCTTTTTTTTTTAATTTTAATCAATTTCTATATCTTAAAAATCATTATATAAATATTCCAACAAAATAAATTCTAATCCTACCGTATGTGGCATCCTATAATCACTCCATTCTAATTTTCCTCAATTCTCATTCATTCTTATTTATTTTTTCTAAATTTTAATCAATTTCTATATCTAAAAATCATGATATATTTAAAAACTAAATATCTAAAAAATCATTATATAAATATTCCAACAAAATAAATTATATCCTACGTGGCATCGTACAATCACTCCATTCTAATTTTCCTCAATTCTCATTCATTTTTATTTTTTATTTTTTATTTTTTAATCAATTTCCATATCCAAAAACTATTAAATATCTAAAAATCATTATATATCTAAAAACTGTTAAATATCTAAAAATCTTTATATTAGTATTCCATTGATCAATAAAAATCTTTATATTAGTATTCCATTAATCAATAAAATTTTATTTATATCCATACACGAAAAATAGAAAATACATATAGTTGTAATTTTGAGGTTGTAATGATTATTGTAATATTATACTTCATAATATCCAACTCTCCAATCAATTTAGAAACGTACTTGATTTACTTTTTAACATATATGACTTTGATGTTATTAATTCTATTTATATTCCCTAAAAAATTATCTTCGACCTCATGGGCAGACGCCGCAGACCAATTCAGGTTCCTACGTATATAATACTTTAATTGGGTTAAAATAAAAATCACTCTTAAGATAAGAATGTAGAAGTAATCTATACCCTTAATCAATAATACTTTAATGGACACGATTTAAAATTTATTATATCTTAATTTGCCTCTAATACCTACTGTATATATTAGGAATAAAAAAACTACTATAGAAAAATACTACAGATCCCTTAAAAATCACAACAAAGTTGGATTGAAACTCTGCTTACATATAAATTTCATAAGATATTTAAATTAGGTCGGTCAATTTCAAATAAATATTATAATTTTCTACTTTAAAACAATTTCATTAAATTCTTTAATTTAGTGAAAAAAATTATGAACCAAAAAATACATTAATAATTTCATAAATTTATATTTTAATAGAGCCCGTAAAAGCGCGACGATAAATCGTTTCTTAAATAAATCGACTGAAATTCAATTTAATACAGGAGAATCGTTATTAATTGTCTCTGGAGTGGAATGCCCCCACGGCCTCCCTCGTCTAGGTCCGGCCCAGCATGCAATAATAGAGTCCATATTCTCACAAATTTTGATATCATATTTACAATATTTAAATTTCATTTATTTATTTTTTACTTGTAAAATTCATTTATTTTAATATAAGATAATAATTCCTTTATATATACACCTCGCGCGTGTAGAATGAATATACATATAGCATCACTCAAATCTTATTTTCAGTATCACTATAATGTTTTAATGAAAATAAAAATGTGTGAAATGAGCAAGGTACAACCGTACGTAGAAGTACTGCAGTGCTGTTTTTCAACTACTACAACAAAGTTGTAAATACACGAGGTACGTACCTACATTCTCTTTCATTGATGAGTGAGTTTTGAGCTTAATTAGATGACAGTTGGAGATGCATATTTCTTAAATTTTTCCCTATAAAAAAAATATAAAAAACAACTTTTTGTTAAGTTTTTTGTAGTTTTGCCAATTTAGTCATAAAAAGAAGTGAAATTAAAGGTTGGCGACTACATACAGAGTCTCTGCAGCAGTGGCGGTGGATTTGAGGAGGGAGAATTCGGCGGTGGGTGAGTTAGGCTCAATTTTTCCTTATTATCTTCGCTTTATTATTATTACCATTTTTTTAGAATATTTTATTAATAATCTCACCATATTTTAACTTACACCAAACTGAACACCTTTTTTTTATATACCGAAACCCGATCAATGTGTATTGTTGAAAAAAATTAGTAAGTGTGTTGAATTCGCTATAATTAAATCAAAAAATTGTTGTAGTACTGAAACATATTGTCTCAAATATTAATTAATTTTAAAAAACTCAGTCACAAGTTGCATTTTGTCTGATTAATTAACAATTATTTTATCGTATCAATGATTTATTATCTGTATATATGCATTATTATGTCCAGTGCAATAATAGATAAATATGTAATAGTAATATATATAGTATCATGTGGTTCCAATAAGATTTCTATTATATATATATATATAGAAACAATGTGTGTGTGTATATATGTTATATGTATGTATATATATGCATGTATCGAAGGGGGAGGGCTACCCACCTTTTAAAATAAGAAATAAGAACTAGAAAAAATGTATGAATTTTATGTACAACACGTATGAATTCATTGTATAAAGATATAAATTGTGAAAAATAAATTTTCACTACCTTTGAGATTCGAACTCAGGATCATGAATTCACCCAACAAGATGATGAAGATCTTGATGATCTAAAGGCTCAAAATTATTCTTATTTTATATCTTAAGAAGTATATATACTTATTTTAGCCCTCCCCTATATCGAAGTTTTATAGTGAAGGAAAATGAAAGCACGCATGTATATTCAAATGCCCATGTACATAACCCGTTCATAATTACTGGCATTTTTATAAGCAAAAATACAATTTGGATAGTGCCAAGCTTTATCCAATCTAATTTTAATTTTTTTATGAAATGAACTTCTCATATACATATGATCAGGAAAAAGAAAAAGAAAAAAATAGCACACTGATTAGCTTGAACCAAACTCAAATTGAGCACATTTGCTTGCAAAAATATGCAAGTATAGATAAATCCGAATTTTGGAAACACAGCATGCAGAAGAATTAAAATGCTGTTTATATTGAATGAAAATACAATTGACAACACATAACATTATACGGCCGTTTATACCATAGCCAGAGTTGCATTTCACGCAATAAAATTACAATAACATAAGGGATCGATGTACTATCGCCTTTTTAAAGAAATACATTTAATATATTAGGGATATATTCCCAGAGCAGATATCGATTTCACTTGTTTCGTATTGCTGCCCTTCTGAATTGATGCTTTTCCGGCCCCTATAATTAAAAATAAATAACCCCAGATTAAATAAGGCAGCACATAGGTGAAGCAATTTGAATCTCAGAAAAAATACTTTGGAGTTAGAACTATACATAATTATTGGTCATCAAAAAGCAGTTAGAAAGTTTAAGAGAAAAGGCGCACGATCAATTTTTCTAATAAAGGAAACACAATAACGAATGCTTGTCATTTTGTGGATGGATGATTTGTTGAAGAAATGAAGCTAAATTTGCACAAGATATAATTCGAGAAATAGAAAGGTATATCGACATTACCTCGTTGAGTTTTGGTTGGCTATTTGTCTCCAGCATCAGCCCAAAATGAATATGAGGAAAGTGTGCCCACTACACCAAGTAAAATTAATCATATCAATGTGGTCCAAAACTTATTTCCCTTTTAAACGTATCCAATCTCGTATTTTATTTCATATATTCACGTCCAACAATATATATAAACTATTACATGAAATACTAGGTTGGACTGTCAAAACTCAAAATTCACTAGCAACTAGTTTCTCTTTTTTTTACAAAAAAAAATTAATTATATATCGGTTTTTTTAGCATATACTCATATAAATAATATATTAGGTCAACTTACATTTTTTGCAGCAGTACTGAAAGCCTCCCTGTGACTGATTTCTGGATTATTGGCCTTGATTCTTTGAATCTCCTCTCTGATGATTTACATTTATGGTGTGAACTAATTAGCAATCAATGCTAGTTGCAATTTCTTGTATATAGAATAATGAAACATATATAACTCAGAAAAGTGAGTAACAATTTGAATTATAAATATCATGTTGCATAATCCCATTACTTTATGAACTGGTTATACGCTGATGGAACTCGCTGCCTCTTCTCCGGAGCTGCACACAAGATCACGGTGCAAGATTAAGATACAATCAATTAATTAAATTAGAATAAAAATCAAATTAAGAAGTATGTATATATATTTATACGTCGATTCACGATTCTGGGCTCAGGTTTTTTCGAAATTGAGGGCTGGGTTTTGTAGTTCCATTTGGAAGATGAGCTCAGATCAACCTTGTATTCAGTTGGAGTAGTACTGCTGTTAGTTGCCTGAAATAGACCAATCAAATAATTATAGTTTTTATACTATAAATTATAAGTTGTAAATTTGACAAATATTGTTGAAACGGATGCTATAAAACATATTTTCTAGATCATGATCATACCACTGAATACTAAAAAAAAGACCAAAAAAAAAAAGAGAAGAAGAAGCAAAACACACACAAAATCAGACCAAAAGGGGTGCTTGAAAAGATGTTTACTCACAAGATAAAGAAAGGATAAACTAACAACACTGAAATGACTGATTCAGTTAAGAAAATGGCTGCTAGAATTGACAGTTGCAAGATGTAGCCGGAATCTAGGGGAAAAATACGTGTTTCCACTGCAGTGGACAATTCCTGATGAAAAACCAGAATCTATATATAAATAGTGCTTCAATTCATCTCAGAGCTAGAGAGAGAGAGAGAGAGAGACAGAGACAGAGACTTTCTTCCTAATATATAATATTAAATTAAACCCATATCTCCTATCCATCAAATCACCTAATCATTTAAATACGAAAAGTAATGATCTTCAATCTTCATCCCAAGAAAATTAAAAATAAAATGCAAGGAGATAGATAATTAGCAGCAGCTGTAGCTGCAAAAATACAATCTCCAAGAAAAGCAGACTATGTGCTGCGGTTATGGCGGCTGAGATGTAAGATCTTGAAGCAATAAACGGCCGTTTACTTTTTGAGGTTACAGGATTCCGTTTGAGAAGATC
Organism: Salvia miltiorrhiza; assembly: GCF_028751815.1. NCBI lineage: Eukaryota > Viridiplantae > Streptophyta > Magnoliopsida > Lamiales > Lamiaceae > Salvia > Salvia miltiorrhiza. The sequence continues at coordinate 48,861,316 of NC_080387.1, forward strand.
CAGAAACCCTAGATTTGAGGCTGTATCAGTATTATAAAGTCAAAATAAACCTGAAAATCTTGGCAGGAAGAGGGCGGCTGCATCGATGGGAAGGCAGCAGCAGCCATATTCACAGTCCACAGATTGCTGCAGTGGCCGCATCGAACTGTCACAACATCAAGCAAACTGCTGCATGGAACACTCACCTGCACAAACAAGCACCATCAACAAATGTAACATCTCAGATGAGAATGAGATCCTAGGTTTTTCTATGGTTTCATTCAAATCTGATAGACACAACCCTAAAATTCTCGAGAGCTGGTCCAATTTGAATTGGGAGGCTTTCACTTTAATCAAAAACCACCGAGGAAAAAGGCTTAATTTTGACAGCATAGCGAAATCTTTTTCAGACAGGAAAAGAAAAGCTTAAGCCAGGAGGAGATGAAGGAATTGTAGCCATCATCGCCTCGAATCAACATACTACTTTTAGCAAAAAAATCAAGACCAGCTATTATGTATGTGTGTGTATATATGTTTCTTTTTCAGCAGACGTGATTCCACCTTCACAGGCAGGGAGATATATGACTTTTCTTTATCTGTCAAAGGAAAGAAGAAAAAAAGAAAAGAAAAGGGAGAATTGTTGAAGTGGACAGATGATGATCGCCACAAACAAACAAGAAAACCCCTGGAGCAGAAATGATGTGCATTTCCTGCATAATAGCACCAAAACCTGATCACTGAAGCCCAGGAATCAGCTTTATTCATCGCCTCAGGAAATCATCTTTTTCTTTACAAAACCCACATGAAATAAATTTGCACACACACGCAAAAAAAGAAAAAGAAGAAAAAGAGGAGATTTGAAGAGCTCTCATGCATAATGAAATGATGAGATCCGAGTAGAGTTGTACCGCAAGAACGATGTTGCAGAAGTTGCAAGGGATGTAGCGGAATTGCTCGGACACATCCATTTCTGAACAAGAGAAAAAGTGAATAACCCAAATAATTAGCTGAAACAAGAGATAAGGGAAAATAAATTTTCCTTGCTGAAGCTTTTTCCTCTCTTTGTCTATAGCTTTGCGTCCAAATTGAGCTATGCTATATACACAAATTTATATGCACATATATATGATAGCATCCAAGAAATTTATGATTTCTAGACAGCCACCGCCACCTGCGTGAGGTGAAATTATAAAAAGTAAAAGGTGGGGTAGAATGTAAAAGGTGCGATATGTGGATACAAGTGGAAGTGAAACGACGTCGTCCGATTGATATATAGTGGGTTGAGGATTAAGGGTTAGGGTTTCGATGAGGTGAAAGGATTTTTGGCAGCATTAGCACAACTGTGGCTTCAATTCCTTTATTTATTTTTATTTTTGTTTTTAAGAAATAATGGGTCTCTTTCGTTATCTCTATCTCTGCTATCCTCGGCGGACGAGGGGGGCGGTTTTCCCTCACTCTATGCTACTCCCTTTGGACACCTTCTTGAAGGCGTAGGCACAAATAAATCTTGATAGATCCTTGGGATTTTCTAAATTTCAACTTTCAGATTTAGATGACTCCATTTTTTCATAATTTGATTGGATGATATGGGTACTTTTAATTTGTAATAATAATAATAATAATTTATACAAAATACTACTAATAATTTTATAAGAATAAAAATTTAATATACAATTTGTGGATACGTACATGCTTTAAAAAATTATTAGTTTGATGTAAACTAGTACGCTCTCTCGCGATGCACGGGCACAATATATTTTGTTACTTTTAAAATTTAAAATTATATAAAAATATTAAAATGCCATTGTTTATGAGTTAATTTGAAACAAAAACAATTATGTTAGTTAATTAATTAATTATAAGTATTTGATTTAAAGTAGTGTAAAAATACTATTATTATCAATTTAATGAATACACGAATATTGTATTGTTGTGTCCAAAAAAATCACATATAACGGAAAGCAATAAGAATGCAGACATTTACGTATTCGATCGTAAAGATCTACATCCAAAGGAATTTTTTGGTTTCACTATGATTTGTGCGTGTTTATATTGTACAGAGTTGGATCCTTACATCCACAGGATTTTTTGGGTGTTTTTCACCATGATTTGTACGTGTTTACATTTTACAGAGTTGGATCCTTAAATAATGAATATATGCTCCTATTTAAAGACAAAATACTAAGAAATTCTAGTAGGAATGGGACTCTATTTAGACTTAGAATACAACTATAATTCTTCATATTTATACTCATGTCTTCGTGTTGATCTTCTTCTTTATTAGATATTTGATAGTCTTCAAGATAGCTTCAAATCCCGAAAAATTAGGGGATGCACATTTTTGTCCTCATCATGTATAATAGTAATAATTAAACACGTATAATAATAATTAAATTTAAAGCAAGTCAGCCTCATCACACTAAAAAATTAATAAAACAAATTTAATAGCCTTCATTTAATATATCAATTTGGACTCTTAAAAGTTCAAACTATATTATTATTAAAACTTCATATTTGAATAGCTCAAAACTAATTTAAAAAGTATGAAAAATACGAATAATATAAAAAGAAAAATATAACAACAAATATATTTATATAAATAAATAAATAATTTGCGCACATAATTAAATAATCCAAGCTAGTCTCGACCATTTATTACGGATTGATTAATTTTGGACTTGTTTGATCATGTTATCATTCAAATACTCAATCCTAGGATATATTAATCAATCGATCACATCATTAAGTGCTCTTCAATGGGACACTTAATTACAAGTGTCCCATTAGAGCTATTTTAATAAGATTTATGGTTATACATAGATTTTTAATAATTTTTTTTTTACTTATTTATTCATTCTTTCATGAACATTTAGTCAACAAGTATAAAATAAATTTTGAACATTTAAAATTAATTAAATTATTATAATTGTGTATCAATTATAATGTCATCAAATTGATTATAACATAATCATAACACTAATATGACCACACTGCATAATTTCTTTTTGAATGAAATATGCATGCAATAACATATTTTGTCTAAAATGATCATATATGTCAGTAAATATAAATAAAATATTCAGTAAACGTAAATAAAATTATTAAAATATTAATATTGATTAAATTTATGATTACACATGGGCTTATAACAATTACTCCCTCCGTCCCAACGAAAGCGATGCGTATTCCTTTTTGAGCCGTCCCAACGAAAGTGGTGCATTTTCTTTTTTGGTAATAATTTTACACTACAAACAATGGGCCCTACACACATGTACACACTTTTACACTAAAATCTTATTCTCCTTAAATTCCGTGCCGAAAAGAAGTGCACCGCTTTTGTTGGGACGGATGGAATATTTATTTATTTATTCTTGAATATTTAGTTAGCATATTTATGGCTCAACTGTACAGTGCTACAATTGACTAAGAGCACAAGACTTTAAAATATAAGTCTGATGAGTTGAAAGAATTTTCATAGTGGATTGTGAGATAATAACGACTATGCATCTATCGGTCTCTTTTAGAATAAATTGCTTAAATAATTTGAAAATTCAATAAAATACAATCGTTTCAAGTACTTACCTATCATACTTCTAGGACTGTAAACAAGCTGAATACTAGCAGGCTCGAGCTCGACTCGTTTAAATATTTGGGTGTTTGAGCCCGGCTCGTGCTCGATTTGAACTTTTATCTTGTTATTCGAACTCGGCTCGTCACCCACTTACCGAGCTTGGCTCATGTAATACTCAATAATGTCGAATTCGAGTTTGAGCTCGAACTCGGCTCGCTAAATATTCGTATACATGATATTCGAGCTCGAAATCATTAAAATTTTTGGATAAACTTCATAATTAATATGTTACTCAAGCTCGTGCTCGTCTCGTTTAAGGCTCGTATACTAACTCGATTGAAGGCTCAATTGAAGGTTTATGAACATGCTTGCAAACATGTCCGCGAACAATCGAATTCGAGCATGTTTGCGAGCTTAACGAGACGAGTGCTGTCAGACTCGAGTTCGACTCGATAAAATTATCGAGCTCGAAATCAGGCTCGAGGAGCTAGGCTTGTTTACTATCGAATCGAGCTCCGAACGAGCTTTTTTCGAGTCGAATATCGAATAGCTTGCGAGTAGCTCTGTTTATTTACAGCCCTAACTTCAACAACATTCGTGATAATTATTATTTCAAACAACGAGCAATAGTTGCTACAACCTATATATTGTACAACCTAAATAATTTTATACTCATATATTATTAACAAATTAATATTGATTGGCCTGTTATAACAACTTTACAAACTTTTTTGTGCGGACGTTCGTACGATGGGAACCACTCGCATACTTTAATTGAATGCTTAGTTGAATTTTTACATTTAGTTTGCAAGTTTTAGTTATTATGATTTCAAATAAGTCCAATTATATATTGCAAAAAGTATTAATTATTTTCAGCCTTTAAAGTGTGACATTATTAAATAAATCTGTACGTGGTCTAATCTCAAATTTTATATATGATGATTTTTTTTAATTCATGATAACAGTCATTTTTTCTATGGTTTTTAATGTTCCTATAATGTAAATTTTATAGGGAATTGAGTGTTTGATGATTGTTTTGTGCTTAAAATTGCTTTATCTTGTAAAATGTGATACTTGCTTGTACTTTGATGAAAAATCTACATAAATATTAAAGCCGAATTTGAAAAAATGGTCTGAATAACAATTGTAGATTATCTCGATATGAGTTCTTGAGTGTAAACGGATCGCAAATTGAAGTTCGGACGGGAGAGATATGACCAAAACAAGAATTAAAGTCGTGAGTAGTAGTGAATAGTGGTCGCCAAGATTTATGAAATTTTGTGAAATTTCGGGCTTTTATCAGTATTTTCGAATTCTATTATGTATTAATCCTATGTGCATATATATAAGTCATTTTATTGGCCTATTAGACACCTCTATTTACTTTCATAGTTTTTAAGTTTTAGATTTATTTTCTGCAAGATTGAAGATTACAGCTGTTCATTCCGAATTCTTTCGGGTTTTATCAATTTTATTTATTCAATTGCTTTTATTTTATTATATCTAGCTAGTTATTTTGTGATTCTAGGGTTTGCATGTAGTTGATTAAATTTATGCGATTGATTTGTTGACAATATATTGTCTTCTAGTTTCTGATTTATAATTTGTGGTGCTTATTTCTTTGGATTATCTGGTAAATAATTTACGTGTTAGCTACTTAGCTTGAGATCTAGCAGAGATAATTATTTAACGGATCCAGGAATGTGTGATATGATTTTAACCTTGAGACCTAGTTGAGATAGGTGAATCATATGGAACTTCTTATGTGCTTTTAGAAGTTAGTAGATTTTCGTAAGACCTAGCGGAGATAGAGAATTTACTAATCAACTATCATAAACTGTTCTAGCGAGAGTGTGTGTATGCCATCTCTCATCATAACTGGATTAAATTGGTAATTTGGATGAATAGGTTAGTTATGTATATTTAATTGATGCATTGCATTCCCTAGCATCAGTGTTTTTATTATCTGATTTTTTTTGCATTATTTGAATCTAGTCTTAGCTTTTCATCATTTTTTTTGTTCTTTTACCTGGATATTGATTTGGTACTTATTAGGATTATTCATAATATTTTTAATTTTTCAGTTCGTGTGGATACAATACTCAATTTATTATTTATATTACAATTGCACCCTGTTAGTTATGGTAATATATTGCTAGGATTCTAGTAATCAACTCATCATTTATCAATAAATTCACAATGTTTAACAGGAATTAGTAAATTCATAATAAACTTCTTTTATACTATAAATTTAATTGATATAATAACTATGTATAAATTTATAAGTGAATGAAAATATATATAACTCGAAAAAGTAAGTGGTATGAAATATTCTAAAATATAAGTATGACTTTAATAATCAATAATATATATATATATATATATATATATATATATATATTGGGGAGCGTTTCAATGAGTTCCCTCATATAATCATAGGGGTGTAATCGAACCGAGCCGAACCGAATAGTGGTGTGCTCAAGTTTGGTTTGATAAGTATCGAATCGAATCCCGAACTTTACTTACCGAATACTTTGAGGCTCACGAGCGGCTCACGAGCCTAATCGAGCTTATACGAACTTTCTAAATTTATATTTATATTCAAAATATTGATTATTTTATTTTAAAAATAAATTATTTTATTTAAAATAATAAATATATTAATTATTTTCTTATAACAAACAAAATTAATTAGAGATTTAATACAATTATTATTAATTTTAGTGGATAAATATAAGTTATGTCTACTAATAATTTATATTTTTCAAGCTGAATCACTTGACGAACATGTTCACGAGCTAACGAGCCGAATACTACTAAGCTCAAGTTTGGTTTGTTTATTTTACGAGCTTCTCTAAACGAACTTGAACGAGCTTTTTTCGAGTCGAGCTCCGAATAGTTCGCGAGCGGCTTGGTTTGTTTACAGTCCTATATAATCATATTCATATATGGTGAGATCTTAAATTGATTTATATGTATTAGTTTAATGTATTCTATGACTAATATTTACTTGGAGAGGGAATTTTTTTACCTAGGTTCAAATCCTGGAGGGAGCGAAAATTTTACATTAATTAATTTTATTTGTTCATTCAAATTCTGATTTTTAATATTCTCCCCGTTTGTAAAAAAATTATCATATTATGAATATCACGAATTTTAATACAATGTGAGTAGAATTGTTAGTGAAGTTAATGTGAGTGAAGTTGTGTAGATTTTACTATTATAAATGAAAGTGACAAAAAATTATGATAATTTTTTATGAACAAAGGAAGTATCTTTAATTTGAATTAAGTGAGAACATTTTGAGTTCAAATAGAAGAATGGTCAGCAAATTGAGCAAGACTAGGAACAATTTTAGTTTATTTTTGATAAATTACATAAGTAAATAAATAAATTTAAAGATTACGCGACGAATGACTCGAACCCTGTTAAATCCGGGTACACAATCAAGTAACTTTTACAATGGAAATGGAAAACAAAGTACGAAACTGTACTAAGGGAAGAGAGCTATTAGCAAATAACAACGAGACTAAAATTGAATTACAAAAACAACAAACTAGAAATGCTGAGTCGAGTAGAACTCTTCCTGCAAGAAGAATATCGCCCCGATAGTGCTCTTAGGTGTTGGCGATTCTTCCCCAAAGATAAAACGGCAATGTCCCGACAGATATAGCACCACAAGTTCGGCGAGCTCCGGCGAACTAAACAAGGATCAAGAATTGAGAAAGTATGAAATGAAAGGAATGCAGAACTTCGTGTGTGATATGCCATGCACTAGATGCATATTTATAGGCTAGTCTCATCATGGGGAAATTATAACATAATTAAGTGTAATAATCAACCATATGGTGGTTACAACGGTTATAGCATGAATAGCCATAAACCACACATTCAAAATTGGGAGTTACACAGTTTGAATACCATCAAGATTCAAAGTTCAAAAAAAAAAAAAAACCTCTTGTGTGCGCTGGATCAAACCGCCTGCGGTTTGGACTAGATTTTGGAACATAAATGTATCCATTTTTAGACCTTATTAGGTTCTGAATCAAACTGTCCACGGTTTAAGACTACGGTTTGTAACAGAATCAGAGAAGTCCATCAACACACGATTTTAGCATATCATTTCTCACTCACATTGAGAAAATGAACATACTACCATCTACTCAACGAGTAGAATAATTAATAAATGTTTTAATCAAATAAATAATATTTAATTAAACATTTACACTTTTATTTTTCCAACAAACCCAAAATCTCAGATTTTAGACATTTATTTCATATCGTTAGGCCAACACACAAACACTCATGATGCAGGAGAATGAGTTGATGAGAATATCGTACACATCGTGATTAAAGAGTGTTGAAAGTAAATCTACAGAAGTCAAGATTAGCAAGCAGCAAAAGTGTCACAGCCCGCCCTAACTAAGGATAGTTAAGCCGAGTGATCTACGACTAGGGATGGGGTTAAAGAAGAAGGGGAAGAAAAGGGGCGTCATTTATAGCCGTAAAACTTACTCATCTTAATAAAACTCGTCATTTTTATTCATGAATACTCAATTGAAAATAGTCTATGAAAGACAGCATAAAACTTAATTAATATCATTAATCAAGTTATACATCATATGAAACCATTCTCTTAAGACTCAAAGTATGACATAACATACTATAACATCAACAACATCTTGCAGCGGAAAGTAGCTAGACATATGTATGAAGACATATTCTAGACAGGTTAACTATTTATTAACAACCCTGGAGACTCCGCTCATTGCAGTACCATCATCACATCAGCTCAACCTGCACATTTAGAAAACATATGCAGGGCTGAGTACAAAAGCACTCAGTGGGCACGTATGCCTAGATATAAAAATACATGCTTCAAAACTGTAAATTGTCATGCCATCATAAACAGTACAGCAAGGGAGTTTTTCGCTAAAAAGGCCCAAGCTTACTAAGTTCATTTGTGATTCTTAAAGTTCGTCTGATCAGACTAAGTTCTTTTGTAATCTATCATATCTGAAACTGTGTGCCGGAGAGGTGGCCACCTCTCACGGTCACTTGACCGGCCAACCCGCTAGATGACTCACGGTCACTGGTGTACACTAGCCCCGGGCAGGATAGCTATCAACTGCTCAGGACCCGAATTCGATTGCATCATTGGCAAAGCCAAAGCAGATAGATATCATACTAAAATTTAAACATTTTATGGCAAGACAATACTTTAAATAACTTTAACTCAAAGATTTTGTCATGAAATAACTTGCTTGAACGTAACATTTAAACTCATTTGATATATATATGAAACTGAAATTAACAGTTAGATCATCTCATGCATTCATTCGTATAAGAGGCCTACGACACGCAGGGGATCTCTATATACGTATAGTAAAAGTAATGCCCACCTGATTGCAGTGTTTTGCTACTTAAGACAATGATTCTCTTTCCTTAGCGCGATAGGTTACTCAGACGCTTTTGTTTATTTGAACCTTTGATAACACGAAAATATGTGTTCGAGTGAATAATAGAAAAATAACAACAAATGCAGTGAATCACTATTCACTCATCTCTCTAACTACCCATATTTCCTTAAACGACTATATCTAACTCATATACAATCGTTCTTCCTTTATCAAAATATTTCATGTACCTTTGAGGATGTAGGAAATTCCATTTTATATTATTCATTTATTTATCTATTATAAATAAAGAATAATTCTATAAACATAAAACGTTTTCCTTTTCCCCATTTAATAATGCCAATCACCAATATATATATATACACATCAATAGCTCATTTATAATCTAAAAGTGATATTTTATCAACAATAAAACTTTAAAATCCTTAATAGGAATTATTTTGAATCATTTCCATCTCAACAAAACTGTATAGATTCAACTTCAACTAATAAACTGCTTTTACTCCGAACTCGTATGGAGTCGAATTTTATATCAATAAAAACCTCTTTGAGTCTAGTTTAATTGAAAAAAAAGTATGTTGAAAAACTCCAAGTAGTTTAAGAGATATAGCGATTTTCCCATCGCCTACCAGATTCGGCAGTTTCTGCCAATTGAAAGTCCAGATTTTTGAAAAAATAGAAAACGTTACCGGAATAACCTCAAAGTTTATATGAAGATAGCTAACACGTATATCTTCATACAATAAAAATTTGAGAGCTAAATATCAACATATGGTTACTGAAATAATTAACCTAATCATCTGCCTCACGACAGTTTCAACAGATACGGGCAGTAGACTTCTCAAATTTTAAAAGGGTGGTAAACGAAGTTCAAATAACATGAAACTTTGTAAAAATATTTACCACACTCCCATATATACCCCAGAAATTTCCCATAATATAATAGAAACGGGAATGCATCGAAATAAGGGCGTCAACTTACCCTTGTCCAAGTGAGCACTAATGGAAGTTGTTCGTCGGGGGTTTTCTGGTCGTCGTTCCGCGATGGTGTTTAGCCGCGAAGGTCTACGACTTAGTCTTCCTCGTGCGAGGTAGATCAGGCTACACAACGGTGTTTTCTCAATCCTTTTTCGTCGTAAGGATAGTGAGAAACGAAAGCCGTAAGTTGGCCGGTGGCTAAGTCGGGAATTCGACGTTGGCCTCCGAAGGATATTGCGGCCTTTGGTCAGGAAAATATAGAGAAGGCTTTGGCCTTTCGATTGTTGGGTTTGGTAGCCTGAAGATGGAGGAACGAGTACACGTTCTCGGTTCAGAGCCTAGTGGCCGGTCGGCGAAGAAATAGCCTGGCGAAGGGAGCTCACTTGAGCTTAAGAAGTATGCAAAGTTTGTTTTGAAGCTTGTTGGCTTCACTTCCTCTGCACGGGTGTGGTTATTGCTAGTGGAGTGAGCTGTGTGTTAACTGATATGCTATGTATTTATAAGTGGATTCCGTAGACAATGGAAATTATGAAGGTTGAAATTTGTGTAGGGAGTTGGAAGGAAAGTCAGCTGCAAATCTACACTTTTGAAAAAAAAAATAAGATTTGCTAGAAATCTGCAAATCTTTGAAGTCAGAAATCTTGAATTGGAGGGGAAGGTTGAGCATGCAATCTTTGAAAATTTTGTTTCTTTCGTGATCTTCTTTTCCTCATATCTTGGCTTTTTGGATTGCATGGATGTTGGGAAATTATATGCGATTTCCCTCTAACCAGATATGCGAGAGCGAAATAAATGCGGAAAAATAAAGACACAAATTTGATAACGGAGTTCGGCCAATTATGCCTACGTCTCCGGAGCTGCTGCAGATATATTTAAAGGGAGAAAAATGCACAGTGTTTACAACACTCACAACACTCAACTCACAACCCGTTATACCCCGTGAAAATTACTATCTAATTTTCACTATTCACGAATTTCACTATTCGCGACTGTCACTATTCACCTGCTACTTTCTCTCTCTAGATTGCAGATGAATTTTTTTCTTTGGTTTGGTGTATTAGTTGTGTTGCTGCAAGGCTCCATTTATAGGGAAACTGAGCCGTAAGAGTTGAAAACTTAGCAGCAACTTTTGACAATGTAGTTGAAAATAATGGCAGTATCTTTTGACACTTTAGCCACAATAGTTGAAGCCTCTGCCTGCAACTTTTTGACTAACAATGGAAGATATTGAGACCTTGAAAAACTTGTTGCAGTATGATGTTGCGTTGAAGGAGAAGGTGGAATAGTGTAGGAATTGATGTGTTGGATGAAAAATCGAGACATACGTGTAGTAGGATTTTGATTTTCCGTGATCTAGTTTCTCCTAGTTCTTATTCGTTTCTGTAATAATTTTCCAATTCCTGCTAATTAAATACTTGTCGTATTTATATAAATTAAATCCTCAATCTTGGGATTTAATACGTGAAAGTCGGAATTAATTCACGACTTAATACTAAACACACATAACATGTAATAATAAAATTATTATTCACATACGCTCAAGTTATAATTCTAACAATTCGATTTAAATAACACGATTTATGAAATCGATTATAAATCTAAAATTTCTAATACTATTGAATCAATCAACTGGTAATGCAAAGTTTCAATGTGTAGCTAAACCAATAATTTAATTATTGGTTTGATTCATGATTGAATATTAAATCGCAGCTCTGTATCTCTTATACAGACTTTTGCTGAAATAATATTATCTGAACAAAATAATCACAATAAATAATTAAAAGAATTTTATAACTAATGCACATATTTAATCTAATATGTATTTAAAAGAGCGGGGCATTACATACTACCCCCCTTAAAATAAATTTCGTCCCGAAATTTGCATACCTGGTATTCTAGCTTGTGATACTAGTCATTCGTTTCATTCATCTCTTTTGTAGCCTTTTCCATCCTGTGATGGTTCCACTACTTGACGAGAACAATATTATTGCCTCGTAACACTTAAACCTTGCAATCTAGTCACTAAACTGATTTCTCTCCATAACTTAAGCCTTGAGCTTGGACTATCTCATCTTTCTTAATCACATACTTTCTTAACTGCGAGACGTAATATTCAGTGTATACATCCACAATCCTCCACTAACCATTAGTGCACTATTCCTGACTTTCGTGAATCCTTTCGTTTTTCTTATTCTTGAGGCGAGACACATTTTCTCACCAATATCCTTTTTCATTTCGTGCTTTCATAATCCTTTCTTGCAATTCACACTTAACTATTGATGCAACTACACAGCTTGATATTGTCTCCGGATGGTGAACAATTACTAAACCGAATAAGGCAATCACCAATCAGTACTTTATATTTAGTGGTGAAACACCTTATCTTAATTTCCAATTGATGGTACCATCATAATTCTTCAGTAATTCGAATCGTCTCTGTTGTCTTACATTGAAATCTCTTTGCTCGAAAAAGCACTTCAAATTCTTTTCAGCTATAAGGACCTCACACTTAACTCAGTAGAGATAGCATCTCCAAATTTCCAACACGTGCACAACCACAACGAGTTCTAAGTCATAAGTCAAGTAATTCAACTTTGGGGCTAATGAGACATAGTGCTCAAGTTCTCTGAAGTTTAAAACAAATACTTGCTTCCTATTGATGGAGCTTTTGACACTTTAGCCGAAACAATCACCCTTCTAGTGTGAGGTTGTTGGCTTTGAGGTTGGGTTGGATCTTAAGTCTTATTCTAAAATTCTTTTTCTATTCTCGAATTTTCTGTTGTTTTCTTCATTCCATTTTCTTTCCTTCACCACATCTTGAGGTGGTGTATATCCAGATTGTGTCGGAGTCTTCCCATTCTCCCTTGGTAGCAGTGATTCGATGGTGAGAGTCTTGCTCGTTGGTTGTTCCTACGTAATATTTCTTTGGCTTGGTAGGGGAATTGAATATCTCATGACGCCATTCGTTTGCGAACTCCTTCACGCGTTTCTCATAAGTGTCCACCACATTTGGAGCACGTCCTGACATTTTGTTGAAAACTCTATCATACTAGTTATCTGCCCTGGTTCTCCACTTGGGATTCCAGAAGTTGCTTTGTTTCTACCGACTGTCGGTCAAAAGATAGGTTGATGCTTAGTGTATCTTTCTAACTGTGAGAATATCACCTTCTAGTACTTCGAGAACTGACAGCAAACTAAGTCATTCTAGTCATTACTGTGCTTATCGTGGTAAAATAAGATCTTATTGTGACAACTACATAGTGTGAGTCTATACATTGGGATGACGCCCTACTCAAGGTCAAAATCCTAATTGACAATCACCGAGATCTTAGTTATATGGGCTGACCAGACCCAGCACAATGAATCACTCAGTCAAATGGGAGCTTCGCCCCCAATCATGTCAACTTCTTATCTCTTATAAAGCTCTAAGTCAACTTCTAACTTAAAGCACTTACTAATAAGTATTTCATCATAAGTTATTGATACCATGAAAGTCCATTCTATGTTGTTCTAGCCAAGCTATCACGACTAACATCATAATCACAAGCAACATAAGTTCTTATGTAAAAAAAAATTTAATCTCACCGCTATTGAAATAGTTCAAATGAATCCTTAGTCTTAAGGCACATCCTCTATGTTGTAACATCTTTATGTTAAACATTTCTATCTTACCAGTCTTTACTTAAATCGATCAAGTGGTGCTATCACGATTAACATTCTCAAAGCATTCTTGGGTGGTACTCAAACGGTTTGTAAGAGGACCCATCATTCTAATCGTATAGGCAGCTAGCCTAAAACGACAACATAAAGCTTTCTCATTCTTTCATACATACATACTTCTGTTTCTTTTGAAACCTTAACATATATGGACATTTAATGTCCCTTTCATGAAAACTTTGCTTATGCCGGAAAGATTCAAGGAATCTAACTCGACCATACATACATACATACATTGATTCGTTAAGGGCTCGGGTTGTCCCAAACATGAAATACATTCATTGAGTCGTTATGGGTTCGGGTAGTCCCAACTACGACAAAAAGCATTCACATAGCATCGTAAACATAAGGCGCACATTTTCTTGAAAAACTTTCATAACATCTGAAATACATATATGTATATTTTTGAAACTATTATCGTACCTTTGTTGCGGCAGTGTGACGGCGAGCTGAGGGTTACTGACATTCTTAGAAGTCTAGAGATACTATTCTAGACTCGACATCAAAAACTTATGATTATCAGAGACATGAAAGGAAACTTATGCTCTATCTCATATTCTATTTCCTTACTCAACTCTATATAAACTCTCCACTCATCTCAAATCCTTAAGTTCAAGGATAGGTTTCAAGAAAATCATGGTTCCAAGTCTCGATTTGTCTCTCATATAAGGCTCGTCTAATCTCATTCAAACACATAGACAACACAATCACCTAAGGCCCATAAGAAAACACAATCAAACATTATCAAAACATGCTCTGTTTTTATACTGACTCAACTTCAAAATCTAACCTGTTCTGACTCCGACACCTCCTGGACTCGAGACTCATACCAAAAGAAAGGTCTTCGAGTCTAGTTTCATATAAAAAAAATAGAGTCAAAAACTCCAAGTATTGTAGGAAATATGACTGTTTTACTACAGTCTACCATATTCGGCAGTTTTGAGCAATCTAAAACTTGGATTTTTGAAAACTAGTAAACGTTGTCAAACTGGGCTCAACTTTGGTAGATATATAGATAACCCAATAAGGTTAATATCATAAAAATGTTGAAATCTAGATCACACAGGAAGCTACTGAAATGAATGACTCTTTCTCTTGTTCTCTGAAATTCTCGGTAGTAATGTGCAGTTTAGGTTTTGTATTTTATAAAAATCGTAAACGAAGTCCAAATGACTTGAAATTTTACCGGTGTGCTTAAGACTCATGTAGGGATTTGTTACCCTAATTTTATTAAACTAACTCATATCAAAATTATCAACTGACATCATATACTCAATTTACTCCATCCTTAGAATAATGTCTACGTTCCACATAGGCATTAAGTGCAAGGTTCTTGTTTTCATCTTTAGTGGTCCTAACTCAAATTCTAATTTAGAAATCATGTGAGAAACTGTAGTAGCTCTTCCTACAGGAGTGATTACTCTCAACTTGGGACTAGCTCGTTTTGGTTCGAGTTTGAAGGTAACATGCTTCAAACACTTAAAGAATGCAAGGCTCCTGTATTAAACAGGATTCTAACTGGTGCATCCAATATCTTGCCCATACTACCTTAAAGTCCTGCCTTAAACCAGCACTTAAAACTCAAACATCTCTTCATCAGTATCCATCTTCTGATGAGCGAACGTGATAGCTCACAGAGTTCTCAATTATACTCTACAATCGATTTCTTTCCTTGAATCAAACTTCGATAATAAGTCTCTCGCTGCTTACTGTACTCCTCGGTACATATTTCTCAAGAGTAGCCTTGAATTGTTCTCAGGTGTAGTTTACCAGTTGCTCGGGTGTTAAAGTCCTCTGACGTGCCTCTCACTAGTCTTATACATCAAGAGAATCTACTAGGATAACTCAAAAGTTGTAAGAGTTCAACCCTAGAATGACATCAAAACAAATTGTTTCAAGAGACTCAAATGAATGACCAGAGGGTAGAATGAAGTAACTACCAGGTCGAACAAAAATGACCTAGAGTAAGAACCCATCTGGCTTTTCAACCGAAAGTTGAAACACATGGGTTTATAAACCCAAAACACGTCTACTGAGATTTGGATCATGCGGACTGGCCAGGTCCAACATAATCACTCCCCAGTCACACGGGATATACTATCCCGAACTTGGAAATTCTGTGTCTTCTAAACCCTCATAATACTATACATAACAAAACTTAAGTTGATACCAGCAAGCTAAAAGCTTAAACTCAGGGTCCTATGTTCTAGACTCTTGTTTCGAAAGTTCAATATTTTTCGACTCTCCTCTCATGTTGCGGTGGTGGTGGTGGAGTATTATCCCGCCTATCCTTCACATCACACTCTTGATGATATCTTTGAGGCATTTTTGAAATCATAAAAGGAAAACTCAACTCGACCAACGCTCTAAGCATCCTCGAAACTCAAGTTCAATTTACTAACTCAACTTTAAGGAAACCTTTACGGTCACCTTAACATTCATCTGTAAGGCAATAAGCACTCACGAAATGCTAACAAAAAGACCACTCTGGTCAACCTAATATATCCATCAGTAGAATGCCTCCTTTTAGAGGACTTACATAAAGGGGTTATATAAACCCTACAAAAAACCATAGTATCTATCGTAATGTCCCTTCTAAACCGACACCATTAATGGTGCTATGTCTCGGTTTGGACTTCCTACGGTAATTGTTACCAGTTAACTCATCTAGTTGCTACTTTAGCACACTAGGAACATCCATCTATTTAACATCAGTAGGGTATTATATTCGCATGCTTATCTATCAGCATGTCAAAAGCTCAAGTATCAATATCTCCTAAGTAAGTTATATACATCGCAATATAATTGAAACTAATCAAAAACAAGGGTGTACTGCTCATACTCTCAAGATCATCCTTAGCTCTAGCCTACATCGGCTTCTCTTCTCATTCTCATCAACTCTAGCCCTCCTCGGCTACTTCTCATCCTTTCAACCCTAGCCTTCCTTGGCTCTTTCTCATCCTTTCATAGTCTATGAACATGTGTTTGAAAATCTGCTAGGGTATCTCTGTACCACATACTGTACGCCTCGTCCTCGTATCCGATCTTCCCTGAGTTCGATCTCACAACAGTCCACTTTCGTGCAGTGCCAACAGTCCTGGCCAACCTATAAGGAGAACTTTAAAGGTGACTCTAGGAACTAACTCTACTTGGCTCCAGCAACAGAAATAAACAAAACATAACTTAGCAAAACTCCTACTAAGTAGTACTGTTATCTTAAAACTCAAGCTCAAAACATCTAAATTCTCATCTCGTCCCATCTTTACTCAGTAGGGGATCTCTCTAAACAATGATATTAGATCCCTTAATCTAAATCATCGTGACTCAGTAAGACAATTCAACAATTTTCTCTCAAAGCCATCTCCAAAGACTATGGCTCATGATACCTCCTCAAGTACCATTAAGGTTGCGTGAGCAAAACTCGCGTCACAAAACAACTCAACATATCGTACAATATCTCATTGCAACATGCTAATAACTCATCATTAATCATGCTATTATACTCAAGCTCATAACTCAAACTCATAACTCAAACCAACAAGTACTTAAAGCAATTGCTAATTCTCTCAAGCTTTAGCTCTAAGTTCTCATTTCATCCTTCTACTTAGTAAAAAAAATCTCTCTTAACAATGACATTAGATTCCTTCATCTAAATCATCGTGACTTATCACAACTGCTCAAACAATTCTCATCACAAAACATCTCAAATACATCATAACTCATAATTATGCATCCTCAATCATATAACATCATATGATATAAACGCTCTCATGATTCATCATGTAACGTCAACATATGCTCTTACAACATAATAACTCATTATTAATCATGTTGTCATCCTCAAACTCAAACTATGCACCTTCAAAGTGTAACATCATAACTCATCATATAACCTCAACATCATGCTCTTCAAAATTTAATGTCAAATAAACTTTGAAATTTTACATACCTCGTTGAGTCTGGTGTGATGGTGCGCTGAGCTCACGGTTGTTAATAACTATTAGTCTAGTGACTCATTCTAGACTAAACTCAAGACTTATAATTCAGAGCTTTCCTTCGCTCTGATACCACTTTGTCACAGCCCGCCCTAACTAAGGATAGTTAAGCCGAGTGATCTACGACTAGGGATGGGGTTAAAGAAGAAGGGGAAGAAAAGGGGCGTCATTTATAGCCGTAAAACTTACTCATCTTAATAAAACTCGTCATTTTTATTCATGAATACTCAATTGAAAATAGTCTATGAAAGACAGCATAAAACTTAATTAATATCATTAATCAAGTTATACATCATATGAAACCATTCTCTTAAGACTCAAAGTATGACATAACATACTATAACATCAACAACATCTTGCAGCGGAAAGTAGCTAGACATATGTATGAAGACATATTCTAGACAGGTTAACTATTTATTAACAACCCTGGAGACTCCGCTCATTGCAGTACCATCATCACATCAGCTCAACCTGCACATTTAGAAAACATATGCAGGGCTGAGTACAAAAGCACTCAGTGGGCACGTATGCCTAGATATAAAAATACATGCTTCAAAACTGTAAATTGTCATGCCATCATAAACAGTACAGCAAGGGAGTTTTTCGCTAAAAAGGCCCAAGCTTACTAAGTTCATTTGTGATTCTTAAAGTTCGTCTGATCAGACTAAGTTCTTTTGTAATCTATCATATCTGAAACTGTGTGCCGGAGAGGTGGCCACCTCTCACGGTCACTTGACCGGCCAACCCGCTAGATGACTCACGGTCACTGGTGTACACTAGCCCCGGGCAGGATAGCTATCAACTGCTCAGGACCCGAATTCGATTGCATCATTGGCAAAGCCAAAGCAGATAGATATCATACTAAAATTTAAACATTTTATGGCAAGACAATACTTGAAATAACTTTAACTCAAAGATTTTGTCATGAAATAACTTGCTTGAACGTAACATTAAACTCATTTGATATATATATGAAACTGAAATTAACAGTTAGATCATCTCATGCATTCATTCGTATAAGAGGCCTACGACACGCAGGGGATCTCTATATACGTATAGTAAAAGTAATGCCCACCTGATTGCAGTGTTTTGCTACTTAAGACAATGATTCTCTTTCCTTAGCGCGATAGGTTACTCAGACGCTTTTGTTTATTTGAACCTTTGATAACACGAAAATATGTGTTCGAGTGAATAATAGAAAAATAACAACAAATGCAGTGAATCACTATTCACTCATCTCTCTAACTACCCATATTTCCTTAAACGACTATATCTAACTCATATACAATCGTTCTTCCTTTATCAAAATATTTCATGTACCTTTGAGGATGTAGGAAATTCCATTTTATATTATTCATTTATTTATCTATTATAAATAAAGAATAATTCTATAAACATAAAACGTTTTCCTTTTCCCCATTTAATAATGCCAATCACCAATATATATATATACACATCAATAGCTCATTTATAATCTAAAAGTGATATTTTATCAACAATAAAACTTTAAAATCCTTAATAGGAATTATTTTGAATCATTTCCATCTCAACAAAACTGTATAGATTCAACTTCAACTAATAAACTGCTTTTACTCCGAACTCGTATGGAGTCGAATTTTATATCAATAAAAACCTCTTTGAGTCTAGTTTAATTGAAAAAAAAGTATGTTGAAAAACTCCAAGTAGTTTAAGAGATATAGCGATTTTCCCATCGCCTACCAGATTCGGCAGTTTCTGCCAATTGAAAGTCCAGATTTTTGAAAAAATAGCAAACGTTACCGGAATAACCTCAAAGTTTATATGAAGATAGCTAACACGTATATCTTCATACAATAAAAATTTGAGAGCTAAATATCAACATATGGTTACTGAAATAATTAACCTAATCATCTGCCTCACGACAGTTTCAACAGATACGGGCAGTAGACTTCTCAAATTTTAAAAGGGTGGTAAACGAAGTTCAAATAACATGAAACTTTGTAAAAATATTTACCACACTCCCATATATACCCCAGAAATTTCCCATAATATAATAGAAACGGGAATGC
The DNA here is from genome assembly GCF_028751815.1 of Salvia miltiorrhiza. NCBI lineage: Eukaryota > Viridiplantae > Streptophyta > Magnoliopsida > Lamiales > Lamiaceae > Salvia > Salvia miltiorrhiza. The sequence goes on from NC_080387.1 coordinate 48,881,021, forward strand.
ATCGAAATAAGGGCGTCAACTTACCCTTGTCCAAGTGAGCACTAATGGAAGTTGTTCGTCGGGGGTTTTCTGGTCGTCGTTCCGCGATGGTGTTTAGCCGCGAAGGTCTACGACTTAGTCTTCCTCGTGCGAGGTAGATCAGGCTACACAACGGTGTTTTCTCAATCCTTTTTCGTCGTAAGGATAGTGAGAAACGAAAGCCGTAAGTTGGCCGGTGGCTAAGTCGGGAATTCGACGTTGGCCTCCGAAGGATATTGCGGCATTTGGTCAGGAAAATATAGAGAAGGCTTTAGCCTTTCGATTGTTGGGTTTGGTAGCCTGAAGATGGAGGAACGAGTACACGTTCTCGGTTCAGAGCCTAGTGGCCGGTCGGCGAAGAAATAGCCTGGCGAAGGGAGCTCACTTGAGCTTAAGAAGTATGCAAAGTTTGTTTTGAAGCTTGTTGGCTTCACTTCCTCTGCACGGGTGTGGTTATTGCTAGTGGAGTGAGCTGTGTGTTAACTGATATGCTATGTATTTATAAGTGGATTCCGTAGACAATGGAAATTATGAAGGTTGAAATTTGTGTAGGGAGTTGGAAGGAAAGTCAGCTGCAAATCTACACTTTTGAAAAAAAATAAGATTTGCTAGAAATCTGCAAATCTTTGAAGTCAGAAATCTTGAATTGGAGGGGAAGGTTGAGCATGCAATCTTTGAAAATTTTGTTTCTTTCGTGATCTTCTTTTCCTCATATCTTGGCCTTTTGGATTGCATGGATGTTGGGAAATTATATGCGATTTCCCTCTAACCAGATATGCGAGAGCGAAATAAATGCGGAAAAATAAAGACACAAATTTGATAACGGAGTTCGGCCAATTATGCCTACGTCTCCGGAGCTGCTGCAGATATATTTAAAGGGAGAAAAATGCACAGTGTTTACAACACTCACAACACTCAACTCACAACCCGTTATACCCCGTGAAAATTACTATCTAATTTTCACTATTCACGAATTTCACTATTCGCGACTGTCACTATTCACCTGCTACTTTCTCTCTCTAGATTGCAGATGAATTTTTTTCTTTGGTTTGGTGTATTAGTTGTGTTGCTGCAAGGCTCCATTTATAGGGAAACTGAGCCGTAAGAGTTGAAAACTTAGCAGCAACTTTTGACAATGTAGTTGAAAATAATGGCAGTATCTTTTGACACTTTAGCCACAATAGTTGAAGCCTCTGCCTGCAACTTTTTGACTAACAATGGAAGATATTGAGACCTTGAAAAACTTGTTGCAGTATGATGTTGCGTTGAAGGAGAAGGTGGAATAGTGTAGGAATTGATGTGTTGGATGAAAAATCGAGACATACGTGTAGTAGGATTTTGATTTTCCGTGATCTAGTTTCTCCTAGTTCTTATTCGTTTCTGTAATAATTTTCCAATTCCTGCTAATTAAATACTTGTCGTATTTATATAAATTAAATCCTCAATCTTGGGATTTAATACGTGAAAGTCGGAATTAATTCACGACTTAATACTAAACACACATAACATGTAATAATAAAATTATTATTCACATACGCTCAAGTTATAATTCTAACAATTCGATTTAAATAACACGATTTATGAAATCGATTATAAATCTAAAATTTCTAATACTATTGAATCAATCAACTGGTAATGCAAAGTTTCAATGTGTAGCTAAACCAATAATTTAATTATTGGTTTGATTCATGATTGAATATTAAATCGCAGCTCTGTATCTCTTATACAGACTTTTGCTGAAATAATATTATCTGAACAAAATAATCACAATAAATAATTAAAAGAATTTTATAACTAATGCACATATTTAATCTAATATGTATTTAAAAGAGCGGGGCATTACAAAAAGTCAGAAAGAGAAGCAGCGTGCCTTTATTTATCTGTCAAAGATTTACCACGGATCCCTTAATCATAGGGATCCTGGTAAGACTTTAATATCATGTAATACATTATAAAAGATGATAGAATTCTTCAGAAATAAGGAGAAATACAACATCAAGCAATACAATAACAATCATTTGCTTCTCTTTATCTTTCTCTATGCATTATGATAATACCATGTTCTAACATGGTATCAGAGCAGGTTTAATCCTAGGAACTCAGAAACAAATCATCATCGTTCATAATCCCAAACCAAAACCTTTCTTAGCCAAAAAAAAAAATTCCGCAGTTTAATTCTGTTGAAAAGAAAAAAAAAATTCCGAAAATGAAGGCGTGGTCTTACAAACAGTACGGCGGCCCGGAGGTTTTGAAGCTCGAGTCCGACGTGGCAGTGCCGGAGCTCAAGGACGATCAGGTCCTAATTAAGGTTGTCGCGGCGGCGCTCAACCCCGTCGATTTCAAGAGGCGCGGCGGCGCTTTCGGCCCCTACGATTCGCCTCTTCCCATTATTCCTGGATTCGATGCCGCCGGAGTTGTGGTGAAAGTTGGGAGCAAAGTGGAGAGTTTCAAGGAAGGAGACGAAGTTTATGGAGACATCAACGATCCATATTGTTGTACTCGGGGACATAAAAATCACCAAGGGCGGCAAATTCCACCTCCTCTACTCCAAGTTCGGCCTCCAGTTCGAGGCCAAGTTCTCCGGCGTCGGCGCTTTCGGCGTCGACCCCCTGGATCTGAGCGATCTGACAGCGGAGCAGCTGGGGCTCATCGACCAGCTGCAGCGGAGCACGGTGGCGGAAGAGCAAAGGATATCGGAGAAAGTGGCGAAGCAGCAGGAGAGTGTGGCGGGTATGGAGACGTCACGAAGCTCCAGACCGGAGCAGCGGCGGTGGCCGTGGACCGGTCGTCTCCGGCTGGGCAGAATGGAGGCAGCGGGCGTGAGGGGGAGGCGGCTGGTGTGGTTTGGGGAGAATTAAAAGCAGGTATAGGGTTTGGTGTTTTCACACCAAACCCTCCATCTTTTCCTTATTATCATAAAAGACCCCATTTTATGCCAACTAACCCCCCAAGTTCCGAGATATTACAAAAGCCAACCCTTGATTCTAATGAATTGCAGAAATTACCCCATGTTATGCAAAAAGACCCACCTACTCTTATTAAATATCAGAATAGCCCCCATTTGCAGCCTAGTCCCTCGAAATTTAGGGATTTATATAGTATACCCCATTTTATGCAAAACCAACCCCAAAAAAATGCATAATCATGATATTGACCCTAAAAGGCCTTCAAACTTTTCCGCTGTGTACCAGATGTCAGGTAATAATAGGGATAGAGATAAAGGGTGGATTTTTTATTGTGGAGCCACTGATACAATGACTTTTGATAAAACTGATATTATTAAGTCATCAACATCACATCGTACGCATGTTCAGACTGCAAATGGTGATTTGACTCGTGTTAAAGGAGCCGGAACTATAGAAATTTCCCCTACTTTACGTCTCTCAAATTGTCTTTATGTCCCGTCTCTTTCACACAAACTCTTATCTATTAGCCATGTTACAAAAGAACTCAATTGTACCATGATAATGCATCCCCACTTCTGTTTGCTTCAGGATATCAGGACGAGGGAGATTATTGGGCGTGGCACTGAGCGGGATGGATTGTACTATGTGGATGAGATAGCTCAACAAGGCAAGGTGATGCTGGCTCACGGAACTGCTGACCGGGAAGCCTGGCTTTGGCACCGTCGGTTAGGGCATCCATCCATGGGGTATCTTAAGCTTTTATTTCCTAAATTAATAAAAAATGATGAGAATTTATCTTGTGAAACTTGTGTTTTAGCTAAAAGCCACCGAAAATCTTTTAAGCCTAATGACACACAAGTAAACTCCATATTATCTCTTGTTCATTCTGATGTTTGGGGTCCTTCACCCGTGGTAGGGGGACAAGGTTTTAAATATTTTCTGTTATTTATTGATGATTGCACTAGGATGACATGGGTATATTTTTTAAAACACAAATCTGAAGTTTTTGAAAAATTTACTCATTTCCATACTATGGTTCAAACTCAGTTTCAGAAAAACATCTAAACCCTTAGAACTGATAATGGGGGGGAATTTGTTAATAATTCCATGAAAATATTTTGTCAAACAAAAGGGATTATTCATCAAACTACTTGCCCCCACACTCCTGAACAAAACGGAGTTGCCGAAAGGAAAAACCGAATTTTACTTGAAATGACTCGTTCTATGATGATTGAGTCTCATGTTCCCTCCTCGTTTTGGCCCGAGGCCGTGAAAACCTCGGCTTACCTTATTAACCGTCTCCCTACTAGGACTCTTAAACTTCAAACACCATTACAGAAATTGTCTACTCTGCCTCCATACCTCTTGCCCTTACACTTCAACCACGGGTCTTTGGGTGCTCTGTTTTCGTTCACATTCCTAAACATGAACGCACCAAACTCTCTCCTTGTGCAGTCAAGTGTGTGTTTGTAGGATATGGAGTTAATCAAAAAGGATATAGGTGTTACAATTCCAAAACCCGTCAAATCATCACCACCATGAACTGTGATTTCCTTGAAACTGAGTATTTTTACGATAACCACCTTACCAGTCAGGGGGAGAGTGAGAGTGAGATCGACTTGTTAAGTTGGTTACCAATGCCAGTCTCGGAAGCAGATCCAACAGAAAAAGTTAACCTAGCCACCGAGCTTACTTCATTCACATCTGAGCAATCCAATCCACCGCCGCCCCAAATATCTTCTTCGCCACTGATATCTGAGGTAAGAAATTCTGAACCTATTACTATGATTTCGGGTTCTACTGATCCTGTTTCTCAAGTGGTTCAAGAAGAAGAACAGGAAGTACAGGAGGAGCATGCCATGAGTGCAGACAAGGAGAGATATGTGTTACCCCCTAGAAGTACTCGAGGAATTCCTCCTAAACGTTATTCACCAGAAAAGTTTGGGAAGAACTCTCGGTATTCTATTGGGGGTATCGCCAAAGGGAACTTGTCCAAAACTGCCGCTGCCTATGAAGTAGCTTTGTATGACGAAGAAATTCCAAAGAATGCGGAACAGGCCTTAAAAATCCCACATTGGAGAGATGCCATGAAGAAAGAAATAAGTGCACTGAATCGAAACCATACATGGGAGAAGTGTAGACTACCAAAGGGGAAGAAAACTGTAGGATGCAGATGGGTCTTCACAATCAAAAGGAGACCGGATGGATCTATTGAGCGTTACAAAGCTCGATTGGTCGCAAAAGGATACACACAGATGTATGGAATCGACTATGAGGAGACCTTCTCACCTGTTGCAAAGATGAACACTGTCAGAGTGCTCCTCTCAATTGCTGCTAATAAGGACTGGGATCTTCATCAGTTCGATGTTACAAATGCTTTCCTACATGGAGAGCTTGAAGAAGAGAGAGAAGTCTACATGGAGGTGCCTCAAGGCTTTTCAGGAGATTTTGGAGAGGGTGAAGTTTGCAAGTTGAAGAAAACCTTATATGGGCTCAAGCAGTCTCCCAGAGCTTGGTTTGGAAGATTCACCGCAGCCATGAAGAAGTTTGGGTACCAGCAAAGCAACTCAGATCACACCTTATTCTTAAAGAAACGAGGTGATCTAATCTCTTGTTTGGTCATTTATGTTGATGACATGATTATAACAGGGGATGACACAGAGGAGATTCAAAAGTTGAAAGAAAGCTTGTTCAAAGAGTTCGAAATGAAGGACTTAGGAAAACTAAAATACTTCCTCGGAATTGAAGTTCTCAGATCAAAGAAGGGGATCTTCATCAACCAGAAGAAGTATACTCTAGATCTCCTAGCTGAAACTGGGATGCTAGATTGCAAGCCAGCAGAAACTCCTATTATCGTAAATCATGGGCTACAAATTGTGGAAGAAGCTCAGTTAGCCGATCGAGGACAATATCAGCGTCTGGTAGGGAAACTTATCTATCTTTCCCATACTCGACCTGACATTGCTTATGCTGTTGGTGTTGTTAGTCAATTCATGCACCAACCACAGGCTGACCACATGGAAGCTGCGCTCAGAATTGTGAGATATTTGAAGAAGACTTTTGACTATGGAGTGCTGTTTAAAAAGGCTGGACACCTTGAGATACAAGCTTATACCGATGCTGACTGGGCAGGAAATCCAAATGACAGAAAGTCAACAGCTGGATACTTTGCATGTGTGGGAGGAAATCTTGTCTCATGGAGAAGCAAGAAACAAAAGGTGGTTGCACTCTCAAGTGCAGAATCAGAATTCAGAGGAATCAAGAGTGGGTTAACCGAAGTCCTTTGGCTAAGAAGATTGTTGATGGAATTAGGCCTTCACCCAACAAAGACGTGCCAAATGTACTGCGACAACAAGGCTGCCATCAGCATATCTGAGAACCCAGTTCAACATGATAGAACTAAACATGTCGAAGTGGATAGGCACTTTATCAAGGAGAAGATTGAGGAAAAGATTGTGGAGCTCCCGTTTGTGAGGTCCGAAGATCAGCTCGCTGATATCTTAACCAAGGTTGTGGACTTCAAAAGTTTTTCAGAAGTTCTTTCCAAGTTGAGTATCGGAAATCCCGTCACTCAACTTGAGGGGGAGTGTTGAAAGTAAATCTACAGAAGTCAAGATTAGCAAGCAGCAAAAGTCAGAAAGAGAAGCAGCGTGCCTTTATTTATCTGTCAAAGATTTACCACGGATCCCTTAATCATAGGGATCCTGGTAAGACTTTAATATCATGTAATACATTATAAAAGATGATAGAATTCTTCAGAAATAAGGAGAAATACAACATCAAGCAATACAATAACAATCATTTGTTTCTCTTTATCTTTCTCTATGCATTATGATAATACCATGTTCTAACAAAGAGTCCGTACCGTACGTGTATACCAAATTAGGAATTAATATAATCTGGTTGGAGACGAGGAATTGGTTCCGTCGTAGCAACTTCAAGTCTCTAAACACACGACTTTGCATTAAGCACACGTATTACACTTTCTAATGTCGTTAGTTAGGAGATAAATTAGGAGTGGATGCTTCATATATATATACGGTGGGATATGTCCCACATTCTACCAAAATTTATTGCACCAGACATCGAAAACGACTTAAAGATTATCACGTCTGTTTCTTCCAATAACAAAACTCCCCTCCCTATATATCTTGATGAATTTCTAACAATAATTCGCTCTTTTTATTTCCCATTTCATTATGGTGTACAACGACTAAACCTCTTCAAACCGACATAAAAAATAAAAGTTTTAAATCTCGACTGTATTTCCAACTCCAATCATATGTATTCATTCAAATGCTACCATTCGCTACTTAAGAAAATGACTGGCATATCATTTTATTGGACATAAAATGCATTATTTTTTATAATATATATTTTCTGTATATAATCATGAATATATATAACACATTTTTATATATTATAAAAATATATTGTGCTTTCTTAGGTTTTTTTCCTTTTTTTTTGGCTCAGCAATAAATTCGTATTTTAATCAATATATTATAAAAATATATTTTGATAACCATTGTAGAGATATACAATGATAAATAGTTCAAATTAAGTTTTAAATTCTACTGAATAAAGCGTCTCTACACACACATATATAGGGGTAGACTAAAATAAAAACACCTCTTAAAATAAAAACACTATATATATAGTGTTAGGTTCTATTGAGAAATTAAATATTTTGCAAAATTTAGAATCGTTGAACAGTTCAACAATTTTGATGAATAAGCATTTTGATTTGGGGTTCGAATCCTGGAGTGACGAGATTTTCTAAAATGCGTCTCATCAAAATTATTGATATATTCAATATTTCACAAAATATTTAATTTCTCAAAAGAAACCTCTCTCTCCGTCTATGTATATATAAAATTTTTTAGTGTGTGTCATCAATTTTGCAAGTGAGATAAGTAATTGGCATATGAAAAAACATTCATCATGTCTTCCCTCTCCATCGTGACAAACTTGGAGCTTGATTTGCCAATGTTGACATGTGAGGCGTATGTGGATAATTTGCTCGTGTCTAAGCCGTGTGACTAATTGGGATCTTCAATGTTCCAATGTTTTAGCGACCTAAATCATTTTTCAACTTTTATTATCGTATATGGCTATTTAAATTTCTCTTCCAATGCATAACCACACCAGCTTATTATTAATCTTGCTGAAATAATATTGTTTCAACAATATTTGAAGAAAGAGACAGACTCATGTCCAGTCACTACATGATTCATAAACCATACCATATTAATATACAATATATTGTCAATGAGGCTTTGCTCTAGTGGCAAAGCCGAGACACCCAAAAACTCTTCTTTATGAAAGATCTTGGATTCAATCCCGAGATGTTTTTTCACCTTGGGGTGGTGTTGTATTCCCGCCTAATATTTAAAATTTGTGAGCCAAATCACACAACAATATTTTTTTAGAATGGTACTATTTGAACAGAATTTGTCCGGACAAAAAAAAGTTAAAAACTTTTAAAATTTTATTTATTTATAAATTTTGGTTCAAGTTTTAAAAAAAAAATAGTTAGCTTTATTGTTTTCTCTATATTATAATTTTAAAAAAATATTTTCTATTTTATTTTGAATAAAAAAGTTTAAATAAATTTATTTCATAAAATATTTAATCATATTTTGTCCGAACATATTTTATTCAAATAACATTATTGTACTTATTTTTTATGGGCACAAGCAAGGCAATACTATTTGTTAAGGATAGTCTTCGTAGTCAACTTTCACAATTTTCAAGTGTGAATGAAATGAGGAATAAGTATAGGTGTCTCTCCTTTTATAAACACAAGCACATGTTGCTTAGACACCTATGACTATAGGCCCTGTACACAGATTATGCAACTACCATATCGCTCCATTAATGTTTTAATTTTGGCTCGAGCATTTACGGCTTTTAATTAATGAAGCTGAATATTATAAATTTATAACTAATTTCTTCATCTATAGGCAGATCTTTTAAATAGTCTTCAGGGAAAAAAGTTGCGATTCTTGTCCCTCTAATTTCATTTACGTATTATTATATTTAGGGGCCCTTGTACTTCAGAATTTGAAGTGAATTTATTTGTTCGTTTGATTATTCTAAGCTGACTTATATTTTAAAAGTTTATGGGACTCCAATTTTCGTGATTAAAAGCACATTGGTCTCGCTGGATTAATTAAAGTCCATTTTCCGTGATTAAAAGTTAATTAGCACATTGGTCTCGGATTAATTAGACGTCATTTTTTTTATATAATATCCATCAAGAAAACCCATACTCTTTAATCTTTATGAATCAATGAATCATACCAAAATTACTACATATGTAGCATTTAATTAACTGTCGATATCATTCACTGCATCCCGTACCACCAACCATTATAATTTTTTTTAAATCTCATAAATCTATAGTTTTCAAAAGTGTAGAAAGTCTGGTATATATATGAGTATTCAATTTAATAAATACTACTTAACTTATTTATTTAGGGCCAATACTTCAAAAATTAAATAAAAATATAAAATCAGTAAAGCCAATTTCTATTATAAATGATGGACTAATACCTTAATTTTGAAAAACTATGCAAATCTATCTCCAGATAATTTTTTGGGTACTTGAAAGTTGAGTAGGATCTGTTGAGTATTGGTCATACTCAAATCATGTTGATTGTCATTATGTGGACACTATACAAGCAATATTTCAGGATGTTCAGATACGATTACAAGCAAAGTACCAATCAGTGTCTGGTACTTTGGTTGATACTTTCCTGTGTTAGTTTTCAGCAGATTTGCGATTTTCCAGAAGCATATTCTTGCTTGAGTATTTCACGTCTCTTATGGATATACTCATATATATTATATCAGCAATATGCACGAGATATTGAGGGATTACAATTATAGATTGAGTATATCATCTTCATTAGAGTTTTATTCAAGATATAACTCTTACTAGGGTTTGACTATTTAAGGAGATGGAGAAGAACGTTTTTGGCTGTTGTTTTTCATTGTTATTCTCATATTTTTGGCAGAATATTTCGTGGGGAGACCATACAGTGCGTGTAGGTGTAGTCTCTTTTTTATCGCTATTTCATATTGTGTTCTTGAGCGATTGGTTTGGGTTGTGCAATCTTATTTTGTTTGTTTCTTTACCAGCCTGTTGGTAAAGGTTCTTTTCGTGGGTTTAGGTGGCGAATGTATAGTATTCACACTTAGAGAGTTGATCGTTGTTCATCTCTCAATTATTCATCGTTGTGAGGGGTTGGGAAGAAATCAAGGCTAGAAGGCTAGAGAGTCTGTCGCGTAAGTCCTGTATATATTTTATCTTCACTAGTGAATAATTTACCCTGGACGTGGCAACCCAGACGTAGGTGTGTTATCACCGAACTGGGTGAACAATTCTGATGTTCATTGTTCTTACTTTCGTTGTTACTTTGCTGCTACAAATACTCATATTTTGTGTATGCGAGATTCATGTGTATGGATAGGTGATACTTTTCAGGATCGTTGTGAATTTCTTGTGAATTTTTGTTGATTAAAAAAATTGTCCATGAGGTAAATTTTCTCAACAATCATATACTCGATTTTGAAGGACTGAAAAAATTATTCCAAGGTAATTTTTCATAGTTTTTTATATATCATTTAAGTATTAATTGATTTAAGTCAATTATTTAAAATGGGAAAATGTGCAGATTGGCCCCCGAAGTAGTCGCCCCTATAGCGTATAACCCCTCTTATTCACTGTGTGTGCAACTAAACCCCTGAACTCCGAAAAAAGGATGCAAATTCCCCCTTCTAACCTAACGCCACTAAGTGTCTATTAACGTTTGGGTTTAATTGCACCCTCTACTTTAGGGGTGGATCTGCGCCTTATTTTTTTTTATAATTTCAGCAACCCACCGAAGTAGAGGGTGCAGATCCACCCCTGAAGTAGAGAGTGCAATTAAACCCAATCGTTAACGGACACTTAACGGCGTCAGGTCAGAGGGGGGAATTTGCACAATTTTCTCGGAATTCAGGGGTTTAATTGCACACACAGGGCGTGTTTGATAGGGGATATAAGCCCTATATTCCTGGTTTATCTCTCCTTATCTGTTGTTTGATGGGGTAGTTTAATTATAAGCCAAGCCCGCATTTAATTCAAGGCCCGCATCAATTTCACTGTTCCAGCTACATAATTGATCCAGCGCCCACCACCAGATATTTAATCTCTATTTCTACAGTGTCTGAGATTACATTGAAGTTGTCGACTTTGTCCCTGAATTCATTTCACTCATTTCATCCATTTCTTTTTCTTTTTGACGGCGGCGTGTTCAACGGGGAGGGAGGAGGCGCGTCGGTGTATTGTTTGGGGGCGTGGTGATGTATCTATGAAGGCAGACGAGAGCATTCGGGATGGGGGAACAACGGCGCTGGGCAAATCTGGGGGGAGGCGCGCCGCAGAAGAGAGTGGAGGGCGGCGGCCGGGAAAGGGGTGGGGGGTTACGGCGCTGGGCAAATCTTGAGGGGAGGAGGGGGAGCGGCGGCGCTGGGCAAATCTGGGGGGAGGCGCGCCGCAGAAGAGAGTGGAGGGCGGCGGCCGGGAAATGGGTGGGGGGTTACGGCGCTGGGCAAATCTTGAGGGGAGGAGGGGGAGCGGCGGCGCTGGGCAAATCTGGGGGGAGGCGCGCCGCAGAAGAGAGTGGAGGGCGGCGGCCGGGAAATGGGTGGGGGGTTACGGCGCTGGGCGAATCTTGAGGGGAGGAGGGGGAGCGGCGGCGCTGGGCAAATCTGGGGGGAGGCGCGCCGCAGAAGAGAGTGGAGGGCGGCGGCCGGGAAAGGGGTGGGGGGTTACGGCGCTGGGCGAATCTTGAGGGGAAGAGGGGGAGCGGCGGCGCTGGGTAAATCTGGTTGGAGGCGCGCCGCAGAGAGTGGATCCCCAATTTTTGGTTTGTGGAGAATTGATGGCAATTGTGGTGGGGCATGGAGAATTGATGGCAATTTTTGGTTTGTGGAGAATTGATGATGAAGGTGATGAGGTTAAAATAGTAATTTCACTTTTTAATTAAAATTTTAATTTAAACTATCAAACAACTAAATGATGTTATCTAGATTTTAGTTTTGATCTATCAAACACTAAAATACATTATTAATCTCACTCAATTCATATTATTTTAACTAGGTTTTATTTATCACTCTTTATCTCAAGTAGCTATCAAACTGGCCCACAGTGAATAAGAGGAGTTATACACTATAGGGGCTACTACTTCGGGAGCCGATCTGCACCTTTTCCCATTTTAAAATAAATGCAATGATTTAGAATCGATTTGACTATATATGTAACCAATTGGTAATTAGATTTAGATCTTTACTTTTTCTGTTTCGATATTTATGAATGTATCGGCTTTAACAAAAATCTCATTTTTCCACCGCAAAAGCACTAAAAATAATGAGGATAAAAATGCATATTTAATTATACACATAGTGTGTAGAGCAAGCACGGTTGTTTGATACAAGGATAGAATATTAGCTAGCACTTTGCTTCAACAAAATGCGACTTTCACTAAAGAATAGGATTCAGCTGCAAAAAAACTGACTTTTTTAGGTGGCATAAGTGCCATTGCCATAATATTGGCCACCACATACATTTTCTTCCTTTTTTTTTGTGAGAATTTGATAATGCATTTTAAAAAATCATGTTTCGATTGATTCTGTTTTAAGATCTTACAGCGTGCAAAATGCGTACCCAACTAATTTTGCCTCTTAAATAAAAACATATACGAGAAATTCTCAATATTCATTGTTACATATAGTAATATGTTTGTGCTTTTGGATTAATGGTATGAATAAAGGCTGCGCTATTATTACTCCCTCCGTCCCCCTTCAAATGACTCTATTTTTATTTTGGGCTGTCTCATCTTAAATGACTCAATCTAAATTTAAAAATATTTAATCCTATTTTTTGGATAATCCCACCACCACTTTATACCTATCACACATTTCTTAATATCCGTCTCGAAAATTTTAGATTAACTTGAAGCGGGACGGAGGGAGTATTATTAAAGAGATGATGAAGCGTAGTACGTTTCTCCTCCAACTAATAGGTCGGGGGTTCGATCACCCAGAGAGCTAAAGTGTGGGTGTATTTTTCTTTTTAAAAAAATTATTACAATTAAAGATGTAAAAAAAAATAATAACATATTTCATTATGTTATAGTTCTCTTTGGTTGTAAATTTATCATGAAAAATGATGGATAAATAAAATTTCACCATTTAAATTCTTTTTTTCTTTTTCCTCATTTTCCATTTTTTTTTTTTTTTTGAGGAAAACTTGACCTTTACTCATTCTTTCTTTAAATTCTTCTTTTCTTTTTCCTCATTTTTCACTTTTTTTTTTTATCAGACAAATAGGAATTTCATTCAAAATGGCACCAGCAGTGCCAGAAAATTACACAAGTCGAGAAATGAGCTCGTTTGAGCTCCACTCAACAAAATTCAAATCAACATCCACAACCCCGAAAGTTCGATTCCAACCCCAAGTTCTAGCTTTGATTTCCTGAATGAAATCACCGACAATCGATTTTTTTCCTTCAAAAATTCTCTCGTTTCTTTTCTTCCAAAGCATCCAAACACATCCGATCCAAATCATGTTCAGCAACTTCCGAACACATTCAAAAATTCTCTCGTTGATAGATAGGTAAAGCTTGCAAAACAGCGTTAACCAATGTAATTCTACCTGCCAGGGACAGCCGCGAATTCCTCCATCTAGCAATTCTGTTTTTGACCTTCTCCACCAAATACTCCCAGTCGATGATGCTATTGAACCTGCCGCCAATCTTAATACCCAGAAATTTGAATGGCGTTCTGCCTACCGCACAGTGCAGTTTTCCGGCCCATCTTTCTGTTGTTGAATCATCCACGCCGATGCCCACAACACAACTTTTGCTGAAATTCACCTTGAGTCCGGACATGAGTTCAAAAATCCTCAAGATATACCTGACAGCTTGGGCGTTCCCGTCCTGGTTCTCCAGGATGAAGATCGTATCATCGGCGTATTGTAAGTGTGAAATTTTGACCTTGTCCTTGCCAATATCAGCCGGTTGTAAAAGGTTTTCTCTAACTGCTCTGTCTGTCAAGGACTGTAAACCTTCAGCTGCTAAAAGGAACAGAAAAGGGGATAGTGGGTCCCCCTGTCAGAGTCCTCTCTCAAGGCGAAACTCACCCGCCGGCGAGCCATTGAGGAGAACGCTTGCGGAGGCTGATGTGAGACATCCCTTAATCCATCTTCTCCAAATTGGATCGAAGTTAAATCTATCGAGCATGATATCCAAGTAGTCCCATTCGACCGAATCGTAGGCCTTTGCAAAGTCAATTTTGAAGAGAATTCTCCCATTCCTCCTCTTCTTAGCTTCGCTGATAGCTTCATTAAGAATGACCACGCCATCGAGAATAAACCTCCCGCTGAAAAAGCGCTTTGATTCTCTGAGATGATAGAATCCATGACCTTCTTCATTCTGTTCGCCAACACTTTAGCAACCACTTTGTACACGCTACCGATCAGAGAAATTGGACGGAAGTCATCAATATTGCCACATTCCTTCTTTTTTGGGATAAGGATGATAAAAGACGGATTACCTCCTCTTGGGATCTTCCCGTACCTGTGAAACTCTTTCATAAGAGTGATGAAATTCCCCTTTATGGTCTCCCATGTCGATTTCCAGAACTTGAAATTGAATCCATCCGGCCCCGGGCTCTTGTTAGAGTCACAACTCCAAACTGCATCTTTGAGTTCTTCCTCCGTAAAATCCCTGACCAGCCATTCTCTGTCGGCCTCTGAGAGTCTACGTGCCGTGAAATCCTCAGGTATGATTGGTAGAATCCTCTTTTTTTTCCGGAAGAAATTCTCAAAGAATTCCGTCACTTTGAATTTCAGAGTTGTCGGATTATCCACCCACTGATTTTCGAACCACATTCCGGCGATTTCATTCCTTTTTCTTTGCCCATTGATGATTTTATGATAGAAATGAGTATTCAGATCGCCTTCTCTAAGCCACCGAGACTTGGCTTTCTGTGCAAGGAAATCATTCTTGTTTCTGCAATGAAGTAGGATTTGAGCTCTCACCTCATTCCTTTTAATAATCTCGTGATCCTCAAGGCCGAACACGTCATCAATCGTATCCCATTGTTGTAGCTCTTCCTTTCCCCGGGCAATCTCGTTTTCGAAGAGACCAAAACAGTTCTTATTCCAATCTTTAAGAGCAAACTTCGGCCTTTTCAATTTCTCCTTGAAAACATACCAGCCCCATCCATCAACATTCTGATCATCCCAAACATTCTGAACGACGGAGAGGAACTCCGGGTGAGAAGTCCATGCATTGATAAATCGAAACGGTTTTGGCCCCCAATCCACCGTCTTTGTCGAATTCTAGCATTGGCATTGCCCTTTGGGCAAGAAGGTCGATCACCACGTGTATATTCAATAAAAAAAATACTTTTAATCATTCCCCAACTATATTATCCATCCATTCATTTTGTGACACTTTTAACATTATAATTATTTTGTCAAATTTTATTATAATATTTAGTTAAATGTTGAATATATTTTGTATATAATATTAAAATTATAAATAAAAAACATCAAAAGTTTCAATTTTTTTCGTACTCTATAATAGACACCAATTTTATCATAATGATATGCACAATACAATTTTCCATTTTTTTTTATAAATTAACAATATTAAATAAAAAAAGTTTAAAGGTCACAAGGGACTCGAGCCCAAGACGTTTGGCCTTAGGCATTAACCCCTTACCGCTTGGCCAACACATGCACACAATTTTCCCATCTTCTTGTTTTGTATTTCGATTGCGTATTTCAATTTCGAGTTTCGTATTTCAATTTTTGTAATTTTTATTCTTAATTTTTCATATTTGGAATTTTTATTATTTTTTCATTTCTGAGTTAGTTATTGCAAATTCTTTATTATTTTAATTTATTTTAACACAATTAAAAATAAAATAAATAAAAATAGTAATAAAATAATTATATATAATGTTGTGGCTAATTAATTGTGTGATTGGAGTGATCATTATAAACCATAAAAAATAAATAGGATTGGACAATGACATTAATGATGTGAAAGAAATAGAAATTAATTAAATATGAAGATTGGATGATAAGGTAATATTGAGCCGGTCATAGTTAAGGGTATCCTAAAAAATTTAAGCAAAATTTATATGTTAGGATGACAACGAATACTTCTCTTTGAATATATCTGAAACATAAAATCTACATTTATTATAAGTAGATGATCGCTTTCACTAAACTCTAAAGTTCATAGTATATGTTAATTACTTAAATATTCCAAATAGAATCATTCGAGTCAATTAATCAAGTCTAGCCTAGGCCTTAAGGGTTAGAGGCCATGGGGCTGAGAACGTCGTTTATATATAATACTATTATATATTTTTTAATTTATTTTATAAAATAGGTGTGTCGTAATTTATTAAGTAATGGAGCTCTTCGATATAAAAAAGAAGAGAACAGTAGTACTATGTATCCTCATCCGATCCCAGCTCAAAAGAATAAAACAAAAATGATGCCGATCATCACCCAAAACATCGATAGATTCATTGCTACAAAATAAAATAAAATTATGGATAAAAATTGAGAATGAGTGAGCATGAATTAATTCAGTAGATTGATTCATTTGAAGATGCAAAATGTTGTGAAAAATGGTGGACCATGTCTTATCAATTAGGTAATAACTTTAGTAGAAGAAAAGAATAGATTGTGTGTTTGTGTGGAGCCTCATGTCTAAGAATAATGGAAGCATACACAACTAAAAATTTGTGGATATGAAAACACCAATACTTACTGGCGGGCACCACTGTTCAATTCTTGTATGCCATATTCTTGTCCAATATATACTCAAACATTAGTATTAATTATGTTACATATATACTCATGTTGAAAACAGTTTTTAAATATTTTTTAAAATTGACCGTTAATTTGTTCGTTAATATATATATATATATATATATATATATATATATATATATTTTTATTTTAATCACTCTTGAGTCTTGGCTTAGGTCACTTCCATGATGGCTGACTCACTGGAAAGTTTATCAAGACATATATGATTGAGTTGAAAATGCATTAAAAATACTTGTTGGGCAAAAAAAAGCTAGGTTGCTATAACTGAAAATGAATTCTTTTTAAACGATCAAATTTTCGATCATTAAAAATAAAAAAAATGATAAAAATTTACGATTAAAAATCGGTATTTATAACGATCGAATTTTTATCGTTAATATATGTAGTTAATTTTTGAAACGACCATATATATAACTATCGATCAAATCGATCGTTTTTTTAACTACTAAATTTTCAATTGTTAAAGTCGCATTGCTATAAGTTTATGAGGAGGTTGTCTTAATCTGATTGAAGATTTTGATTTCCATCGAGAATCAAAGACTTGTTGTCGACATCATGTTAAATATTGAGGCTCAAATCAGTATGTAATGAAGATCGAATTATTTATTCTATATCGATGCTTTTGGACTCATTGATGTGGCCAGCAGAGAGTTTTGACGCAATCTTATTATTAAAGACTTTATCTAATTAAGGAACTCTTTTCTTCACGAATTATTGTAGTTCATCGTTTTCATTAGATATACACACTTCATTTGAGTGTGAATAGGACAAAAGGGTTAGGAATTTGATCCTATATATCTTTATTCCTAGTATCTGAAAATTTGATCTTACATATTGATTTGAGTGTGAATTTTCGCCTCTCGAATGGGATATGATCATCCTTGAAATTTTTGCATCCTCAACGGAATATCATCGTCTTTAAATATACACAATATTTTAATACTACAAATTACTCTCTCCGTCCTACGAATCTTGACACGTTTGGATTCGGCATGAAAATTAAGGAATTGTAGATTAGTACTGTTTTAAGTGTGTAGTTAATAAAATATAAAAGTGATAAAGTAGGAAATAGAATGTAATAAAAGTGATAAAATAGGAGAGAGAGTAATAAAAATAATAAAGTATGAGAGACACTACAAAAAAACGCGTAAATAGCGACGAAAATTACCGACGGCGGCGCCGCCGCCGGCAATTACCAACAGCACGACGGCGGCAAAAAAGGCGACCCGCCTTTTGACTATTACCGGCGCATTACCGACGGCAAACGGGCCGCCGCTAATTAGCGGCGGTTACGCCGTCGCTAATTTAAATATATATTAATATAAATATATATTATTTATTACCGACGGCAATTGCCGTCGGTATTTACCGGCGGCAACCAGCCGCCGCTAATCACCACCGCCGGAGACATCCGGCGATAGCACCACCGCCGTCCGGCCAAAATTACCGACGGCATTTTTCCGCCGCTTATTACCGACGGCAAATTCTAATTACCGACGGCAAATGCCGTCGGTAATTAATTTTATTTTTTTTTTATTTTTTTTTTTTCATTTTTTTTTCATTTATCATCTAATAAATTGATCAAAGATAAAAATACAAAAACATTAAAATCAAATATATATTGAAATACAAGTGAAAATTTAAACATTGATTATTACTAATCTAAGATTATTACTAAGAATTCAAGATTCTTAGTAAGAAACTTATAATTATAACTTAAGAATGTTAATTTGATTAGTGATTCACTCATCAATCATCACCAATCCAAGATTATTACTAAGAATTCCAGATTCTTAGTAAGATTATTACTAAGAATTCAAGATTCTTAGTAAGAATCTTATAATTATAACTTAAGAATGTTAATTTGATTAGTGATTCACTCATCAATCATCACTAATCTAAGATTATTACTAAGAATTCAAGATTCTTAGTAAGAAACTTATAATTATAACTTAAGAATGTTAATTTGATTAGTGATTCACTCATCAATCATCACTAATCCAAGATTATCACTAGGAATTCAAGATTCTTAGTAAGAAACTTATAATTATAACTTAAGAATGTTAATTTGATTAGTGATTCACTCATCAATCATCACTAATCCAAGATTATTACTAAGAATTCAAGATTCTTAGTAAGAATCTTATAATTTATAATTATAACTTAAGAATGCTAATTTGATTAATGATTCACTCATCAATCATCACTAATCTAAGATTATTACTAAGAATTCAAGATTTTTAGTAAGAAACTTATAATTATAACTTAAGAATGTTAATTTGATTAGTGATTCACTCATCAATCATCACTAATCCAAGATTATTACTAAGAATTCAAGATTCTTAGTAAGAATCTTATAATTATAACTTAAGAATGCTAATTTGATTAGTGATTCACTCATCAATCATCACTAATCTAAGATTATTACTAAGAATTCAAGATTCTTAGTAAGAAACTTATAATTATAACTTAAGAATGTTAATTTGATTAGTGATTCACTCATCAATCATCACCAATCCAAGATTATTACTAAGAATTCAAGATTCTTAGTAAGATTATTACTAAGAATTCAAGATTCTTAGTAAGAATCTTATAATTATAACTTAAGAATGCTAATTTGATTAGTGATTCACTCATCAATCATCACTAATCTAAGATTATTACTAAGAATTCAAGATTCTTAGTAAGAATATTATAATTATAACTTAAGAATGTTTATTTGATTAGTGATTCACTCATCAATCATCACCAATCCAAGATTATTACTAAGAATTCAAGATTCTTAGTAAGAATCTTATAATTATAACTTAAGAATGTTTATTTGATTAGTGATTCACTCATCAATCATCACTAATCTAAGATTATTACTAAGAATTCAAGATTCTTAGTAAAAAACTTATAATTATAACTTAAGAATGTTAATTTGATTAGTGATTCACTCATCAATCATCACCAATCCAAGATTATTACTAAGAATTCAAGATTCTTAGTAAGAATATTATAATTATAACTTAAGAATGTTTATTTGATTAGTGATTCACTCATCAATCATCACTAATCCAAGATTATTACTAAGAATTCAAGATTCTTAGTAAGAAACTTATAATTATAACTTAAGAATGTTAATTTGATTAGTGATTCACTCATCAATCATCACTAATCCAAGATTATTACTAAGAATTCAAGATTCTTAGTAAGAATCTTATAATTATAACTTAAGAATGCTAATTTGATTAGTGATTCACTCATCAATCATCACTAATCTAAGATTATTACTAAGAATTCAAGATTCTTAGTAAGAAATTAACTTATAATTATAACTTAAGAATGTTAATTTGATTAGTGATTCACTCATCAATCATCACTACTCTAATATTATTGCTAAGCATTCAAAATTGTTAGTGAGAAACTGATAATTATAACTTAATAATGTTAATTTGATTAGTGATTCACTCATCAATCAACACTAAGGTTATGAATGGTGTATAAACTAGATTGATAAAAAAAATCGAAAATTAATAATAAATTAATTAATAAATATTTTTCCGACATAAAAATAAGAACGGAAACGAGCTCAATCCGTAATTAACAACATTTTTTGTATATCATCTCGACATATTCTAAGGTTATGAATATATATGATATTGTATATTGAAGTAGACTTTAAATGAATTAATAGATACTATATATATCAATAATACGAGTGTTCTGTACTGGTGACCATTCGAAAAGAACTTCAAGGTTAAGCGTGCTTGACTTAGAGCACAACTAAGATGGGTGACCGACTGGGAAGTTCGTCTAAATTATGCAATACTATATAAATACCGAAATAAATTGTGGATATACAATAAAATAAATAAATAAAATAAAATAAATAAATAAAATAAATAAATAAATAAATAAATAAAAAAAATAAAATAAAAAATATTACCGAGGGCAAATGCCGTCGGTAATTACCGACGGCATTTTGCCCTCGGTAATACCTTGAACAACTCCGGCGTGTGCGCCACCACCGTCCGGTGGAAATTACCGACGGTGATCTCGCCGCCGCTAATTACCGACGGCATTTGCCATCGGTAATTTTCCGGCAACTCTCCGCCGTTCAACGGCGGTATTTAACGGCGGAAATGCCGGCGGCGGCCAATCGCCGTCGGTAATGGCGTTACCGACGAGCCGGTTAGCGACGGCGAGTTGCCGCCGGTAACCTTTATCACCGGCGGCCGTGTCTTATTACCGACGGCAAAATGCCGTCGGTAATCGTGCGTTTTTTTGTAGTGAGAGAAGGTAATAATTATTACCCAAAATGAAAACGTGTCAAGATTCGTGGGACGACCCAAGAAGGAAAACGTGTCAAGATTCGTGGGACGGAAGGAGTATCAAATATCATACATGAATTATTGTAACCTAAAATATAAAGAATATTGAGTTCATCGAATTAACTATAATTCAATATAAATTAAAGTGTGACACACAAACAAGTATATACACTTTTAACTATATTAGGAATTAAGTCAATAACAGTTACTGAAATCTATAGTTATTCTTAGATCGGGTAATAATTAAAAACACAACTTATTGTGATCCCCAATACATTATAACGTATTTATATATAAATAAATAACTAAGATAAGTCATTTTTTTAATGCGTTGCAGTCTATATCAATAATATCTCGGATATGTGATTTATTGTTTATATATCATAAAAATCAGTCCAATCATATGATCTTCCGTAACTACAATACACCATTTAATGTATTCATTTAACGAGATAAGTCAACATATATACCTTTCAAATAAGAACGAATAATATGATGAACTAAAATATTGTATATATACAAGCATAAAATATCTTCCTTTCCATCTACAAATTCTAACATGAATGTTTTTCACTTGGTAAGAAGGCATCCTCCTTGACAAGGTGCACTACAAGAATCTGACCGATTACCGACGGAAAATTCCGTCGGTAAAGTAAAAAATTCCGTTGCTAAAAACTAATACCGATGGATTAACGACGGCGCGCGTACGTCGCTTAAAATATGGTCGGTAAAATTTTTACCGACGGAAATTACATCCGTTGCTAAATTACCAACGGAATAGCAACGGAATGCCCGTCGGCTGCGAGGGGACGACGACGGTGTCGTCTAGACTTAACGACGGAAATAGCAACGGAATTTTCCGTCGCGATTAGCAACGGAATCAAATTCCGTCGGTAAATTTCGTGCGGGTATTAGCAACGGAATCAAATTCCGTCGGTAATTTTCGTACGGGTATTAGCAACGGAATCAAATTCCGTCGGTAATTTTCGTGCGGGTATTAGCAACGGAATTAAATTCCGTCGGTATTTTTTAATACAATTTTTTTTTAATTTGCATTATACAATTTAACGACGTCCTGTTACACGCTTCTTTTCAACTATATAACCATCAATATCGAAAACACCAAATGAAATTTAAATTAGCATTCGAATAGTCATAACTTAACAAAATATTCAAATGTTCACAAATATATAATAGAAATATTCAAGTATTCAAAATACAAAAACACAACATAATCAAGATGATGGTCCAGTGGGTGGAGTGGGTCCAGTGGGTCCAGGTGGAAGCCTAGCCAATATCTCCTCGAACATACGCTGCTGAGCCTGAAATCGAGCATCGGTCTGCTCATCTTTCTGCCTCATCTCCTCCTTTTGACGTGCTATCTCCACTAATGCATCCTGTAATTGCTGCTCCACGTCCATAAATCGTTGAGGATCGACAAGAGGGCCCTGAAACTGAGATGTACCACTCGACTGCTCACTACTCCATAAGCTGGCTGCAAGTCCACCAAACATCATAAGCATAATACAAACATTCAGTCGGCTCCAGTCCTTTTCTCTTACCCTTTTAAAAACATAACAAATATAAAATTTTAAATATGAATGTCAATGAAAAATGCAATATGAATACAATTTCAACGTACCACTTCTTCAGCATACTGAAGAATAGACCTCGAACCTCCTTTGTGCTTCGCTTGACCAGTTCCAGGACCTAAAGGCTCAGACATCCTACACTTTTTCGCTATCTCTGGTTTGGCTTTGACTTCATCAGAGCCCCAGTACTTATTCCAATTAGGCCAGTGGTCCTCGTGAATAAAAGGAGGCCTCTTGCTCCTCCTTTCCTTGATGTCATGGACAAAATCACTATACCTCCGCGCAGCACAAGCATGCCAAAGCTTGTAGACAGCCGACTCTATCGCCGCATCCCATGTGAAATGTTTCTATTTAAACAACAAAATAAAATACATTTATAAACACTAATTAATATGTATATGTTTATTGTTAAACAACTTGTATTAAATTATATTCATACCTTGAATTCCTCAAAGTACGCCGTCTTAACACTAAGTGGAGTGAGTTTCCAACTGTAGCCTTCTGGATTTTGAACTTGCTTGAAAATCTTAGTGACTACGGATGGAACCATCCCCAAGGGATGTAATTTCCTACAATTAATATTCAAAGTCATTAGAACAGAAATATCATTTATTAATTCATAAGATTGTATAACTATAAAAATTATACCCATATTTGATGATGAGTGTAGTACGTCCAGTCTGTGTAGCCTCTGATGCCTCAGTAGGGACCGATGCTGAAGATGAAGGTGAATGAGTCAGCTGTATATCCCGTACAGATGCAGCAATCCCTCCATCTGATCCTGTGGATGATGTAGGGTGTCCTGCGGATGATGCAGCACCCTTACCACTAGAACCTCCTCTCGCACTAGAACCTCCTCCCAAATATTGATAGCAATCAGCATTACAATTTTCAAATTTTATACATGTATAACTCATGGATTCGTTAGGTGTTACTTTGAGTGATGGACTAAACTAACCAAGCTAGAAACTATTCAATCATTAAACTATGATGCAGATTAGCCCTATATTACTTTTATCTATCTAAACTATCACCTAAAATAAACATCATTAAATACCTTACCTTGGATTTTATAATAGCTGGCAAACAGAGACGGAACAACTGCATCGGGCCAGAATGCCATCTATGCTGTTGCTTGCGGTAAGCTTCATAAGACTCTGGCAATTCACATTGGCACTGAAAGTTACACAAATACAATCTAATTAGTCAGCAACCAAATTAACAGATGATCACCAGTAATCAGCAAGATGACCGTGGAATAGCATTAGTACCTCGACATCATTCAGAAAGACAAACTTCCATCCATGAAGATGAGCGCGGACTGCAATGTCCATGTCCTCAACAGTGGTCCTCTCCATCCAACCACCAGATTCGTCCAACGCCTTAATCCTCCAAACTCCGGCAGTCCCATTAAACCCGAAGAAATTGAGGAAATGTCCATTAACCTGCTGCTCCACTTCAAAATGAAATGCCAAATTGATGAGCTGCAACCTTGTTAGTAGATTCTCATCCTTGTTCACAAATGACCACCTTGCCTGGACCAGCCCTACTTCATCATTATCCTACAATCCAAACCCAAAACAAGATATTCATTAGATATGGCCCCACGCCACGCATAATTAATACGAGCCACATTCGGCGCAGCGGCGCAGGGCGGGGCGAGCAGCGGCGCAGGGCGGCAGCGGCGCGAGGCGGGGCGACCAGCGGCGAGGCGCGGGGCGGGCAGCAGCGCAGGGCGCGGAGCGGCGCGGGGCGGAGCGAGGCGGGCAGCAGCGCGGCGTGGGACGGGCAGCGGCGCAGGGCGGGGCGAGCAGCGGCGCAGGGCGGCAGCGGCGCAAGGCGGGGCGACCAGCGGCGAGGCACGGGGCGGGCAGCAGCGCAGGGCGCGGAGCGGTGCGGGGCGGGCAGCAGCGCAAGGCGCAGAGCGGCGCGGGGCGGAGCGAGGCGGGGCGAGCAAGGGCGCGGTGGAAACGGCGGCGTGGACGAGTCGCCGGAGGGGAGCACGCAGCGGGAGTCGCCGGAAATGGGGAATCGGAGGGGGGAAATTTGGGAATTTTGAGAAATAGAAGTGAAAGTTGTGTTGAAAAAATGAAGGAGGAGGCGCGGTTCATTCAGCTTTTTTTTAGGGCTCAGCAACGGAAAATTCCGTTGCTATTTAGCAACGGACGTAATTTCCGTTGTTATTTTTAAAATAAATATTTTCGGTTATTTGAATTAATTATTAGCAACGGAATAGCAACGGACAATTCCGTTACTATTTAGCAACGGACGTGAATTCCGTTGCTATTTAGCAACGGACTTGAATTCCGTTGTTATTTTTAAAATAAATATTTTCGGTTATTTGAATTAATTATTAGCAACGGAATAGCAACGGACAATTCCGTTACTATTTAGCAACGAACGTGAATTCCGTTGCTATTTAGCAACGGACTTGAATTCCGTTGTTATTTTTAAAATAAATATTTTCGGTTAATTGAATTAATTATTAGCAACGGAAACTCCCGTTGCTATTTAGCAACGGACGTGAATTCCGTTGTTATGTTTAAAATAAATATTTTCGGTTATTTAAAATGATTATTAGCAACGGAATAGAAACGGAAAATTCCGTTTCTATTTAGCAACGGACGTGAATTCCGTTGTTATTTTTAAAATAAATATTTTCGGTTATTTAAAATAATTATTAGCAACGGAATATCGTCCGTCGGTAAATAGCAACGGAATGTTCCATCGCTATCTGCAATTTTTAAAATCGCGGAAATTAAAAAAAAGTAATAACAACGGAAAACTTTTCGTCGGTAATTTTTTATCGGGGATCCGTCGGTAATTCCGTCGGTAATTTAGCGGGAAAGATTCCCGCCAACACCCGTCGGTAAATCCGTCGCTATGTATGAAAGAGTATTTCCGTCGTTAATCCGTCGTTATTCGGTCGTTATTTTGTAACGGAATTAATTCCGTCGGTAATTCCGTCGGTGTCCGATAGCTTTTCTTGTAGTGGTGGTTTGCACCTAATTTTATTACCAATTCTTCTATTGTTTTACTATTTTAAGTTATAATTATTGCTCTTTATGTAAATCAGTAAATATACAAGTAGAATGTGCGTACCCACGTTAGAAATTTCCAATAAAAACTAAATTCTACAAGTTAATAATTGATTTGTATAATTATTAATTAGGGAAACGAGAACTACACGTTTTTGTTCTTCGAAATTGAAGTAGATCGATATCAAACTGTGAATCCTTAATGTGTGTGATTTTCTTTTTCTTTTTTTTTTCTTTTTTTTTAAAGAAAAGAGTGTGAATTGTTATTCACCTAACTAAATACAGCTACGTCCCAAAAAAAAAAAACTAACTACAGCTAAGATCTAAGGCTACATATGGTAGGCAATTAATAGCTGACCATTCCGATTATTGTGACTAGAGAAAGAAATAGTTATAGCAATGATCGATTGTAGCCTTATTTATAAGCTGAATAGACATTTATAGTTCTCTTGAAATGCCCAATGAAAGTATTACCGTAGCCATTACTTTCTCTAAAAATTATATATAGCCATTGCATAATACTTGTGTTATTAATGGGATTAATTGTACCAAAATACACGAACTTTACTACTTTAATCATTTTTACATTTTGCAGACTAATTTTAAAAATTACATATTAAATTATGAATTTTGCAATTCGTTCAATTTTTCCATAAAATTTGATTCTGGCATCCTAAAATCCGACGTGTCATTTAACACGCCACGCGTATATACACGTGTCTTAGTAAAAATATCGTCGTTTTGACATTGGGTAATTAAACTACATCGTATTGATGTTAAACGACGTCGTTTTGACGTTTTTACTCAAGTTAATCTTCTAATTAGGGCATTATACCCAATTTCTCTTTGTTCCTCCCTCTTGCCGTTTATGCACACCCTTATTTATGAGTAAATGCAGATTTATGCATATGAGTAGGGGGGTTATATATATTCGTCATCACCATTAAGCAAAGCTGGAAATGAAAGAGGTAAGGGCGCTGAGTCGATTAAGCCCAATTGTCGTTGCTCTATCTCCCAACACACAAAAACCATTCAAAGATTCCGCCTTTTATTGGTCGTCTCTACTCTGCGCAACACAATGATCTTTCACCATCGAACCCCAAAGGTTCATCCGTCCAAGATGTCGTGTTCACTAGTTCTCATTTTGATGATATAAATCTCAATCCCAGTGGTGGCGATAGTGCCGGTAGCAGCAATCAGAAATCAACGTGGGACGATAAGTACAGGGATAGAGTGAAAAACCAAATATCTGGGAAGAAACTTAAGCTTCTTGCAAAAAGAAGAGGGGAATCTTGGATGAAAGAGGGAACAAGGATGATGAGGAGAGACAGGTGACAGAGGAGAAGCAGAAATCTTTAGCTGTTGGTACCATTGGAGCTCCGAATGCTGAAAAGTCTGCTAGGAGATGAGATAATTCGAATGAACATGAACTCTAATTCCAAATCAACCCTAATTTGAAATGAAGAGGAATGAGGTCTTTCGAAATTAGACCTGAATGACGTTGTATTAAGAATTGTAAAATTTTGTCGTTTAATAAATCGAACAGTGAACTTAAAGACACACTTTCGACTGCCACATTGGAGCCACATCAGCAACTAATTAGGGGAAATTGAATTTTATGAAAAATTTAAACAAGTTGCAAAGTTCATGATTTAAAATATAATTTTTAAAGTTCGTGTGCAAAATGAAAAAGTGTCTAAAGTTCATGTATTTTAATGCAATTAACTCTTATATATTAATACTATACTCCATTCGTCCTAGCTTTTAGTATCAATTTGAGAGTGACATGGATTTTAATAACGTAGTTGAGTGTGTTGTGAGTTGAATAAGTGTCCCACATTTTATATATATGAGTGTTAAAATAATTAAAGTGGAGCAAAGGTCTCACCTACTTTTATTAAAAATAGAAATGAATACTAAATTATGAGCCGTCCAAAAAAGGAAAATTGAATATTAAAAGTTAGAACGGAGGGAATATAATATAGTGAAAGGATAAAGGACAACTTTGATAAATTTTGTTCCATGTACTCCCTTTAAAAATATAAGTTGTTAAGAAATTGTTGGTATCATTTGAAAAGTTTTTAAAAATATAATTGACGTGTGAGGCTATATTACCCTGTAAAGAATATATTTCTGAGTGTAGGAACTCTAGTATATAGTAGGCTGAGTATTTTTTTTAAGGGTATAGTAGGTTAAGTATGAAAATGAAAAAAATTATATATATATCCCAGGTTATTTTTAAATTAGAAGAAGTATGATGCATTGTACAACAAGAAAAATGCAAACATACAAGTTACACAATAAAATAGGATAAACTATCAATGTATGGCCCACATAGTGTATTATTCTATTAATCTCATTAAAGATGATTTATTTTTTTGATACAAAAATTTAAAGAGAATGTACACATTGGATAAAAATGGTAGGGTCCACATATTTTCAAGAGTTAAATATTACTTCCTCTATCTCACAAAAATATGAACATTTGTAAGTGGCACAAGATAAAAGTGTATTGTGAGTGAAAAAATGGGTCATACTTTATGAAAAATAGAGATAAAAAGTAAAGTGATTGTGGTGAAGTAGTGTATAAAAATAGAAATAGTTATGTCTTTGTGAGATGGCCCAAAATGATAAAAAGTTCATCTTTTTGTGAGACAGGTGGAATAGTATTTTTTATAGAAATAAGTCATTTCAGTGGGACAACCTAAAATGAAAAATGAGCTATCAATCTTTAATGGACGAAGAGAATATATAATTATAGGATAAATCCCTACGAATCAAATTGATCCGGATCAGTAAGGGTACAAAAGTCATATTTTTTTTTACTGAAAATATGTTGTACCTTAAATGTCCCTAATTAAAGTTATTATTTTTAAAATACTAAATTTAACATATTATGAATATATATTCAATGTTTTTTCATTTTCCTAGGCCATAAATTAAATACATGATCATAAAATTAAATGTTTCATCTCCTTAAATCTATGCAATTAAGTGAATTCATTGAACATAGTAAACCTTCGTTTCTTTCATAATTAAAATAAAAAATAAAAAAAATCGCCACTTTCACAATGTCTCACTTTATAATTTAGGTGACTCCTTGTTTTAGTGTTGAGGATTATTTTTAAGAATAAAAAACATAGGAATTTTGATACTCATCATTAGGTGTGAAATGTGAAGATTAACGAGCTAATCATGATCAGGCATAATAGTATTATTATTTTATAACATTTTTTTATTTGAACACCCCCACTCACTATAAAACATATTTCAATTTAAAAATCAAAATACTTATATATTATTATCATGATATCGGTTAATTTTTCAGTTTGGATTATGCATATGTATATGTATATCACATACTTAATAAAATTTGAATATTTTCCATAATGATAAAGTATTTTATCAACACCTAATTTAAACCACAAATTTTACCTAGTGTTTGATCGTGAGAAACGAGAGAAAAAGTTGAATTGCTTGAGAGTCGAAGAAAATTGTTGTAGTATTAAGAGAGAGAGCGTGTGTTTACAAGATACGGATGCATGGGTATTTATAGATTACATGCTAGGGGTAAAATAGTAATTTCGTCTCTAAAAGCATGCTCCCCGCGTGGTCAAGGGCATAATAGTAACTTTGCCCGTAGGCGGGCGGTCCCTCTGCTCTGGCGCGTGGACAAATCACCCTTCTGTCTTTAATGATTTCTCTGGCGAATGCCATTTCTATGGCAAAGGCCATTCATCTGGTAAAGGCCATTTCTCTGGTAAAGGCCATTTCTCTGGTAAAGGTCATTCCTCTGGCGAGTACCGTTCCTCTGACCCTAGTGATTCTTTTATCCGAGTTGATTCCTCTGCTCCGCATATATTACTCCTCATCACATAAGTAAAACTTTTTTTTAATATGAGAAAAAAATTGTGTGAGATTGAGCCTATTGTAATCTCCAAAGAAATTATGAATAATTACGAAGAATATATATATATATATATATATATATATATATATATATATATATAAGTTCCATGGAGAAGGATATATAAGTAGAGAATGGAGAAGCATTGAACATGTCATGAACATGCGGTTGAATATACCAATAATTTTGTTGAACGTTTGGAGATTTGGGGGTTCGAACCTTGTATAAGTTCAACACAATTCCCGTTGAACCTCAAACTAACGAAAACTAACCATTAGATTAGATAAGATCAACGACTGAGATTGCTTTACAAACATTTACTTCTCCATAGATCTTTCTCGTAAATATCTATATATACAATTCTATTTGTACTTTATAATAGCTATTAGATAAATATAAATTCAAGTGTAAGAATAATATAGTAATACAATGTAGTTGAGCTCTTTTCATGAAATGCTCAATGAAATATCAGTGCAAATTTTAAATATAATGAGAAATGAGTAACGCCACATTATCTTAAGATCTAATTTATTTTAAGTTCAAATAAATCCTAAATTCCTTCAAATTCCACCAAATATTCTAGAAAATAATCTAGGAGTATTATTTTATGAAAAAATCAGGGTGTTACATTGAGTTTACTAGTTTTAAGTATAATTGTTAAGTGCCAATTATAATTTATTCACTCTCAATCATAGAATATTTTTACTATATTTGATTAGTTTTGGTGAATATATTTGGAAGATGACTATCTATATAACTTATAAATTTATCCATGAAAAAAAAGTTTAAAAGTATACACCATTTATATGGTTATATATACATATAGATATCTATACATGTATATATATATATATATATATATTCTTGTAAAGAAATCATATATATATAATAATAAAGCGCAATTCAATCTAATCAAGCATTCCTGTCTTACTTCAATTGTTGATCGAGTAATATGTTCTTGTGTTGTGAAATCCAAAAACTCGTTTATATATTCAAGAACGACTGTGCTACTACAAAAAGTTTTGACACTTGATTAGATGTTTAAAAAATTTAATAATTTAGAAATTAATTATTTTTAAATAAAATATACTCCCTCCGTCCCCAAAATAAGTTCCTCTTTGGGGACGGCACGGTGTAAGGAAAAGTGGTAAAGTGTATTGATAGTGGAGAAAAATATGTTATAATTAGTATTGGGAGTGGTGAAAATGTGAAAAAGTGTTATAATTAGTATTGGGAGTGGTGAAAAAGTGAAAAGTAAGAATAAATAAAGTATTATTAGTGGTGGGGTAGTTGTCCAAAAATGAAAAGAAAGAAATAGGAACTTATTTGGGGGA
Organism: Salvia miltiorrhiza; assembly: GCF_028751815.1. Lineage (NCBI taxonomy): Eukaryota > Viridiplantae > Streptophyta > Magnoliopsida > Lamiales > Lamiaceae > Salvia > Salvia miltiorrhiza. Next base: position 48,912,035 of record NC_080387.1, read on the forward strand.
CGTCCCAAAAAGGAAAAAGATGAACTTATTTCAGGGACGGAGGGAGTATTATATTTTTGAGATACTACATAAATAAAAAATATAAAAGCAATTCTTTAAAAAAATAGTATATAAATTATTATGAAACGCAGTTCAATTAATAAGACGCTTCTCATCCAATCTTAAAGTCAGTGGATTGACTCATGTGTGCATGTGCAGTGTATATATATGCAAGGACGATGTACGAAATCTTGAATCGTCTGCCATTGACAAAATAGTGAAGTCTTTATTTATAGTTAATAAATATTAATAATTATAAATTATTTATATTTAATATAGTACAGTTTATTTTCGTCAAATTACGATATTAAAAAATACAAAACTAATACAATCACTATAGGTAAGTCATTATTCTTATATTTTAAGAGAAAACTTTTGAATGCATTAAGAAATCCACAAAAAAGTATCAAAAGTATATAATATATTTTTAAATTATGTTGACGATCACTAGAGGTCGTTATTTATATATATTAGTAAACAAGATAAATATATATTTCAATTGTAGCAATTGTAGAGGAGGTGATAATTTGATTTACATGAATTTATTTTTATTTTATATACGTAACATATTTTTAAAAATTTTGACTCTTTATTTTTTGTTAATAAATAAAAAATTATGAATTAAGGTGGTATGAAAGAGTGATACTAGTTACTTTTTCTTTTTCTGTACTGAGAATAAAGGTGGTAGCAGGAAGATTATTATTATTATTATTATTATTATTATTTGTGCGCAATAGTATGGCATGAAGAGAGTCTCTTGTATTTAAAAATCAAACTTCGAATTTGCAACTCTTCCAATCAAATTTGTATGTTAATTCTTAGCTTTAAAATAAATTAAAGTAAAGCATGTTAATTAACACAACAAATAATAATAATAATAATAATAATAATAATAATAATAATAATAATATAATATAATATAATATAATAATAATAATAATAATAATAATACATTCATGTATGTCATCAAAATAAATAGATTCATGTGTGTTTACAAAATACATTATAAACTAGTCAAACTTCTTATTGAAATTACAAAGTTATTTAATGAAATTAATGTTCCCAATAATATATATACATATTTAATTAATATATTAAAATTATAAAATGAAAAATACATAAAGGGTAAAAATGTCTTTTTATGTTGAACTCTAATTAATTTTTGAATTTGATCCGGATCAAATTGATCCAAATAGCAAGGTCCATATCTATTTACTACCTTCGTCCCCTAAAAAATTTCCTAAGAAGGAGGGGCACAAATTTTAAAACGGAGTTGTTGAGTGTATTAAGAGTGATGAAAATGTGTTGGAATCAGTATTGAGAATGATGAAAATTAAGGGTAGATGGGGAATTAATTGTGATGGAATAGTATCTAAAAACAAAAGAAAAGTTCTTTTGGAGACCCGTCAGCAAAGAAAGTTAGAAAATTATTTGGGAGATGGAAGGAGTATATTCCATGCCATTCAAGAAATTAAAAGTAGAAAGGTTAACAAATGTCAAATTTTCAACAAAAAAAGGCCTTGATTGATGGTTAATAGCCTAATAGGTTATAATTAGGCCCATGTAGAACAGACAATGGCCTGGCCCTCTAGAAATGGGCTGATGGGCCTGACCAACTCTTTTACATCGGTTTGTATAATTTTAAAATTTTAAAAATGTCACCTTTCTGCACCCTTACAAACTATCAATACAATTTTTCTTTGTTTTCTTCGAAGGTCAAACTATTTTTCCTTAAAGACAGATAGTTAATTAGTTAAGGTAGATATATCAAAAGTGTTAATAGTTAAACCCCGACTACTTATGATTTTGCAAAATTTATCTGTAAAAATAAATAAAATTAGGAGTGTTATAATTATAAATATTGAAAGAATTGTGAGCGTGATTATAACATATTAGAAGTCACGTTGTAATTGCAAATTTGGTCAAAAGTTTTGTGTTAAATTTAGCAACTAACCTTAATATATACATATGAAATGTTGTCAACTTTGTTATTTTAATGGTTTTTTACTAGAACTGTTTTTAGTGCAACGGACACACACACATGTACAGTTATATGCTCCAAAGTCCAAACACTAGTGTTAGATTTTTATTTTTTATTTTATTATATTTGAGCTTTCTTTAACTTTTGTTTCTGATTAATATTTTCTGGACTAGAGAGAGGGAGAGAAAGCGCATTTTCGAGCACATATTCTCTGTAGAATTAAAGTTTAGAAACCAAAAAGAGTATTTAAACTTCTGGTATGTCATACTATAGATTAAAAAATTTAATCTAGTGTGCATGTGTTGGCCTTGTAGTAGGTAGTTAATGTCCACTATAATACGGTTTTTAATTTATTTATTTATGTAATTGATCAAAAAATAATAATTAATCTTTTACAAATTTGAGCCATGAATATTTTTCTTAGCAGTTAATGGAGACTTTTCTAAAACATAGTACTAAAATTGTGATGATGAGGTCTCCATGCGGAAGAATTTGTGAAATTTGAATCAAAAGAATGACATTTACCCAATTCTTTTTTCTCTAGAATGTTTAGAAACCGCGTGAGTAATAATGACCATTATGATTTTCTAAGAAGGGGTTGCATATGAAATTTCATTTGAAAGCCAAATGAAGCTTGCTCTAGTGGGAAAGTTGAGGCATTCAAAAACTCTCATTTGTGAAAGGTCTTAGGTTTGATTCCGCCTGCATGCGGTGATGTTTTCCCATTTTAGATAGTGTTATAATCTTGTTTACATGTGGTGTTGTATTGTTTGGTGTTAAGGTCCCACACGCAAGGGGTTTCTCTCTTACGTGTGGTGATGTTTTTCCACCGTTTGGATGATGATGAGGTTTCATCTGTGTGCGAATTGTATAATTGATTATGTTCAGATACCTCTTGTAATTTCAAAAAAAAAAATTCATTTGAAAAAACAGTTACTAGATGTTGACGTTGTTAGACTAAAATAAATTTATGATACTGATCCCCTACCATTCAGAGTTAATTTTATAACAATTTCATTTTAAAATATTTGTTTATTAGCCAGGTTAATGACGCAGACTCGCAGGTAGATTCTAAAATACCTATTCCGCGCCATAAAATTTTCAAGAACGTCAAAGTATTGACCAAGTCAACGCCCATATAGTCCAAGAAAGTGGGTTAAGAATTTCAGGACTTCACACTTAGTTATTCAATAGTGAACTTTTTCATATTCTATACATATGCATTGTATATTAATTTTATATTTTCGTATGTCCCAACTCCCTTGAATTTTTATTATATACTCTTTTAGGGTATGTACGTTTATTTTTACATTTAATTTTTATTATATATATATATATATATATATATATATATATATAGGGAGAGGTTCAAGAAAGAACCATAAATAAAAAAAGACCGGAGAACCATTTTCAGCCATTCGATCATCAAGATCTACGGTGGATGCATCATCTTGTTGGATGAATGCAGATCCTGGGTTCGAATCCTGAAGGGAGCATTTTTTTTAAAAATTTTTTAGTGCATTAATTTTAACAGCGAATGCATTAATTTTTACAGTGGATGCATTAGATTTGATGGTTCTCCCGTTCTCACAAATAATGTAGTTCTCTCTAGAACCACACCCTATATATATATATATATATATATATATATATATATATATATATATATATATATATTAAAACTATTCACAACCGTTGTTCATGACATGAAGTCATGGAATTCCCATGCATCCCAACCATAAAAAAGTCACCCTAGAAGACTTTTAAACTCAATATTAACCCGTCGTTAAAATATCTCGAAATGGATTAAATATTAACGAAACATATAAAAATATATTTATCAAGATACACATACACAAATGAAAATACTAAATTCATCGACCCAAATTCTACAAATACTTTATAAATCGAGATGTCGTGTGCATGAATTGTGTTGTAGGTATCTTAAAAGAAAGACGACTTAGTTTGTGCATAAAGAATTAATAAATTTATGTTTATGGTATTGTTATAACAATATTAAATTTCATATAGATCGCAATATTAGCATTACTTAGGGACTTTTTCATGGTGCGCCTAACATTCACGTAAAGTCTTAAAACGCTGCCATTTTTCATGTGGAACATATGGACCAACTAAGTCCCTAATTCAAATATTAAATAATGTAACACAATTAAAATCGACTTTTTCTTGGTCATACCGTGTCACGCTAGCTCATGTGAAGCTTCTATTGACTACGGGTGCGCAACTTATTTATGCTCTCTATAAATACAATATGTATCAAAATTATTATGACAATCTCACCACCCCACTTTGAGTTTAAGAATTTCATTCAATCACTATATATCCATATAGTGATATTGTGAAAGAAAATCAAATACATTGGTATAGAAACATCGCAGGGGCAACCTGAAGAACACTGCTAAAATTCAATTATGGAAGCAACAAGATTAAACATGTTTGTGTTTCTATCATTAGTTGCAGCTGCCATGCTACATGGCTCATCGGCACAAACCACACACGTCGTGGGCGACGCGCTCGGCTGGCTCGTCCCACCCGGCGGCGACGTGGCCTACCGCACATGGGCCGCCACACAAACCTTCACCGTGGGTGACGTGCTAGGTATATATGTTACACATATTTATGTTTTCAATTTAATTAGACTCAATTAATGGTAGAGAGTACTAACTAAATATTACTATATTTGTAGTGTTCAATTTCACCGCAGATGCACACAATGTAGCTGAGGTGAGCAAGGAAGCATTTGATTCGTGCAATACCACAAATCCCATCTCACTATCAACCACTTCTCCAACTAACATAACCTTGACATCTGCCGGTGAGCACCACTTCCTCTGCACCTTCCAAAGCCACTGCGATTTTGGCCAGAAGTTGGCGATCAATGTCACCGCCGCCTCTGCCGCCCCAGCACCACAGCCCGCCACTCCACCGCCAGCGGCCACACCGTCACCGGAAGCGGAAGTTTACACAGTAGGTGATGCTCTTGGCTGGCTTGTACCTCCTGGTGGTCCAATTGCATACCAAACTTGGGCTAGGAACAAAGCTTTCGTCGTCGGTGACATTTTAGGTAACGCTTTCGCTATGACCTTATAAGTCAAAATAATACGCCGCAACAATTTAATTCTATAAATACTATACTAATCATCGTTACGAAATTTTATGTGTACCATTGTGTCCTATGTTTATATCTATTAATTTAAAAATATTTTTTATAAAAATAAAATTTATTATAATATTATAAATTATTTCTAATTTTTATTTCAAAAAATTAAATTTTTTAAAAAGTATATACCATGACTTTGAATTTATCAACCTATTAGCTAATAAAAGTGAAATTAAGTGATAAAAAATAATTATATACCTTAGATTAATGGAATAAACCCTAATTAATAATCACAAAATTAAACTAAAGTATATATATAAAGTTGAAATTGAAGAAAATATATATAAGAAACTAAATAAAAGTAAAAGTGGAACACAAAGTGAGATATAAAGTTGTGGTATACTGAATTTTATTCCAAATCTAGGGGTTGGTTGCTGAGGGCCCAACCAATATATTTTTAAAAAAAAAATAATTTTAACATTATCGTTGTTAGAAATTTTAAATTTTAACTCCCTCATATTAATTTTAAACGTGGTTTGCAGTGTTCAACTTTACAAACGCGGCACACAACGTGTTACAAGTGACTAAGGCCGAATTCGATTCCTGCAACGTCTCCACCACCACGACGCCGCCAACCACCGCCTCTCCGGCGAGGATCACCCTCACATCCGCTGGAGAGCACTATTACATGTGCACCTTCCCTCAACACTGCTCCTTCGGCCAAAAGCTAGCCATCAACGTCACCGGTAGCAGCGGCGGCGCCCCTGCACCAGCTCCTTCAAGCCCAGCTCCAACCCCTTCCTCCCCACCTACTCCGCCGCCAAGCTCAGCTACTCCTCCGTCCAGCTCCGCCACTCCCCCGACCAGCGCCGCGACTCCCCCGACCAGCGCCGCGACTCCCCCGACCAGCGCCGGTGGTCCCTCATCGTCTACCCCCTCGACGCCGGCTACCCCTAGCCCACGTACCCCTCCTCCTCCACCCAGCGGCTCCTCCGCATCGGTTGCGGCTGCGGCCTTGCCCATCACTTTGTTGGCCGTTGCTCTGGCGTTCCTGTGTAACTAGATCATGATGCAGACAATTTTGTTTTTGTTTGGTGATTTGTTTTGATCTCATATACATTTTTATTTTATGTGTAATGATTATTGTATTGTTAGATTTATGTTTCATATCCTTGATTGGTACGTAATTAATACTAATAAAGTTGGTTTTTGTATTCTGCTATATTCCACCTTTCATTTTTCATTACTTTGTGATTTTTATTTCGGGTATATATTATTCCAAATTTTTACCAGTGGGAAGATTAGCACTAGAGATAAAAGTTTGATAAGCCATAATTGTACTTAATAGAATTTAATTCCTTTATTTGAGATTGATTCTCAGGGTTTGTATAAAGGATTTTATTATTTAATCCAATAATATGAAAAATGAACCGAATGAACCCATGCAACTGAAATATAGTTGGCTTGACCTGTTTGAAACTGAAAGTTGGCATTCCTAATCCTAGCTAGTTTAACCGGGTGATAGTATCAAAATAAAACCAATATGAACCGCTTAATGGAAAATCGAAAGAGGAAAATAATTTTATTAATATTTTTCTTTAAGATTTCGAGTATAATAAATGGATTAAAGCTGGAAATAAATAGAGTATATATATATATGGACTTATTATTTGATTTCGGCTTCTTGATTTAAACACGGATTTCATTTAGATATAAGGGGGGTTTTACTTTAAAGAATTAGCCTTGAAATCCATGTTTAAATCAATTATATAAATATTTGGATTACTATATACTGGAGTATAACATAAAATTTCTCCACGAATTCCTTCTGGCCGAGAATTCCGATTTGTCATTATTACCCCATGACGTGGAAAGAATTACAATGCCGTTTCACTTAAAATTATAAGAGTTAGAATAGGTGCGTTGATTTTTAAAACAAGATAACGAGAAATTAAATGTTAGTATACTTTGTAATCGTATCTCATTTATTTTCAAATTAATAACTAAAATTAACACCTTCCGCCAATATGCCGAAATTGTGATGTTTGACAAAAGAGAATATTATGTGAGCAAAACGTATCGGTCTAATTGTGTGTATAAACATAATATTGATTTAAATCTAAGTAAGAAATGGTTTAGAATTCAGACACGTTTACTAATGTCGGTCTAATTATATGTATGATAATATTGATTTAAATCTAGATGTAATTAAGAAATGGTTTAGAATTCAAACACGTTTAATAATTAATTATTGCGAGTGTGAATGTGAGACTAATTAACAACAATATGTCAACATGCATTCATTGTTTGATAATTGAACGAGCATAAACTAAATTCTAGAACGATCACTTTTTGAGAGAGCGATGACTATTTGTTCCTTTGGCTAAACTCTATATATTTTCATGATTGAAGGAGTAAAAGTATTATTTCTAGAACGATTTCGTTGTTAAAAGTTTGTTTAGAGTCGACCCCGGCCCCACCGTCCCCAAAGAAAAAGAAAAAAAATATTACTATTATAAAATTTGTCCTCATTCCCCCAATTCAAAAAGAGTATTATTAAAATTTTAATATTATATTATAAATAATTGAAGCTGGAGATATTTTCATAAGAGAATATCTAAAATCAAATATTAATTGGTATTTTTTCCTAATAATAATGGCAACCTAAACCCCACCCGGCCACCGAGAGAAAGAAACAAAAAAAAAGTATATATTAGAAAAAAAATCGAAAATGGCGATTGAAAAGTAGCTAGAGAAAGTAGTGGTACTTTCACATTGAAATACAATTGTTTATTGTAATGCTTGAAAATTTGAAATAAATTATTGGTATATAGAAGAAATTAATAATTTGATAGCGATCATGCAACTCATGAGACGACGCGATAACTCAAACATAATGTTACGTGCCCCCCCCCCCCCCCGAGGGGGGTACACGTACGTAGACATTGTAGTTTTTAGTAATTATGGGCAAAGTGGGATATATCCATAAAGAATTAATGAAATATTTAGTTTGTACGTAATAGTTCGATTTTAATTACTCTTGTAAATTTAAAGGATCGAAATTAATTACTCCTATTACAAATAGTGAGAAAAACAAATAAAACAAAGAAGTGATCATAAGGTTAGGCGTTCAATTTATTATTGCAAATTCAGTTGCTCCAAACCTATAAAACTAAGAGGCATGCAAAAAATATATTTTTTTAATTAATAGGTATATAAATAGTATAGCTAGCCAAATTTTGAAAATGTCAAATTTTTAATCAAAATGTGTAAATTCTTATAAAAATGCCCCTGTAATTCAAAATCTGAAAATAATGATCAAGTTGAAGTTTTATGCGAAATTGTTCAATTTGTTTGATTACATCAACTTTTGAGTTTCACTTGAATTTGCACTATCACTTGAAATCGTTCAATTCGTGTAATTTGCATGAACCTTAGATTTCCACTATCATGTGCAATCGTTCAATTTCCGCCATCTTGTAAATATTTAATTTCGCATGAATCTTTGATTTCCACATTAATTTTCAGTATCATGCGAAATCGTTCAATTGCGCGTGATTGCGCTAATCTTTAATTTTTCCCATGAACGTGATTTTTTTTCAATTTCATTAAGGATAAAAATAGTCTATTTACACAAAAATTATTATAAAATTTATATATTTTTAAACATTAACTACTATTTATATAATGACCAAGTAAAATGGCTATGTTTCACCAATGTCACAAAATGTTAATCAGTATATATCTTTTCTCAGTGTCAATAAATCATGTGCCCGCGTGAGAAAATTATGTTAGTTATGTCACTTTAATTTACTCAAATATTTTGGAGACCGATGTTAAAAAAACACATAAATTAAAAGGTTGTGTCTATTTAATTTACAATATTGCAATTAACTCCGTAAAATCAGGTATCGTAGTTGCTACATTAATATTAGTACACAATCAAACTCAATTGCAGTCGATTATTGCATGCTTAATCCAAGTTAAATATCGAACTGAATCTAACAAAATATCAAAAAACTAAACACATGATGCAAATTAAGCTTCAAAAGAAGTCAATAACAATAAGAATGCTAAGAAATAATTAAAAGAAATGGTAATATATAGTTAGCAGTCCATGTATGAATTATTCGTACAAATAAAATTTAAGCATGAAAACGCGTTTCCGCGAAACTCTCTCCCTTGTATCCTTTGTCGAGTCAAAATCACGAATCTACAAAAGCAGACGCCCAATTTGATTTCCTCAAAGCACTATTCTTTCCTTCTCTCTATATATTTACTTAATTATTCTATCCGTAAAAACACGCTTTCCCTCACCTATATATACACCCATTTCCGACGCATGAAAATTTAAATTACTACATTTCACAACAATTTACAAAAACAAACAAAGCTAGAAGCAGCTCAGGGGCGACCTGTTTGAACACACAACATATTTAGTAAAAAAAATGGCTAACACTAAGAATTTGGTATTGTTTGGGTGGTTGGCCGCCGCCGCCCTATTAAGCGGTTGCGCCGCCGATACGTACACGGTGGGAGATGACCTCGGGTGGACGAGGCCGCCTCTTGGAGAAGTAGCCTACCAGACATGGGCTAGGCTTAAAGATTTTGACGTCGGAGACACCATAAGTGAGTATTAATTATACGCATTTAATTTCTTCAATAATAGTAATCACTATGCATTTCATAAAAGCAGCCTAAATTGGGTGGCTAATAATTAGGAAATTAGTGACTCCAATTCTACCAACACACTCTAAAGTCCAGATCTTGGTATGAATTTTTTTTTAAATCCTCACCACCAAAAAAGGTTCAAACTTGAATTTCTGTGTTGTTCTTGGGTTTTGTTGTGGATAATTAGATAAAATTTTTGGAATATTGCTTTAGTTCTTAATTAAGAGAGGACGATTTTTTTTTTTTTGTGATATAGAGAAGGCGTCTTTAATAACATTATAATTAAGTGTTTAAATAGAGTGGATCAAAAACAAGCGCGGGTTGTTGCAAAATAAGATTGTTGATGTGAATATAGATAAGATTAATTTGCATAAGCTCTATCTATGATATATTGTTGATGTGATAAATTTATAATTGAAATATCTTATAATATTACACAATATATCATCGTTAAATACTTAAATTGTAGTAAAAATAAGACTGAGAGTGATGTAATAGTAATAAATAAATATGATATATTAAACATATATTAGTATTGTCGGATATAGATTTTTTTTTTTAGAAAAAAAAGATTTATATTAGTAAATCACAATGCACAAAATTTGTGAGGCACGTCGGATAAAGATTGGTTGATATTTTTTTAAATGAAACTATTGGACATACGCATACCGCAGATACTCCCTTGAAACCAAGCATTACGTCATCACACGTTAATCTCCAATTTCTGCACAATCCAAATAACTGAATAAGTAATCTTTTTTAATTGTTTATAATCACGGGACTAACTGCAATTGTGTTTTTTTTTTAAATGCAGCATTCAGCTGGACTGGAACACACAATGTAGCCCAAGTGACGAAAGATGGTTACGACAACTGCAGTGCAACAAGCAATTTGGGCCCAGTCCAGACAGTAAGCCCATACAACTTCATCCTTAACTCCACCGAGCCTTACTACTTCATTTGCACCGTCGGCGACCACTGCAGCAACGGCCAGAAGGTTACCGTTCAAGTCCGCTCATTCAACGCCGCCTCTCCGTCTCTCACCACCGCCGCCTTCTCTGCTATCTTCCTCGCCGTCTCCGCCTCCGTTGCTCTATTGATCTAATCCGCCTTCACTTTGACGATTGCATTTATATAAAATTCATTTTCGTATCTTGATTAGTGTCTAGTTATATATTCTTATACAGGTTTTTGTATTTAATTAACGTTATATCTATTGATTGTGTTTATTATGTCAAAGTATACTTATTCATAATTTAGTCATTAAATAAAATCGGATGGTTCATAATTTTTAGTGTAATTTGTACATATTGATAAAACAAAACTTTGTTTAAGTTTTTTTTTTTTTTGAATTAAAAAAATGAAAATTTCCAGGTATCGACACGATTAAAAGATTGAACAAAAGCGCATATTGATATTGCCAGATTGCGAACAACGTTATTAACATTGCAATCCAAAAAAAAAACTTATCCATACAATATATTTAATCTTTTACCCAACGATTCCAAATTTACTTTAAATTCTTCCATCCAAACTCCAAACAGTGCCTAAAGAAATGGTAAGCACTTTTATTCTTCAATTTTGCTAAAGATTAAATGTTGAAAATACATGCTCTTCTTTAAAGACATACAACGTCAGCAGATCTAAAGGGGAACACACAACTTTTGTTGCGCAAATGAACATGATGTCAAAAATAAAAAATAAAAATAAATTAAAAAAAAAGTGCGGCAAATTCATCCGCAACCACTAGGTCAAAATAAATGAGCATCCTGTTCAGATCACAAGAGACTAGAGAAAACGACATTGAGAGTTTGATAGGAGTAAAAGACAAATGAGTCATTATCGACCAAAGACACGTGGAAACACTTTATTCGTTTGGAATGAACCGCCTAATAAAAATCCGTTATCATAATATTTTAAAGGGTTAAGTATCAATTTGGCCCGTAGAGGCCCCTGTAGCTATTAACACCCTATGGGCAGGGGTGTGTCAACTAAGCCCCTGAAATATCTAATTTCCGCCAATTAACCCCTCCGACTTAACGGACGGTTAACACCGTTAACTATTTTACTTTTTTATTTTTATTTTATTTTATTGGTGGTGGGACTCACACCATCTTCTTCACCAAGCTTGCCGGAAACCTAATCCACCCCTTCCCCGAAACTCCGGCGTCGCAGCGGCGACAAGCTCACATCTCTCTCTCTCACGCTCTGCTTTTTCTCGTCTATCTCATCTCTCACGTTCAACTCTCTCTCTCGGCCTACTCCCTCTCTTGCGCAAAGGCAGCAGCCGCCACCTACCACCGCCGCCGTCGCTCCTCGCCACCACCACCAGTTGCCGTTCCTCCACGGCGTAAAAGCGGCAACAGCAACAGAGTAACAACAACAGCAGCAACTCCAGCAGCAGTCGGCAGCCGCGCGCAGCTTGGCCGCGCCGTCGTCGCGCTCTACCGCACCACCACCGCGAAGCCACCACTCTTCCTCCTTTTCCAGCCCTGAGCGCCATCTTCGGTCTTCCATAGTAGCGAAAGGAGCAGCAACAAAGCGGCTGAGCCTCCTCAACGCGCCGCCTTGCCGAACTCGCCACCAGAGCTCCGCCGGCCACCCTCGTCGCCGCCACGCAGGATTTTCGGGGAAGGGGTGGATTAGGTTTCTGGCGAGCTTGGTGAAGAAGATGGTGTGGGTCCCACCACCAATAAAATAAAATAAAAATAAAAAAATAAAAATAGTTAACAGTGTTAACCGTCCGTTAAGTCGGAGGGGTTAATTGGCGAAAATTAGGTACTTTAGAGGCTTAGTTGACACACCCCTACCCATAGGGTGTTAATAGCTACATGGGCTTCTACGTTAGGGGCCAAATTGATACTTAACCCTATTTTAAAATATATGATGTCAGACAATGTTACCCTTCAGTGCAATACACGTAAAGACTTGAATTGATGAAGTTATCGTCTAACGTAAAGCATGACAAACTTGAATTTGTAACCCAAAAATGAAAAATATATTATGCCCTTAAGTTACAAGTGGCTATAAATAGCTAAACTTTCATTATATAATGTACACACTATTTATAGCCATCTATTATGCCCTTAGCTTAGAAGTGTCGAGAAATCTTTAGCATATGGTTGATATTTTCTAGTTTTGGCTCTTCTCATCTCGATCTTTGAAAACCATATTTGATATTTGTTCATAGCCGGAAGAGTTTCGCCTGAATTAATTCGTCACGAGAGCTTGGATGCCTGTGACTGTGATCTTCGTTGAATTTCCAACATTTTGCTCCCAATCTTCACAAGGTCCATTTTAACACTTATGGTGCGTTCTCTTTAGTTGTAAATTTATCATGGAAAAAAGAAGAATAAACAAAATTTTACTCTTTAAATCATTCTTTTCTTTTCCCTATCCCTCCTTTGTAGTGAAAAGGAAGGATCAAATTTTATTTTGTAGGAAATGAGGGAAAAGAATGAAAGGATTTAAAGAGTAAAATTTTGTTTATCTCTCATTTATCTATGATAAATTTACCATCAAAGAGAACACATCCTTGGTAATAAATTTGATGTTTACACTCCACATATCACTCACAAAACAACATTATCGGAGTAATGAGGTTAAAATGCATTAGACGTGGCGCTCAAAAAAAATGCATTAGACGTGTTTAGTTTGCTACAAATTGAAAAACAACATTATTGTTAAAGCGCATTAAAACTAAAAATAAAATCAAAGTTCCTAAATTTTTGACAATTAACCCAAGGGATAATGTTTCTTGAAGCTTTTTTTTAAAGAGGAATGTTTCGTGAAGCTTAATGAATGATCAGATGAAATTTGACCATTCAAAATTCGGATTCCTCATTGAATTTCTAAATACATGAATATTGATTCATGACCTTACATTCTCTTTTGGAAATGCCCAACATCTACTTTACCAACTCAGATTTAAAGTCTTGGATTCAAGTAAATGATCGTATCAACCACTAGTAACTTTTGTGGCTACTAAATTACACAAAATATAATAAATGGGGGAAACATGCAAAGAATAATTGAGGTGAGGTGTGATGGATTAAAGTGAGAAACCACCTCTTCTGCCAAATGTAATGTTGGGTTGCATTTGGGAACATGAGGTGACATCTAAACACACACACACACATGCCAACCAATTCTTACTTTTGAAGGACCACTCCCCACTTTTATGACATAACACTCCTCAATAATTCACCCATTTCAAAACCTACACATTCAAACAACAACCAAATATATGCAATAAATAAATTTATTTATTTCTACTGTTAACAAACTCCTACTTTACCTTTGCCTTCTGTACTTCAATTTTTTGCTGTTCTCACAATAAGAAGAAAAGAAAAGAAAAAAAGCAGTGGACCAGACTCAAATAAATGCAATAGTACAAAGAGCAAAATATTCATTGACGATCCAAGTAAACAGTAAAATGGTTAATGCACTGAACCACATGCACAATAATGGAGGCCTTCATTAATCTGTAACACCATTTTTAAGAATTAAAATGCATACTCATGATTCTGAATGATCAAATTTTGCAGGTCAAAAGATTTGGTTGCTTTCACTTTCTCCTTTGCTAAAAACATCATGGCCTCAAATGCTTCAGCTACACATGACACATAAAAGCAAGAAATCCACCAAGTTCCACATTATTACTGCGACAAATTAGAGTTTCCCTCCTTTCTTTTCAGATGGAATAGCAGGCCGTCGTACGCACTCGAAAAAGAGCAGTTATAAGCCACTTTTAACATGATGAGATCACACAAGAAGATGCCAGCAATAGATCTACCTTACTTACTAGTTTACTAGTCAGCCAACTACATCAATTCACTTCCTCAGCCACCCAAGAATTCAACACGATCGTGTCGTGTATCTACTCACCGTGGAATCAATGGTTCGACAAGGCATTAAAGGATGCCCCAGATGCAACCCCTTTTCATTGCTTGGTAGCTATGGAGTTCCTAGATACAGTAAAATATTTCGTGAGTATACTATAATCAAGACGATTTTTACACTCTCCCCGTAGTAGGAGGTTGCTGAGGAACTCTTGTGCTTTCTCTAGAACAAACCTTCTAGCATGTTTCTTTACCCGACAAACATAAACTTTCCAAACTAGTTAAAGCAGCCAGTTACTGAAACACAAGATCATGCCTAACAATGCAAAACTTTCCAGTGAAATGGTCAATTGAATGAGAAGGAAATCGATGAACTGCTTCCAGATACAACTAGAAGCTCGGATACGTATTTCAACCATTATTCTTCTAGCATGAATTACTAGCAAACTTCATAGCTTTTTGCTCCAATAGCACTATCAAGAAGAATAACTTTTGCTACTTAATAATTGAATATGCAGTTACACTTACAATTTGCTGCTGCCTCTGCTGTCATGTTTTAAATGCATAATAAATGGAATATGAATCCTAGAGATAAGATAAAAACTAATTTCCATAGGATCATACTATTCTCCTAAAACATGTAATTTACCATTACCGTAGGACCTCGGATGCAGGTCCCATTAACTTTCACCAACTGCTTCTGATACTTTCCTGTCAAGAACTTGGGCAGAGAAGTCAAGAAAGGACTCCCAACTGCATATACATGCAATCTGCAATTTTCTTTTTTTCATTTTCTCTCGAAAAGATATAATCGCACAATACAATAAAGAAGGCAAATCTCTACATACCAGGTCTTCTCATTTGACCAACAAAATGGTTAGTTGAATCCTGTGACCAGAAAAATTGATCATTTCCTAAATCTCCACTAAAAGATAGCTTACGCTTCCTAGAAACTAATTCCGCATTCTGATTCTCACTCTCTTCGTTCTGCTTACTGTTATGCAACTGTGTGGGGTTATGAGCAGACTCCATAGGAAAGAAAGGGAACTCCTTCTCCACGGGCAGCCCTTCATACGGAGATACCCTACGACCGAGGCTATCAGTAACAAAACCAGAGACCTTTTCCCTGCTCGAATTCGAGTCAGAAAAGAGCCCCAACCTCAGGGACAAGTCAAAGCCGGCCTGAGGTCCCTTCCCTTTGCTATCCTTGGAAGCTACTTCACATGTCCTTTTCCCCAAAAATTTATCTTCGCCATACGGGAATAGATTCTGTAAGCACCCGCCTTCAGCAGCAGGTTCAGCAGGTGATGAAAACACCGGCACGCCAATAATCACAGAATCTGACTTCTGAGCTTCCTGAAATCCCAATTGACGAACCTCGGGTTTGAAAGTCATCCCGTAGTACAAGGGGTACACCGAGGTTCTACTCAGAGAAGCATTACACTCCAGTTCAACACCATTCTTATTGCCAATACAATGAAGCTTCTCAAATGAAGAAGCAATGTGCTGGTTAGTACTAATTGGTGCAATTCGCTTGTTAGACTCCCAAACTAGACGGGCGGAATCCACATGTTGGGGCATCTTGAGCATGGAGCTACTGGTGGTTTGGGCAGGCATCAAATCAGGATTCCGCTCATTCACATTGTCATTTAGGAACCTCGGAGACATGCTATTATTGCATTCTTGATAGGAAGGTCTGAGGTAAGTTCTCGGATTATTGTGCCTTTGGCTTCTGGATGCCCTTACCGGTACACACCCTAGGTTAAGTGCAGCTGAAAAACACAATTCAGTTCCACAAAGCATCAAAGCAAAGCAAACTAGCATTACCAGAAGATCTCAATGCTTAAAACCCAATAACGAGATAGAGATGCAGAGAACAAAATGAGCACCTTCAACACACGGAGGCAGAAGCTCCCCAGTCTCCGTGGTGTCGTCTTTCCGAATAATTGTGTCGACGGCATCATTCACACGGTCCCATAGCGTCTCAATATTGGAGTATTCAGCCTACCCAACATATAAACATAATCAGTAAACGCCAATTATAGCAAAATTCAGTTCAACCAACACCAAATCACAAATGGGGGGAAAAGGCGAAACCTCAGAGTTGGCTTTGGAGTACATGATTTCCTCCGCTTTCAAGACCACAATAGGCAGCTTCTCCTGCCATTCTTTGTTCTTTTTAGTTGCAGCGGAGTGATTATCATGTACAAGCCTGTTCGGAAACACAGTTTTTGGAAAAACTTCAACAAAATTTACCTAAAGAATTAACTTAAAGAATTAACCAACCCAGTTTTTTTTTATTTTAGAAAAAAACAATTAAGGAAATTAGGAACCTGAAAATCTGTTGGATAACCAAACCTCTGATGGGCTGGTGCCTTTCACTATGCCAAGCTCTTCGCACGCACTCGTAAGGTCTGGGTCCTGGCCTGGGCATCTTCTTGAGCTAAGACTGTTGGCGCAATCAAGAAAAAGAGAAGAAAAACCCTGGAACAGAAAAGCAGATTTGCTGGAACAGCTGAAGAAGGAATCGAAAGAAACAATCTTGGCAGAGGTGTAGTGTAGTAGTATTGGAGTAGTATGGGGTTGGAGGGGAGGAGTAGAGGGAGAAAGAGGAGAGAGATGCTGCGCTTTTTAGCATTTGGTTTTGGGTAGAAGCAATAAATGCTTGAGCAATGGGGGAGTGGGGCTGTTTGATTGATGGTGTGATGTGCCATTCTGCCCCCCACAACCTCCCAATCCCAATTTTTCTTAACATCACTCTTTTACTTCGCATACATTTTTCACTATATTCAACTTGCATTTTGTTTTTGTTTTTTTCACCATTTTTTTCAAAAAAATGAACTTGAAAGTCTTTTACTAATTGCTCCCTCCATAAAAATTTTGAACACAAAATTTAAGAAAATACCTCATTCATTCTTAAAAATTGTGACCCAATGAAGATAACATACATTTTAAAGAAAAAAAGTATAATAGCTTGATAGTTGTGTTTCAATGAAGATTGAGTCCTACACTTTTTTATAAATAGTGAGAGAAAAAAATTCTGAAGTAATTTACAAATAAAGAAAAAACACAATTTTTAGGGACATTCAAATATGATAATAAGGTCACAATTTTCAAAGACAGATGAAAAAGTATTTAGTGTGTCAAATATGATAAATGAAAAGTGAAAAGTTAAATAAAAAATAAATTTTTTATCCAATAAAGAAACATCTTAAGATAGGTGGAACTATTAAAAAAAAGGGCAAACAGCGCCAAAATCCCTGCAGTTTTCCCGAATTCACATTTTTCCCTTGACCTTTAAATTTCTCGTTAAAATCCTTGAACTTAGTTCCGATTCTCGTTTTTTCCTTAATGATGTTTTCCGGCAACTAATTGCACTGACGTGTCACCTATGTGGAAAGCTTGTGTTGAGTCATTAAATTAGGACTAAAACGTCGTTGTTTTATACACGATGTTCATACACGATTGAACAGTCCCTTCTTACTCCTTCTCTGTCATCGCTTTCAGAATCACAAGCAAAATTCTCAAAGAGTAAGCAGTGGGGAAACCATCGCCCCATGATTCAATTTCACCACGAATTGCCCAAATCTCCGACGAAAGAAACCGAATAAAATTCAGCGCGACAGCTTCTGACCAAAGTTCTTCATTGAAATTAGCGCACTCGGTGGTTAGTGTTGAAAGGGCAGGGGACGAAGGTAGCAGCGGCGGTGGAGGTTTTTGCGTGGATTGGTGTTGGGAGGGATCAGGGGGCGGTGTCAGAGAGGTGGAGAAGAGATTTGAGGTCGAAGAGAGCAGTGGTAACAGATGGCGGTGGCGGAGGCGAAGTTCCGGCGGGATGATGAAGACGAAGACATGGATTGGGTGTGTTTTTCTCAAGAACCCTAATTTGATTTTGCCCTCAATTTTTTGATTTTTCCCTCAATTTTTCGATTGGATTGCATTTAATTCCCTAAATAGACATAAAACTACGTCGTTTAGGGTTTAGCTTAAACTATGTCATTTGCTTCGCCGGAAACTTAATCCTACGTGGCTTTCCGACAGCCATGTCAGCATTAGTTATATTGCCGATCAATTTTATGGGGAAAATGAGAAACAGAATTAAGTTCAAGGATTTTAACAAGAATTTTAAAAGTCACGGGAAAAATGCGAATTCGGGAAAACTATAGGGATTTTGGTGCTATTTGCCCAAAAAAAATAAAGTCTTATTCATCTTTATTTGAAATTTTAACTCCACTCGAAGCTACTCCCTTCGTTCTTCCCTAGAATACGAATGATTAGAGTTTATTAAAATTTATTTAAAATTAATTAGATAGTTAATTACTCTTTCCGTTCCAATTCAATAGGCTATATTTTCTTATTCGGACGTTCCAATTCAATAGGCTACTTCTAAAAATGGAAAGTCAACACATAACAAATACTCCCTCCGTCCCAATAATCTTGTCCCACTTTCCTTTTTGGGTTGTCCCAATAATCTTGTCTCATTTCCTTTTTTGGTAATAATTAAAAAATGTTTAGCATTCTATCTCTCTCCTAATTAACACACTCACATCTCTTTCATAGCTCTCTCTCTCTCTAAACCCCTCTCTCCTACCCACCCTCTGAACTCTCTCTCTTTGCCTGAAACTCACGGCCGCCGCCTCTCCTCCATCCTCACGGCCGCCGCCTCAACACCACATCCGACGCTTCTGTTCTATCTTCTCTATCTCTCTCTGACACTCACGGACATGGCCCACGTCGTGCCGTCGCACCGTCGTCACCCCTCATGCTTCATCTTCTCCATCGCGCCACTGTGCCCAGATCTAAGCCGAGGAAGGGGAGATCTGTAAAACCGCTGTGGTGAAAAGCCCATGAGAGGTCGACGGAACCCTAATCGGCACCGTAGAGGAGCCTCAATGCACCTGCCGCCCTCCCACCTGAATCTGAGCGCCACATCCGGCGCTCTCCCACCTCCACCCTTTTGAGCTCCTTCGCCCTCTCGCCTCCACCCATGCGCCGCCTTCACCCTTCTCCCACCTCCATGGCCAGCACGCCATGTTCTCCCTTTCCCGCGCCGCCGTGTCGCCGCCTTTCCTGCTTCATCTTCTTCGGCTGAACGACCGGAGCCACCGCCGCCGCCACCTGTAGAAATGAGGGTTAGCAATTTGGAGGTTGGGGTTTACAGAAATGGTGTGTTTCTTTAATTTCTTGAATTTCTATAAACACTTCTTCAATTTAGGGGAAATGATGTGTGTTAAATTTATCTGTTGGTTGTTGGAATGATGGTGTGTAAGGGAAGGAGGCGTCGGCGCCGGCGCCGGCTTGCCGGAGTTGAGAGCGGCAGCATAATTTTGAAGAATTAGTTATTGCTTTGTTAACCATACTTAAATCAATTAATAATATAATTAAAAATGTGGGTCATACAACTTAACCTCTAATACAACTCTCCTTAATCTCCGTGCCCAAAAGAAAGCGGACAAGCTTATTGGGACGGAGGGAGTATATTCATATAATCCATTATTTACACCAAATGTTATTGTACTCCACACATAATTATTTTTTCTTTATTTTTTTCTTCTATTTCTTAAACATATATTCTCAATAAAAGTTACTTTCTTTTTCCTATTTTATTATAAATTATTCATTTTTTAACATTCGTGTTTAAGGTTTGTGGCCTATTGAATCGGGACGGAGCAAGTTTTTTTTTTTTTTTTTTTTTTTTTTAGGGAAACGGAGGAATTATTAATTAACGTAAATTAATTGAAATTAGAGATGGCCTCGGGCAGACGAGACCAGCTGAAATAGAAATGTGTGCAAAAATTGGTTAGGCTTGGGTTAGTGGGCCAGGGGCGGTCAATATGTGATAAAGATTGGGGATGGAGCCGTGGAGGGTGGTTTTGCCCCCCAAAGCGTTATCCTTCATGTGGCTATTGCGATGTGAAGTTGATGTGTAAATGCTTGGGGAGCAGCCTAATTTCTTTGTCTCTCATTTTTATACTAATCATGTTCGTCATAATTAAGTTAAATACATGTCGTGTGCCTCCGTAAATTGTTACTCCTTCAATCGTCTAAAATAGCTCATTATTTCTTCTTAGATTTGTACCGTAAATAACTCACTTTTCTTGTTAATGGTGCACTATAAAAATCGGTTACTACGCATATTTTAGTGATTAAACAATTGAGGGTTATTGGCATCTAAATACATAATTTTGGATTCATTTTGATTTTCTCACAAATTTTAAAAATTAAGTATTAAAAAAGTACATAATTTTTTGATCATTTTATTTTCTACCACAAACTTTAAGAATTATTAAAAAATACAGGAACTTTGATTCACTTTGTTTTTTCCCCTGAAATATATTGTTATAAAAAATGATCCAAATCATTCTTTTAATTAACAAGTTTAATTAATTTAATTAATGATAGACAACAATTATTCATGGTGACATGATTTTTTTTAATTTAAAATATATTTTGATGACCTATATCTTGAATTTTTGATCGAGTTAGAAGCTCAAGCCATAGTTATTTTCTCTATCTTTCATAGTTAATCATTAAAACAAGTATTATTTTTGTCCCACTTATAATAACATATTTTTCTTTTTAATTTATTATATTTATAATAATACTTAAACTCTAAAAATAGAACAATTTGACAGCTATTAGTCAAAAGACCATCTAGTCAATGGCTAAATGATCAGGCCGCCAGGGCAACTAGACGTGTTGGCTAGATGAATTTTTGATTGATCGTTGTCAAATACTCCATCCACCCCACTATTAATGGCATATTTTATCCTTTTGAATTGTCCCATGTATAAGTAGTCTATTTCCTTTTTGAGCTATAATTAACATTTAATTAAAATGCTTAATTAACCCATCAAACCCTAATCTTTCCCCGTCCCCCTAATTTTTCTACCTTTCCGTTCCCAGCACACTCTTTATTCCTACTCCTCCGCCTATTATCCCTCGTCCCTCCACCACCACCAACCACGTGGCTCCATCACCATCGCGTATTCACCGCACCGTTTCTAGATCCGGGAAGGGAAGATTAGGCGAATGGGGCGACGACTTCCCCCTCTCTCCTCCACCACCACCAACCTCGCGGTTCCACCGCCATCGCGCCTCCACCGTGTCATTGCTAGATTCGGGAAGGGAAGATTAGGCGAAGGGGGCAACAACCTCCCCCTCTCTCCTCCACCATCACCATCAACCTCACGGCACCACCATCGCGCCGTTGCTAGATCCGGGAAGAAAATATTAGGTGAAGAGGGCGGCGGCTGAAGCCATAGGTAGGGAGATCGAGAGTAGATTGAACATAAATGAGAATTTTCGGAAATGCTTCGATCTGTTGAATGTGGATTTTTGGTGAGAATCATAAACCTTGAAGCTTTTTTGTGTGCAGATTTTTTTTGGAAATGTTTTCCGGAAATGTAGATTTTGTAGATTGAAGCATTCTGGAAATGTAGATTTAATTTGTAGATTGAAGCTTTCTGGAAATGTAGATTTTGAAGATTTTGTGGATTGAAGCTTTTTTTTGTGTGCATGTTTTTTTTGGAAATGATTTTGAAGTTTTTTTTTTTTGTGCAGAATTTTTTGGAAAATGATGGTTTTGAAGGATTTGTGTGTGTGCGCGCGCACGCACGCACACATATAGATTTTGAAGCTTAAATTGAGTTGAAAATTGAATTGGGTTGAAGATTTTGAAGATGTGCAGATTTTGAATAATAAGTGATTTTAGTAATATCCTTAAACATGTAGCCATCACTTTTATCTCCCTAATTCAACATTTCTCAATACATGTGCCGAAAAGAAACGGGCCATTAATATTGGGACGGGGGGAGTAGTTATCTTTTTCAGAACATGTCAGAAATATGTAAGATGTTGTCTCTCAAGTACAATAATGATTGAGACATTAAGCATAACTTAGTACATTTGAGCATAAAATGTCTATGTTTATAAAAGATGACATTTTTCATACTTCATCCGACCCTCAAATAATTTCTTATATTTTTTTTGGGTCGACACCCAAATAACTTTCTATCCATTTTGAGACATTACGTCATCACTAATAATATCTCATTTATTCTTATTTTTCATCACTCTCGATATTGATTATAACATTTTTTTAATCACTTTCAATACACTTTAACAATTTATCTCAAAATCCGTGCATCTCTCTCCTAAAAAGTTATTTGGAGGATTGAGGGAGTATATTCTTAGTGAATGTGTGTATTTTTAATTTTTACTATTATTTTAAATTTGTATTATTCTTAAATGGATATTTATTTGGAGAACAAATGAAATATTTTAAGGATTCGTTTGTTACATGGTATGAAATAAGACGTGATATCTTTAACTGTGATATCTAATTTATTAGATATTAATATCATATTTGGTAAGATATATAAAAAAAATTACACTGTCACACTTTTCAAATGTGATACAAAACTCAAAAGATATGAATAATATTAATAGATAGCAGACCATTAATTTATAAAGGACTTTGAATTTTGAAGCAAATAATATATTTATTTCACGCTTATCATACATAGCAAACGACTGTTAAATAAATGATATTCCAATCTAATAACGATGCTCAATTTTTTTTATTTTTTATTTTGACGGAACGATACTCAATTTATAATACTCCCTCCGTCCCGCGCAAAGTGGTGCGTATTTCTTTTTGGGTTGTCCCACCGAAAGTTGTGCATTTCCTTTTTTTGCAAAAATTAGACACCCCTTATTTTTTCTTAATCACTCTCTTATTACATTCCATCTCCTACTTTATCACATTCTCTCTCATACTTTATCATTTTATTACCTTCTCTCTCCTATACATTTAAAACATTAATCTATAACTCCTTAAATTATGTGCCCAAAAGAAACGCACCACTTTGCACGGGACGGAGGGAGTACTAGCTAAAATTCACGTCAATCCATAATAATGGGTTGACCATTGGTTAATTATTTAAAAATTAAAATAGGTTAAATTGCGGGAAATTGGGCAAGCATTTAAAAGTTGAACCGTAAAAAACAAGACATAAATTTTTTGGTATGAAGTAGCATCAGATTTTATTACAGATCTTCTGCATAAATTAATATGCACGAGTCTGAAAATTGAATGATATGTCATATCACATAAATGGGATCTGAGTGGTCATGTCACGCAAATCCGTAAATGACAAGATGCCAACGTGTCCGTATGTAATTATAAAAATAATTAACAAATCAGACTTTCAAATCCAGTTCAACTGCTCAAGTGGCAAAGCTACTTACTCGAGGGTACTCGAGTCGATTTTCAGATGGGTAAGGGCGAGTTTGATAGGGGACATAAGCCCTATATTACTTATTTATCTCGCCTTATATGCCGTTTGATACGGTAATTTAATTAGAAGCCAAGCCCGCATTTATTTTAAAGCCCGCAGCAATTCCACTGTTCTAGTTACATAATTGATCCAGCGCCTACCACCAGATTTTTAATCTCTATTTCTACAGTGTCTGAGATTACATTGAAGTTGTCGACTTTGTCCCTGAATTCATTTCACCCATTTCTTTTTCTTTTTTGACGGCGGCGTGTTCAACGGGGAGAGAGGAGGCGCGTCGGTGTATTGTTTGGGGGCGTGGTGATGTATCTATGAAGGCAGACGAGAGCATTCGGGATGGGGGAACGACGGCGCTGGGCAAATCTGGGGGGAGGCGCGCCGCAGAAGAGAGTGGAGGGCGGCGGCCGGGAAGGGGGTGGGGGGTTACGGCGCTGGGTGAATCTTGAGGGGAGGAGGGGGAGCGGCGGCGCTGGGCAAATCTGGGGGGAGGCGCGCCGCAGAGAGTGGATCCCCAATTTTTGGTTTCTGGAGAATTGATGGCAATTGTGGTGGGGCGTGGAGAATTGATGGCAATTTTTGGTTTGTGGAGAATTGATGATGAAGGTGATGAGGTTTTATTTTTGGTTACGTAGCAAATCTACCCATAGTGTTTTATGGCGAAGGTGATGAGGTTTGTGGAGAATTGATGGCATATTCGATTTCTTCCACAAACGAAAATAGTGTTATTTCTTAATTAAAAAATTTCAACTAATTTTAATATAAGGTTAAAATAGTAATTTCACTATTTAATTAAAATTTTAATCTAAACTATCAAACAACTAAATGATGTTATCTAGATTTTAATTTTGATCTATCAAACACTAAAATACATTACTAATCTCGCTCAATTCATATTATTTTAACTAGGTTTTATTTATCACTCTTTATCTCAAGTAGCTATCAAACTGGCCCTAAGTCGATTAAGCTTACTCGAGTCTTACTCATCTGGATAAATAAGATTCATCTGTTAAAATATAAGGCGTGTGCATTGCACGTGGCATATTAAAAAAAAAAAACAACAAAATTTTTAAATTAACTGTCCAATCCGATTTTTCCCTTCTTTTTTTCCTTTCACTCAAAGGTTATTTGATCGTTCAATTTTTTTTCCATCGGTTATCTCTCTCTCTCTCTCTCTCTCTCTCTCTCTCTCTTTTAAATCTTCACCTATATAATCCCCCTCAATCATCTTCCAAAATCATTCTCCCACAATTGCAATTCTCTTCATCCTTCATCTTTTTCATCTCTTAAAACTCTTTTCGTGCCACTTAAGTTCATCAATTTTTTCGACATGTATAATTTTAAAAATTACTCCCTCCGTCCCACTTATTTTGAAATATTTTTCTTTTTGGATGTCCCACCAATCTTGAGACATTTTCTTATTTGACAAAATTTTTACACATTATTCACTTTTTTACCTACACACAAAACACTACTTTCTCAATTTTCGTGCCAAAAAAAAGTCTCAAGATAGCCAGAACGGAGGGAATAGTAGCTTAAGTGTGTTTGATAATAAAATAAATAAATAAATGATTAAATGTTTCCATATTTAAAATATGATAATTAATCAATTTAAATGGGATGATCCAAAAAAAAATTGATAAAATTAATTGGAGAATTGAGTATTTTTAATGATATGATATCTATCTTGTACTCCATCTGTCCCATTACAAATATCCTATTCACTCCGTACCAATTCAATAGGCCACATTTCCTTGTTTGAACGTCCATTTGAAAAGATCACTTCCTAAAATGAAAAGTCAACACATAACAAATATCCCACATAACTCATTATTTACAACAAATGACATTGTACCTCAAACATAATTGTCTCTTCTTTATTTCTCTTTCATATTTTTTGGATAAATATATTTTCAAAAAAAAGTTACTCTCTCTCTCTCTCTCTCCCTCCTATTTTGTTATAAATTATTTGTTTCTTAATATATGTGCCCAAACCTTGTAACCTATTGAATTGGGACAGAGAGACTATTACTTTTGGACACGGAGATTAAATATAATTAATAGATAAAGTGAGTTGGTGGTGAGAGAAAAATATATTGAAAATTTTAAAAGTAAGTATAAAGAGAGAGTAGGTGGTGGGTCCATTAGTTAATTAATCTCTTAATTATTTACCAAAAAATGAATGAGACATTTATATGAGATAGATGAAGTATTTTTTTTATAAAAAAAATTATAATTTTCATTAGAATTAATTGAACAAAAAGTACATAATGTTTGGGATAATTCTTATTTCTAATCTTACATTTGTGTGTATAAATTTTCAATACTACAAATCCAAATTTTCAATACTACAAATCCATTTATAATTTCATTGGCAATTAATCATCCTATGTTACTATTCCATCTTTTTTCCTCGAGAGACCCACTCACATGTGCTATCGCTCATCGATATTTTTATTTATAAATCGTTACTTCTATTGATAATTATTAATTTTATTTATAAAAATTATCATTTTTATACTATAAACTTATAGGGAAGAAGAGCTGGTATAAATTTTTATCTCGTCCTCAAATAATTTCGCTGTAAAACAACAATTTAACACTAAAAAATCAAACTAACAGCAAAACTTAACTCTACTCATCTATATCTTTTGTTCAATTAAAGAGTGAAAATTTAAAATGTCATATTCCTTCAATTATATATGAAAAATACCTTATTTTATAAACGCAAGCTTCTTATTTCCTATTCTTTAAATACTCCTGATGTTGATGAGTTTGCTTGATTTTTTATAAAAGTCTTACACATTTGACCGATTTGACAACTATTAATCAAAGATTTGATAATTATTAGTCAAAAGTACATCTAATCGGTGGGTGGCTAGATCATCTAACCGCCCATTGTCTTTCTCAGATTTTCCTTACACATTTATGTCTGATAGCTGTCAAATCAGTCAAATGTGTTAAAATTTCACAAAAAATCAAGTAAACCCATCAACATCAAAGAGTAAAATAGATTCTTCACTTAAATTTGGGCATAAAATACTTAAATTTATAAAGTATGACATTTTTAACATACAACTCAAGGAATATGACATTTTTGCCTATTTAACACTATAATTGGACCACTCATTTACTCATGGCAACATTTCACAACGTCAATCAAATCTTCTAATGATCAGTTAAATACATATATATGAATGTTCGTGTATTTATAATATAGGGTTAAGTATCAATTTGGCCCCTAATGTAGAGGCCCCTGTAACTATTAACACCCTATGGGCAGGGGTGTGTCAACTAAGCCCCTGAAGTACCTAATTTTCGCCAATTAACCCCTCCGACTTAACGGATGGTTAACACCGTTAACTATTTTAATTTTTTTTAATTTCTCTCTCACTCTCTGCTCTCTCTCTCACGCTCAGCTCTCTCTCACCTCTCACTCCTCCCTCTCGGCTCACGATCTCTCTCCCTCGCTGGACGACAGCGGCGCCGATAGTGGCGAGCGCCGCCTCGCCGGCTGCTTCTCTTCCCTCCCCTATACTCTCTTTCCCCTTTGTCCGCCTCTCTCCCCAGAACAGCCGCACACCGCCTTCCTCGTGTGCTGCCATCGTCTCCTCCGCCGTGGCAGAACACGGCCGCTTGGTCGCCTTCTTTCCCGACTGTCAGCCGCCGTCTGGACTCGCGGTGGAGAGCCGAGCGCCGCCTCCGTCGTCAACCAGCACACACAACACACTAAACATACACCACCTCACACCTCTCACTCATCCCTCTCGGCTCACGATCTATCTCCCTCGTCGGACGACAGCGGCGCCGCCAGTGGCGAGCGCCGCCTCGCCGGCTGCTTCTCTTCCTTCCCCTGTACTCTCTTTCCCCTTTGTCCGCCTCTCTTCCCAGAACAGCCGCACGCCGCCTTCCTCGTGTGCTACCGCCGCCTCCTCCGCCGTGGCAGAACACGGTCGCCTTCTTTCCCGACCGTCAGCCGCCGTCTGGACTCGCGGTGGAGAGCCGAGTGCCGCCTCCGTCGTCAATCAGCCTAAGGTGAGCCCTAATCTTTGCAGCGAAAGACGAGAGAGATCGTGAGCCGAGAGGCGGCGCTCGCCGCTGTCGTCCGGCGATGGAGAGAGATCGTGAGCCGAGAGGGAAGAGTGAGAGGTGTGAGAAGTGAGAGAGAGCAGAGCGTGAGAGAGAAATAAAAAAAATTAAAAAAATTAAAATAGTTAACGGTGTTAACCGTCCGTTAAGTCGGAGGGGTTAATTGGCGGAAATTAGGTACTTCAGGGGCTTAGTTGATACACCCCTGCCCATAGGGTGTTAATAGCCACAGGAGCCTCTACGTTAGGGGCCAAATTGATACTTAACCCTATAATATATAAAGTATTCACGTATAATCTTACAAATATAAGAGCAGTTGTAGTGCGGCTCTTCCTGCCGCCTCACTTCACCCCTCCCACCTCCTTTTAGTGTTGTCCGACTCGAATCGCGACTCTAAACCTTGCGCTGAGCTTTTGTGTGTTTGAGTATGGTGCGTGCACAACACACACCTACAATAAAAAAATATTTAAAATTTAATTTTTTAACGGCTTTTAGCCAATTTTTTATTATTTTTTAAATTTTATCTTTCAGCAACGATTAGTAAGGCAATTTTTTTTTCTTTTATTTATCTATAAATATTACACTTTTAACCACCATTTTTACATCACAATACATCAACTACTTCTTCTTCTTCTTCTATTGGGAAGAGAGATTACCCGAAAGTTCAACGAAGCTTGGCCTTCCGGCACTCCGACTCGCGACAACAAGCGAATCAAGTTGCACTTTCAATGTGTCCAATAGAACGCCAAGCAATGAGAGTCCATCTACAAGAAATACCAAGTCAATTGGATGAGCGGTACAAGTGATGATTAAATCACTCAACAAACTCAAGACACCTATCAAACCAACCATGGGGATTCCATTCAAATATTTTAAAATTTGGCGAGTTCTCCGTGAATCTCAATGTTTCGCATTGATCGACGATGATGTTCACTCTAAAGCATTCGAGGGGCTCAGATGGGGGTACACCACGACATCCTTCGACCCAAGCATAACAATGAGGCCTATAGGCCAAAAAGTGGCAAAGCGAGACAAGGAGAAGAGTAAGAAGGTAGAGTACTCGATGCCCGTAGAATTGAAAAGGTGAAATACTACGATGCAATTTATCGAGTCGCAAAAGGCATCGAGGATTTCAACCGCACTCAACGCGAAGCTCTCGACTTTCAAATTCACCATGCGGACAAGTCGAAGAAGAATGCAGACGAAATGGCCTTGCACATGAAACTCGTTGAGGAAGTCGAGAATTATCGATGATGAAATTAATTTTTTAGTATAATTTAAATCTAGTTTTAATTATTATCATTTCTTTTTAATTATTGTAATGTTTGAATTTCAATTATATGAAAAAACATTTTTCAAAATTCAACTATTTGTTTTTAATTTTGAAATGCATTTAAATTGGAGAAATGGAAATGAAGTTTTTAGAGCTAATGGGTATGGAGGAGAGACTCTTGAGTAGGGTCTACCTTCTTAGAGCTCCCAAAGGGACTCTTGGGTGTGAATGCTCTAAAAATAAATAAATTGCAAAATATGTGTGTTTTCTGATGTAATCTTCCAACCTTTTGGACAAGTTGAAGAATTCTCTCGATCATTTATAGTGCAAAATCAATCATTTAAACCATGTATATTGTTTTTAAATTATGAAACATTATGAAATATATATCATCACTAGATCACAAGCTGCAACAACAACATTAACAGCAGCACAGCACACACAAAAAATAAAGCTATAACACTACAAGGTTAGTCCCTTTATTTCTATTATTCTTGTGATTTTTTAGGTATGTTTGAAATCAATATGGTTTATGTTTTGATTTTTATTTTGCAATTGCATGCAAAATTGCTTCTTAATTATATCTGTTCTTTCAAAGACCACTACACTAGCCAATAAATGATCACTGAATTAATCTAGAAATATCTGGAATCACCACGGTTACAAAATAATATGCATTTTCGTGTATATACTTTAATAAATAATTAGTAGGTGCACCACATCCCAAAAGCTTGAGTTATCATTTTCACCCAAGCGATCAGTTATCAGTTATTTAATAATTATTGAACCAAAAATAGTAGTCTATGTTTTATGTTGTGTGAGTATTTAAGGTAGCCAAGTAATTTTGGAGGAGCCATTTTTGAAGCTTTTAAATCGACATTTCCATAAGATACGGAACAGACTTATCAAATTTTAGGAGCAGACATTGATCAACCATAATTATTTCATGTAACCTACCCATTTCAGCAATAATTGATGCTTTGGGAAAAATATTGAATTTCAGCCCTAAAAAAGTTTAATTTCCCATTACTGTTAAGATTCCACTCGCAATGAGATGCTCAGAGATTCTTAGTGGATGATGCAGTAGACAATGTAGTGTGCATGCAGGTTCTTTTTTCTTTTTTTTTTTGAAAGGGGGATATATAAAAATATAATGAGAAGAAATCGTGTTCACTGGTCTACAATATTTCGTTTGAATTTTAGTCTTGTAAATCATACAAACGAGACTGTACTAGAAAATCGTATACAGTGACTCAGTGAGCATGACTTAAAAGATGCAGGTAAAGCCCACTCAAAAAAAAAGATGTTTATTTTTTAACAAAAAAAAATGTTACGATTCCAAGCATTTGGAATATTATACTCCCTCCGTGCTTATAAAAAGTATTCATTTGTAAATGATACGAATTTTAATAAAATAGTTGAATATATTGTGAGTGGAGTAAGGGTCTCCCACTTTATTATGAATGAAAAACTTATCAAAAATAGGCTGAATATATTTTATGAGGACGGAGGGAATACATTCTTTTTATTATTATTAAATAAATAGAAGTTTAAAGATTGTGTTACGGTGAATTCGGACTCGAGATATTACGACTCAAGCATTGCACAATTTTGATATAAACATATGGCATGTTATACTGTTTTTATTTTATAACTTCTAATAGGCCAAGAAGGTATATATTGTGATTTTCAAACTTCATAGTTAAACCTGATCTTAAATCGCATTGTATAAGTATTGGAAAATATAAACCGAAATTCATGTTGCTAAAGACGCTCATTAGGTTGACGGTGCCTTAGTTGTCAAACAAGTTGAATAAGTAATATCAATCTTGTCGTGTGATAATAGATACTCCCTCCGTCTGTAAAAAGTGGGGCATTTTAACTGGGCACGAGATTTAATAAAATTGGTAAGGATTTTGATATAATGGAGAAAGAGTTCCACCACTTTATGAGATGTGTGGTTGAGATTGAATTTGAGGTGGGTTTTTTTTTTATATAAATAAAGAGTGTTTGTAAGGTTAAAAGATTAAAATGGATGGTGAAACCATTTCTTTAAAAGAAAAGTGGTACACTCTTTGCGGATGCCCGATATAATAATTGTGCCCCACTTTTGACGGACGGATGAAGTATTATATAATAGTATCTTAAGGGCTCATTTGGTTTTCAGTAAAGGATTATGTAGGATAATTTGTAACCAGGATAATTAGCATGGATAGTGACATATTATTAATACTGAGTTGGTGTTTGTTATCATGGCTAAATACATAATTGTCACGACCGCACTTGCTAAGGATAGCAAATTCGGGGAAACCGCGACTAAGGGAGGGAATTTAGGAGCGGGAGTAAGAAAGGGGCATATTCGTTTTCTTGATGACTCGACTTGTATAAAGAAATCAATCGAAATATCTAGATATCAATGAAGGCCACAAGGGGACCGTACATAATATTATCCAAAGGGGTACTCAACGAGTTTGAGTACATTTATTAAATAGTACATATTGTTTTGACAGATAACATAATGTCTTAGTAAAATCAGTGTTTGCAGCGGAATAATAATAATTTGAGTATATGTATGAAGACATATACTCTACTCTGAGGTACTCATCCTAGATTGACAGAAGCTCCGCTTGCACACTACATCCTCGATCACCGCTCAACCTGCACATTTAAAAATACATGCAGGGCTAAGTACAAAAGTACTTAGTGGACACTTGCCGAAATTTACATACATGCATAATATTTTATTGTCAAGCCTTTCAACAGTAGTAAAATACGAGGGTTTTCCTTTAAAGACTCGTATTTACCAAACATAATATCATTTCTTTCATCAATAACCCGCGCAGGTATTTTATATCATTAATCACCATATCAGTAACTCGTGCCGAGAGGGAGGCCTCCCTCTACGGACACTATGATCGGCCAACCCGCTAGATGACTCACGATCACAAGGTGTACACTAATTCCGAAGGGATTTGCGGTCCCATCCAGAATCCGAATTCGATTAACATCAGATAGGCAATTAATAATAAAACATAAAGCATTTAGGCATTGACAATATCATTTAAATTCATAAGCATAAAGTCTTAACAATTCTAATATATAATTTTAGTTTATACGTAGAAAGCCTACCTGAATAGCAGACTCACGGTTTAGCTCTAACTCTGGTGCTTGACCTTTAATCCGAGAAAATAAAATAAGATTCTAATTCTCGAAAAATCTCAATAAATGAGGATGCGTGAAATGATTATGCATGACTCATATTCTTTTAATTAAATTATGAGATGCTAATCCTATTTAAGGAATTAAAGCTCGTCTTATGAGGTCGGATTATTAATCTTTAATAATCTACTCATCTTAAAATAATCTAATTCACTTACTAATTAATAATTAGTAAGTCTTAAAATCTTCTCTAATTAAACTTAATAGAATAATTATGAAGGCCCAATTAAATAAAATAATCAAGGCCCAATAGGAATTTAATTCGAGCCCAAATGAATAAATTCAAAGCCCAATGCATTAATGATATTAGGCCCAACATCAATTAATAATAGGAGCCCATTTAAATAAATTTGAAGCCCATAAGAAAAATAATAGGAGCCCAAGGGAAGCCCAAAATGAAAGCCCAAAGTTTCACAAAATATTAAGCCTCAAACAATATAAATTCGGCCCACTTAAACTCAAAAATCGGCCCACTTAAACTCAAGAAATCGGCCCAATTTGATCTCTATTTTCTCAATATATATCTAATATATAGCAGATTCATATATATATAATTTCTGGGAAGATTCTTTATACAAAGTAAGCTTTGATCCACAAACATCTTGGTCCCTCTCCCTCAAATCTCGATAATTCACGCCATCACATCTCTCTTTTCTTTATTAAAGCAAATCTCTTTTTATATCTTTATTAAAGCAAAATCTTCTCCCTCTCTCTTATTTCAAAACCGCATGCATCTCTTCAAAAAAAAAAAACGCTGCACAAGATCCTCTCTCTCCTTCTCACAATATCAAGACCGAACGTTGCTCACATCTCTCTCTATCTCGCTCGATCCAGCCATCGCCCAGACCCGCCTCTCGTTCTCTCACGGCGACTGCACCCAAGAGCCGCCGAGCCCTCTCCCTAAAAATCAAGAAGGAACGCTGCCTCCTGCAACCTCCGGCGAGCAGCGGCCAAAACCGCCACCACCGTTTCTCTCATCCCTCGCGTACATCGGACGACAGACGCTCATGCCGTCGCCGCTGCTGCTCTGGTCGCCCGGAGTTCGGCTGCTGCTTCTC
The DNA here is from genome assembly GCF_028751815.1 of Salvia miltiorrhiza. Classification (NCBI taxonomy): domain Eukaryota; kingdom Viridiplantae; phylum Streptophyta; class Magnoliopsida; order Lamiales; family Lamiaceae; genus Salvia; species Salvia miltiorrhiza. Next base: position 48,945,622 of record NC_080387.1, read on the forward strand.
CTGTTGCAGAGCTCCGCCGACTGCTGCTGTTCGTGGAGCGTCCGGCGACTGTTGCTGTTCGTCGAGGAGTCGCGGCCTGAGATGGCAGAACAGCCGCTGCCGACAGAGGCCAGCTCGCCGGATGTCTTCCTCCGAAGTTGGCGCCGCTGTCGTTGGGAGATCGGCGAACGCCTGCTGCTTCACCCGCGAGTCGCCAACTGCTCGTCGTTGCTACCGCTGTAGTAGGAAGGTCGACGATCAGCCGGGTGTTCGCCGTTTCCAGTTCTTCTCCGAGTTCCAAAGCCGGTGAGAGCTCTATCATTGCGTCGTCTCGTTCGTCTCTCGGCCCGACTGAAGAGGTCGTGGAGCAACAAGGCGAGCTTCTCGCCTGAAACCGCCGCTGCCTCTTCGGTGTTCGGCCTCTCTCTTCCTGCTCCGTCGAGCTCCGACAAGAAGCAGGGTTCTGCCTCGTCGTCCTCCATGGTTCGCCGTCATCTGTGAGTTGCCAGCTAGCGCGATGTAGCCGTCCTGTTTTGTCGACGAAGTTCTCGCCGTCGTCGTTTCGATCCTGGTGTCCGACCCGTTCGAAGCTAAGTCTAAACTACTCTACTGTAACCTTGGTTTTCTTTTAAAAATTTGTTCAAGTGATATAGTAGAGCTATATACTAAGTCCATTGATGTGTGCATATGATTCATTCCATCTCTTAAACATTTCATAATCAACGTGTGAGTTCCGTGGTTCTGCTTAAAAGTATGATACTTACATGCCTCTTGCTGTGGATCTAAATTTTAATGTTATAGCATGATGACAACATGTGTGGTTTGATTCTATAGAAGTAACTAGTTATGCTACTCCCTTCGTATGATGCATTTCAATCTAATGAATATGATTTCTGTGGGTGTGCATCATGTAACAGGAGGAAGTAAATTGAAAAGAAACAGAATACCTTAATGTTTGCTTTGGTTGAAGGTTGCAGTTGAATGAAGCAAGAATTAACTGATACTTCAAAATTTCTTTGGCAGAGAATGATGAAAACGTTTAAGTATGGAATGGGCATGAGATGAGGATTAATAGCTGCTGAAATCTGAAACCACATGAAGGTGTTCGGGTGTGAAAATTTTGCAAATATGCTGCTGGAGCTGGAGTCAAAGAAGAATATTTCAATAGGCGTGGAGCTGGAGTCAAAGAAAAAATGTCAATAGATGGCTGAGCATGCTTGAGCGTGCTTAAAGGATATCTGCAGATTTTCTTCACACACATACACTATTCCATTTTTTTTTTAATGTTGGTAGATAGATAGAAAAATAGGGGTTTGTAAAGTGAAGTATAAACAGAAGCAATAATTCTTGTCTTGGAATTTCTATATCTGTAATATTGTATTGCGTTTTTAAATAAAAACAACTCCCGGGTTTTGTTAATATCGCGTGTTTATAAAACTACTCGATATCATGCTTCCGTGCTTAGCTAAAATAATTCTAAATTAAATCCGTAGATTTAATTCTTCATAAGCCGGAATAAATTCACGACTCAAGAAATAATAATAAAAATAGAAAAATAATTCTATTGTGATTAATAAATAACATGACTTAGCTAAGTCATTTATGAATCTGAAATGAATAATTATTGGTTTATCCAATAATTTTTTTATCGCGGTTTTATTTACGCGAAGCTAACTGGCTTAGAAATAAAATAATAACCATGCTTCAATTAGAAAATAATTCAGTGTCATAAGCTGAATTTAAATCATTAATAATTACTGGGCCTGATTTACTGAAAGATGAAATAATAATTATCGTATTACTGGATTTAAATATAATAAAAGAGCGGGTTGTTACATACTACCCCTCTTAACAAAAATTTCGTCCCGAAATTTGCATACCTATGTGAAAAGTTCTGGGTATTTTTCTTTCATCTGGTCCTCAAGTTCCCACGTTGCTTCTTCCGGTCCATGGTGTCTCCATAGTATTTTGACTGACGCGATCGATTTATTCCTCAACTCTTGCACCTTTCGGTCCAAAATGGCTTCAGGTTTTTCTTCGTACGTCAAATCTGGGTTAAGAATCATTTCATCTTGGTGAATCACGTGTTTGGGGTCAAACACGTATCGTCTCAGCTGTGACACGTGGAACACATTGTGGACGTTTCCAAAGCTAGGTGGCAGTGCCAACCTATACGCTACGGGACCTATTCTTTCTAGGATCTCATAAGGTCCTACAAAACGGGGTCTCAACTTACCCTTAACACCGAATCTAACGATCCCTTTCGAGGGTGATATTTTAAGGAAAACCTTGTCTCCAATCTGAAATTGTAATTCAGTTCGTCGGGTATCAGCATAAGACTTCTGTCTGTCCTGGGCCTCTTTAATTCTTGCTCTAATCTGGCGGATGGTCTCAATCATCTCGCTTACTGCATCTGGCCCAAGGATCTTTCTTTCACCCACTTCATCCCAGTAAAGTGGTGATCTACACTTCCTTCCATACAGCGCCTCATAAGGTGCCATATCAATGGTTGCCTGGTAACTATTGTTGTAGGCGAATTCGATTAACGGCAGCACTGATTCCCAACTTCCTCCTCGGTCTAGCACCACTGTCCTCAACATATCTTCAAGGGTCTGAATTGTCCTTTCTGATTGTCCATCTGTTTGAGGGTGAAAGGCGGTGCTAAAGTTTAATCTCGTTCCCAACTCTTTCTGCAAACTGATCCAAAATCTAGAAGTAAATTTTGAATCTCTATCTGAAGTAATGGATATTGGTATTCCATGTAGCCGTACAATCTCACGAATGTACAGTTGGGCTAGTTTCTCCGATCCATGGGTAATTGGAATCGGTATAAAATGAGCGCTTTTCGTGAGACGGTCTACTATTACCCAAATAGATGTGTTGCCCCCTATTTGTCTTGGGTAGACCCGTCACGAAATCCATCGCTATGTGCTCCCACTTCCATTCTGGAATTTCCAATGGCTGTAATTTCTCATATGGTCGTTGATGTAAAGCTTTCACTTGCTGGCATGCAAGGCAACGCTCTACAAACGAGGCTATATCTCGTTTCATCCCGTCCCACCAAAATTTCTGTTTTAGATCTTGGTACATTTTGGTACTTCCGGGATGAGCGGTATAGGGCGTGTCATGAGCTTCACTCATGATCTCGTTTCTCAGTTCCTCGTTATGGGGAACACACAATCTTCCTTCAAAAAGAACTGCGTTATCTGTTGCCTCTTGGTAGCCTCCTGGCGTGCCTGTTCGGATCTTGAGACGAACTTTTTCCAAGCTCTCATCCGTTCTCTGGGCACTGACGATCCTTTCTCTGAGGTCTGGGACGGCTACTAGAGTTGCAATAATTGCTCTTGTCGTTGCCGGTGGCTGAACCACTTCTATCTTCAATTTGTCAAAATCTCTTACAAGCGTGTCCTCTTGAGTGAGAAGAATTCCTAACTCGGATTGAGTTTTACGACTTAAAGCATCAGCTACTACATTAGCTTTTCCCGGGTGGTAGTTGATACCGCAATCGTAATCCTTCACGAGCTCGAGCCATCTTCTCTGTCTCATGTTCAAGTCTTTCTGCTCGAAAAAATACTTAAGACTTTTGTGATCAGTGAAGATTTCACATCTAACTCCGTATAGATGGTGTCTCCAAATTTTCAAAGCGTGCACAATTGCTGCCAGTTCCAGATCATGAGTGGGGTAGTTCAATTCATGTGGCCTTAGTTGTCGCGAGGCGTAGGCAATGACCTTTCCTTCTTGCATCAACACACAACCTAGCCCATTTTTGGACGCGTCCGTGAAGATCACGTATTCTTTATCGGCTGCTGGAACTGCTAGCACTGGTGCAGTTGTCAATTTCTTCTTCAGCTCTTGGAAGCTGGCTTCACACTCTTCGTCCCACTTATACTTGATTCCTTTGCGAAGTAATTGCGTCATTGGTCTCGCTATTTTAGAGAATCCTTCGATGAATCTCCGGTAGTATCCCGCCAAACCTAAGAAACTTCGGATTTCATTAGGTGTGGTTGGTGATTTCCACTCGCGCACTGCTTGCACCTTGGCGGGGTCCACCTTGATTCCATCTGCTGATACGATGTGCCCTAGAAACATTACTTCTTTCAACCAAAATTCGCACTTGCTGAATTTGGCGAACAACTTCTCCGTCTTTAATGTCTCCAGGATGATTCTTAAATGATTTTCATGCTCTTGGTCATTCTTAGAATAGATGAGAATATCATCTATAAATACTAAGACAAATTTGTCTAAGTATGGATGGAAAACTCGATTCATGAGGTCCATGAATACTGCCGGTGCATTGGTTAGACCAAATGGCATGACAATGAATTCATAGTGACCATATCTTGTGCGGAAAGCGGTCTTAGATATATCCTCTGGTCTGATCTTCAGTTGATGATAACCAGACCTTAAATCTATTTTTGAGAATACACTGGCTCCTTTGAGTTGATCGAACAAATCATCTATCCTTGGAAGAGGGTATTTGTTTTTAAGCGTCAGTTTGTTCAACTCTCGATAATCAATGCACATTCTCATGGTTCCATCTTTCTTCTTGACAAAGAGTACAGGCGCTCCCCAAGGCGAGACACTGGGTCTGATGAAACCCAAGTCCAAGAGTTCCTGTAGTTGCACCTTTAATTCTTGTAGTTCCTTTGGGGCCATCCTGTACGGTGCCTTTGATACTGGGGCAGATCCAGGTTCTAGATCAATGGTGAAATCTAGTTGCCTGTCTGGAGGTAGTCCTGGCAATATTTCAGGAAAAACTTCTGGAAAGTCTCGTACTATTGCCACATCTTCCACCTTCTTGTCTTCACTAGCTTCCCCGTTTAGATAGACGGGATAAGCTGTGCTTCCTTCCTTCATCATCTCTTTTCTGGCTTGTAATGCGGATATCACTGGTACTCTTTTCTTCATACCTATGCCGTGAAATTCCGTCGGTTCCTTTCCAGGTGGTCGAAGAGAAATTTTTCGTTCACTACAAAGGATGGTGGCGTGATTCTCAGCTAGCCAGTCCATTCCTAAGATCATATCTACGTCCCACATGAGCAGAATATTAAGATTGTTCGCTACCATCTTAAGTTCTCCTATTTCAAATTCTACGTTCGAGCAAACATGTGTGGTGGTAGATCTTTCTCCTGAGGGTGTAGTGATTTTTAAGGCACACTTAGCTCGTTCTGATTCGATTTCTAAGGTATCTACGCAAGGGGCAGATATAAAAGAATGCGAGGCACCAGTATCGAACAGAATCATTATGGAAAAACCTTTAAGCTTGCCCATACCTGCCAGGTTTCCTTGGTTTTTCTCGGGCTGGTTTTGGGTGAGAGCAAAGGCTCTCGCCTGCTGCGGCAATGGTTGCTGCCGCCTCTGTTGCTGTTGGCGCTGTTGGTGCTTGTGTTGGTATTGCTGCTGGTATGGCTGTTGTTGGCGGGGCTGGTGTTGCCCTTGAACTGCTTGCAGGGGCTGGGCATAAGTGGCCCTGATTGCCGCGCCCTGCTGTTTGTTGGGGCATTGTGAGGAGTAGTGGCCCTTCTGGCCACACGTGTAGCAACTGTCAGTTCCAGCCTTACAGACACCACGATGTGGTTTGTGGCATTTTGGACAAAGGGGAACTTCATTTTGTCTTTGGCTGCCTCCAGCCGGGGCAGGACCCTGTTGCTTCCCTTGTCCTTGTTGCTGATATTGTCTCAACGGCGCATTTCCTTGCCATGGTCTCTTGTTAGTCTGATTTTCATTTCCTCCATGGTCGTTCCAGTTGCGCTTCCCTTTAAAGTTCTGAGGGCGTGCAGGTGGGTTGGCTGGCGCTGAGGTCTGTGGCGGAGCCAACCTTTCTACTGGCATCGCAGCTTCGATGTCCAGTGCCCTGTTCAAAGACTCAGTGTATGAGAGTCCACCATGACTAGCTAGAGTCATCCGAATCTCGTGCCTCAGACCGGCACAAAATTTCTCCGCCATTTTCTCATCAGTATCCACCTGTTGCGGAGCATAACGCGATAGATCGCAGAACTCTCTGTCATATTCTGTCACCGTCCTTTTCCCTTGTTTCAGGCTATAGAACTCATCCTCCTTCTTCTTTCTGTAGCTTTTGGGAATATACTTATCATATAATCCCGTCTTAAAGTCTTCCCAAGTGTATGCTGCCCATTGTTCGGAAGTCAGAGTCTTTCGGCGGGCTTCCCACCAAAAGTCAGCCGATCCGGCTAGTTGGAAAGACATACACGAGAGTCGCTCCTCTTCTGTGCAGTGTAGGAAAGTGAAGATACGCTCCAAGGCGCGTATCCAAGCTTCGGCCTCGGCTGGGTCGCCTGTCCCAGTAAATGTAGGCGGATTCTGTCGAAGAAACAGTTCTTCAGTCCTTCTAGCAGGGGGTGGAGGGGGTGGGGTAGGTTCCCTGTCGTTTCGCCGCCCTTCAGGTATTTCATCGCGATTTCCATCATTGTTAACGTTTCTCCTAGGGGGGCGACCTCGTTTAGGCGGCATTCTGCAAATTACAAACACCTTTTTTTTTTATACATTCTATACAGGAATCTCTAAGGCAATTAATAAAGAACTGTTTGTCAAATTTAACTTATCATAACTCCAAAACTAAGATATTAACAAGAACTGTTGCATACACAAGTCACATTATTCAAAGTTACTACATTCTTAACTGACTCGTGAAGAATAAAACCCGTAGAGAAACATAAAACATACACGAGATCGTCGTAGAAAACCCATGCTAGGGTTATTTATATCTCATGGAAAATTTTCTCATCGAGGGCTTTTACATCGTCAACCCAAAAAATGTAAGTAAAGTCTATCTAGTACTCCCTATGATGTATCGGCTTACTAGTTAAGCAATCACAAAAGGGTTTTTATTCACGGAACGTCCTAGAGATCAACATTTCCGTACAAATGCTAGCTAGAAACAACATAAATAAAATCATAGTCATTGGAACGAATCATCGTTTCCGGAGTACATCCACAAGCTAAAACTATCAATTATGTGAACTCTGAGTCGCGGTATGACTGCTCCTCGGTGACGCCAGGGGGTCCTCTTCTGGATCCTCCTCGGGGTCCTCCTCCTCATCCTCCTCGGGGTCCTCCTCCTCATCCTCGCCCGGCTCCCAGCTGGGCAACGGAGTCTCTCCCTGGCCCTCGCCTGTCTCCTGCATGATCTGGGCTGAGCGGAAGATATCGTCCACAATCTCACGGATCGGATCGTCTCTGGTGCTGATCCTGGCCGTGGCACGAGGCTTGATTGGAGCTGGAGTTGGCACGGGCTTGGGACGAGTAATTCTCATCGTACCATACTGTGCTGTATCGTCATCCTCCTGCATAGGGTATTTGCCCCTATCTAGAAACTCCCTCATGTTGGCCATGACCCTGTCGACATTTGCCATGGCAGCCTCAAACCTTGCGTCTATCGTAGGTATCAGTGGTGGTGGAGTAGCAGTAGCTCGGATCACTGAGTCAGGGGGCGATGGGAAATCCCTGCGAGCCCGTGGACGAGAAGGGCCTGCCTCGTCATCGTGCCTACCACGGCGCCCTAGAACTGAGGCTCGTGGTGGAGAATCTCGTGGCAAGGCCATCGGAGACTCAGGGGCAGTAGCGGGTGTCTCCGCTGGCAAAGGCGTCCCCACCTGTACGTAGTCTCCCGGAAGGATGTAGGGCCCTAGAGGAGCACGGCCCCACAAAGTGAAACAGATCTGAAGCTCTGCAATAAAGCTAGGGAAGTCTCCCATGAGGTCGTGGTAATCTTCTCGGCGAAAGATGTAGTGGGCAGAAATCTGTCTAGCCCATCCCTGCCACTCGGAAGGTAACAGTAAGATCAACCTCTGGATACCGTCATACCCTGATACTCCATGTGCACTCGCCTCGACCCAGTGTCTGTGAAAACCTGCGAGGAACTGTCCGAGGTTATCCCCGTGACATGGAGCATAGGTGCGGTAGGACCGCTCGACTTCCTCTGGACTAGCCCATGGGGGCAGTGGTCGTCGTCGGGTGAAAACAGTTCTCGCCATCTAACAAAGGAAATTCTATCGTCAAAAGTAGCACACGACAAGTAACTTAAGGCGATAAGGTTCTAAATATCTAAAATCGGAAAACACGTTTGGTTCAATAACATAACGTGCAAAAACACCTCATCATCTAAATCTAGCATTTACACAAGCCATACAGGTTCTTAATACTTAATCAAGATTACCAATTCGACTATCATATAGTTCTAGTGTCGTTGTTTCCCGAACTTAGGGCTTGTTATGTGATGATGATATTTTCTTAAATCTAACAACGAGCACTAAAAGTTTCAACAAAATAAGTTCGAAAGGCCAAGTTAATTCGAGATCTCATCGTAGAAAAACACTCGAATATTTAAGCTATGCCCATGCCATCAACGTACTATTGGCGTTCGTTACGCTGCTCAATCTTCATGCTCGTGGTTTCATCATGCGACCCTTCGTGTGATTCTTCTTTCTCTATTTCAACCGTCATTGTTGATGTCATCATAACATGAAGAAAAGTTAAGGCATCTCCCTAAGTTCTCTTCTATGTTCCGTCGTGTGAGTGAGCATATATAACTTAACAGTTCTAAGTTCTTGTGATTCATACAATAGTCATACTTATTCATGCTTCATACATTTCAAGAAATTAACTTAATTAAAACTTGAAAGTACTTACCATAACCTCCGTTGAGCGTGACGAGATGTAGTGCCAAGCTTTTGTCAACTAGTTCAAAGTATATTTACTTACTTAATCTAGACTCAACTTAGAAGGAATGAGTAGTACTCAGAGCAAAAGAAATGCTCTGATACCATTCTGTCACGACCGCACTTGCTAAGGATAGCAAATTCGGGGAAACCGCGACTAAGGGAGGGAATTTAGGAGCGGGAGTAAGAAAGGGGCATATTCGTTTTCTTGATGACTCGACTTGTATAAAGAAATCAATCGAAATATCTAGATATCAATGAAGGCCACAAGGGGACCGTACATAATATTATCCAAAGGGGTACTCAACGAGTTTGAGTACATTTATTAAATAGTACATATTGTTTTGACAGATAACATAATGTCTTAGTAAAATCAGTGTTTGCAGCGGAATAATAATAATTTGAGTATATGTATGAAGACATATACTCTACTCTGAGGTACTCATCCTAGATTGACAGAAGCTCCGCTTGCACACTACATCCTCGATCACCGCTCAACCTGCACATTTAAAAATACATGCAGGGCTAAGTACAAAAGTACTTAGTGGACACTTGCCGAAATTTACATACATGCATAATATTTTATTGTCAAGCCTTTCAACAGTAGTAAAATACGAGGGTTTTCCTTTAAAGACTCGTATTTACCAAACATAATATCATTTCTTTCATCAATAACCCGCGCAGGTATTTTATATCATTAATCACCATATCAGTAACTCGTGCCGAGAGGGAGGCCTCCCTCTACGGACACTATGATCGGCCAACCCGCTAGATGACTCACGATCACAAGGTGTACACTAATTCCGAAGGGATTTGCGGTCCCATCCAGAATCCGAATTCGATTAACATCAGATAGGCAATTAATAATAAAACATAAAGCATTTAGGCATTGACAATATCATTTAAATTCATAAGCATAAAGTCTTAACAATTCTAATATATAATTTTAGTTTATACGTAGAAAGCCTACCTGAATAGCAGACTCACGGTTTAGCTCTAACTCTGGTGCTTGACCTTTAATCCGAGAAAATAAAATAAGATTCTAATTCTCGAAAAATCTCAATAAATGAGGATGCGTGAAATGATTATGCATGACTCATATTCTTTTAATTAAATTATGAGATGCTAATCCTATTTAAGGAATTAAAGCTCGTCTTATGAGGTCGGATTATTAATCTTTAATAATCTACTCATCTTAAAATAATCTAATTCACTTACTAATTAATAATTAGTAAGTCTTAAAATCTTCTCTAATTAAACTTAATAGAATAATTATGAAGGCCCAATTAAATAAAATAATCAAGGCCCAATAGGAATTTAATTCGAGCCCAAATGAATAAATTCAAAGCCCAATGCATTAATGATATTAGGCCCAACATCAATTAATAATAGGAGCCCATTTAAATAAATTTGAAGCCCATAAGAAAAATAATAGGAGCCCAAGGGAAGCCCAAAATGAAAGCCCAAAGTTTCACAAAATATTAAGCCTCAAACAATATAAATTCGGCCCACTTAAACTCAAAAATCGGCCCACTTAAACTCAAGAAATCGGCCCAATTTGATCTCTATTTTCTCAATATATATCTAATATATAGCAGATTCATATATATATAATTTCTGGGAAGATTCTTTATACAAAGTAAGCTTTGATCCACAAACATCTTGGTCCCTCTCCCTCAAATCTCGATAATTCACGCCATCACATCTCTCTTTTCTTTATTAAAGCAAATCTCTTTTTATATCTTTATTAAAGCAAAATCTTCTCCCTCTCTCTTATTTCAAAACCGCATGCATCTCTTCAAAAAAAAAAAACGCTGCACAAGATCCTCTCTCTCCTTCTCACAATATCAAGACCGAACGTTGCTCACATCTCTCTCTATCTCGCTCGATCCAGCCATCGCCCAGACCCGCCTCTCGTTCTCTCACGGCGACTGCACCCAAGAGCCGCCGAGCCCTCTCCCTAAAAATCAAGAAGGAACGCTGCCTCCTGCAACCTCCGGCGAGCAGCGGCCAAAACCGCCACCACCGTTTCTCTCATCCCTCGCGTACATCGGACGACAGACGCTCATGCCGTCGCCGCTGCTGCTCTGGTCGCCCGGAGTTCGGCTGCTGCTTCTCCTGTTGCAGAGCTCCGCCGACTGCTGCTGTTCGTGGAGCGTCCGGCGACTGTTGCTGTTCGTCGAGGAGTCGCGGCCTGAGATGGCAGAACAGCCGCTGCCGACAGAGGCCAGCTCGCCGGATGTCTTCCTCCGAAGTTGGCGCCGCTGTCGTTGGGAGATCGGCGAACGCCTGCTGCTTCACCCGCGAGTCGCCAACTGCTCGTCGTTGCTACCGCTGTAGTAGGAAGGTCGACGATCAGCCGGGTGTTCGCCGTTTCCAGTTCTTCTCCGAGTTCCAAAGCCGGTGAGAGCTCTATCATTGCGTCGTCTCGTTCGTCTCTCGGCCCGACTGAAGAGGTCGTGGAGCAACAAGGCGAGCTTCTCGCCTGAAACCGCCGCTGCCTCTTCGGTGTTCGGCCTCTCTCTTCCTGCTCCGTCGAGCTCCGACAAGAAGCAGGGTTCTGCCTCGTCGTCCTCCATGGTTCGCCGTCATCTGTGAGTTGCCAGCTAGCGCGATGTAGCCGTCCTGTTTTGTCGACGAAGTTCTCGCCGTCGTCGTTTCGATCCTGGTGTCCGACCCGTTCGAAGCTAAGTCTAAACTACTCTACTGTAACCTTGGTTTTCTTTTAAAAATTTGTTCAAGTGATATAGTAGAGCTATATACTAAGTCCATTGATGTGTGCATATGATTCATTCCATCTCTTAAACATTTCATAATCAACGTGTGAGTTCCGTGGTTCTGCTTAAAAGTATGATACTTACATGCCTCTTGCTGTGGATCTAAATTTTAATGTTATAGCATGATGACAACATGTGTGGTTTGATTCTATAGAAGTAACTAGTTATGCTACTCCCTTCGTATGATGCATTTCAATCTAATGAATATGATTTCTGTGGGTGTGCATCATGTAACAGGAGGAAGTAAATTGAAAAGAAACAGAATACCTTAATGTTTGCTTTGGTTGAAGGTTGCAGTTGAATGAAGCAAGAATTAACTGATACTTCAAAATTTCTTTGGCAGAGAATGATGAAAACGTTTAAGTATGGAATGGGCATGAGATGAGGATTAATAGCTGCTGAAATCTGAAACCACATGAAGGTGTTCGGGTGTGAAAATTTTGCAAATATGCTGCTGGAGCTGGAGTCAAAGAAGAATATTTCAATAGGCGTGGAGCTGGAGTCAAAGAAAAAATGTCAATAGATGGCTGAGCATGCTTGAGCGTGCTTAAAGGATATCTGCAGATTTTCTTCACACACATACACTATTCCATTTTTTTTTTAATGTTGGTAGATAGATAGAAAAATAGGGGTTTGTAAAGTGAAGTATAAACAGAAGCAATAATTCTTGTCTTGGAATTTCTATATCTGTAATATTGTATTGCGTTTTTAAATAAAAACAACTCCCGGGTTTTGTTAATATCGCGTGTTTATAAAACTACTCGATATCATGCTTCCGTGCTTAGCTAAAATAATTCTAAATTAAATCCGTAGATTTAATTCTTCATAAGCCGGAATAAATTCACGACTCAAGAAATAATAATAAAAATAGAAAAATAATTCTATTGTGATTAATAAATAACATGACTTAGCTAAGTCATTTATGAATCTGAAATGAATAATTATTGGTTTATCCAATAATTTTTTTATCGCGGTTTTATTTACGCGAAGCTAACTGGCTTAGAAATAAAATAATAACCATGCTTCAATTAGAAAATAATTCAGTGTCATAAGCTGAATTTAAATCATTAATAATTACTGGGCCTGATTTACTGAAAGATGAAATAATAATTATCGTATTACTGGATTTAAATATAATAAAAGAGCGGGTTGTTACAATAATATTCTGGTTTAAGTTAATCCTAAGGGGGAGGTGGTATTATTAATCCTAAGAAATCTGGATTAATAATACTGGGTCGTGGGATTAAACCGGATCATCCGCATTATTACTAAATAATATCAAACACTAGACTGATATGTACTAAATTAGCTAATACAGTGTATTAGCCAATATCAAACACGCCCTAATGAGATAGCTTGACATTCTGGGTCCGCTAAACTTATTAACATAACGTGTTCTATCCTTATCATATAGACCCAATAAGGACATACCTGCATAATTTGCATCATGTATCATATATTATAGCAAATTTTGCTCCCTAAAATTAATAGTGAGAAGACATAGCAGTAGACATGTATGATATTAAGATAATTCATAAACCAGAGCAGTCACCTCATTCCATAAAATATAAACATATGTAGGACATTTGCACTTGTCTACCACAACCATAAATATCTCAATATTTTCTTCCTTTAAAGTAAGAAATTACAATCATCGGCTATCGGGGGTGACAATTAAAATCCATGTGAGTCCCTTCCACACAAATAAAAAGGAGTTCGTGATCATGATTAATTACATTTAGCACGATGCAGAAGATGGAAGAGAACTATATCTTCCAAGTTCTACCAGAAGTGAGAATTTCAGTCAAGGGAATAGAGAATATTTTTAGTCAAGACATTGGGACATCCGACAAAGATTAATAAATCTATAGAACAATAGAGATGAAAAGAAGTTGTATGATTGTTTTGAGTATATTAAAATTTATATTATTTTCGGTGTGAATTTATGGAATAATGGTAGAAATTTATGGAAAATGATATAAGATAATGTAAAAGTTTAAGATTTTTTTGAAGAAAGTATGAGATTTTTTTAAAGGTTTAATGTAGTGAAATTATTTTGAGTTGGTGTTTTCACATTCTTACTTGTTTTTAGAAGTAAATAGTTCGTGTTAATGCGTGAGAGAAAAAAATGATCATTTTCATGATCAGTTCAAATTGTAATAACAAATTTGATTAATTTTAGGGGTTATTGCCGGAAAATACATGTAGTTTGTCAATTTTCTGGTTTATAACATGACTTTATAATTTGACCAGAAAATACATCAATTTTCAATTTAATCGCAATTATAACATGACTTTATAGTCCGACAAGAAAATACAACAAGTTTCAATTTATTCTCAATTAAAACATAGATTTTGTCACCATACTGATTGTCAAAACATAGCTTATGAATATCACAAGTATTCTAAGTTAACGTAGATTGCTAAAGAAGTCGAAGGCTGGTTGACCCAACTGAAGATCCAGCTAGAGTCCAAGGTTGATGGGAAAATCCTTGCCTGAATGATCAGATATGCGACTGACCTGATCGGGATTCGTGCCCAAGCCACTGTTATTGAGGAGTGTAGAAATGCGGACAGAGTAACGATGTGAATGTAGGAACCGAGTCAAGAGTTGGACTCTTTCTCCGTAAGACAAAATTGCCCCGCACAGTACACACGGTTCGATGGCAAATGTCCCCAAGATACAACGGTTTGAATGAGTACGAGACCTTGTACTAGGAACTCGAACTTCCGGCGAACTACAGAATACTCGAGACTTGAGTATGAACTAGAAGACAGAATGAATGAATTAATTATATGAATTAATTGTTGGTGTGTCTAATCTCATTCTGCAGGGCTGTATTTATAGGAGTAGGAAGGGTGCAATGAAGAGGTGTCTGCAGAGGGGTGTCTGTTCGAACCAAGCAGTGGTCCGAACCATCACACTGGTTCGGTCAAGGGGTGCGAGCCAACCACCCCACCTCCTGATCCATCCGCTGCCACGTCAGCAACCCCATCCACCCAGATTCCTTATCCGCCACGCGGTGCCACGTCACCGAGCCACCGTTTCAGTTGTCAAAACTAAAGGCTCCTCAAAGCTCCTCGCGACGACGTCGCGAACGAGCTAAGTGCAAAGTGCGCCTACAAAGCGCCCATTGCGACGTGCACGTGCACGGCCTCGGCCTCGGCCTCGGACTCGGAAGGTGCTTCGCACCTTCCTCGTAGGAATTTGAGTTTTAGCCTTAAAAGACTAAGTCAAAAACCCATTTGGGTGCACCATAAGGTCCACCATAGAGGAGCACACTTGATTGTTCCTTTATGGTGGAGAGCACTTTATAAATAGCTTTCAACTTCTTTATTTTTCCAATGTGGGATGACACTCCACATTTCTATCTTCAATGGCTATCTTTGGGCATTAATTACTCATTCAATTCTTAATAGATTTGAACAAGTAAATATACCAAATTAATCTACTCAAAATGTAGATTCCAAATATACCATTTAATTCCATTAATTACAAAGTAATTATGGACTAATAAAGCCATTTATTCCAACAATCCCCCACATGAATGATGATTAATGCAAATGCAAAAAACTAAGTCCCGACGATCCATTATTGCATTAGGATAGGTAGTTGTTAGCTTTGAACCTTCCTTAGTGTAATGTCATCGGATTTACTCGTTGCTCGGTGAACATGATGTCTTGAACCGGTCAACTTTTGTGTAAATCTAGTCAACAACATACACACAATAATAGATCTAATATCTTTCGTTCTCACGTTGTGTCCATTTCGGCCTTGGACCATTTCTTGGATTCACAAGTGTTATTGATAATTTGAAGCGGCCCCACTTCTTCACTTGTATAGGTGATCTCCTATAAAGAGTATCCTGCCATACTCCACCTAATAAGGCTATAGGAATCATTAAAAGCTTTTGATGGCTTACCCTTTACCACAAGCTGCAGGCTTTGCACTTGAGCAGCTATGAGAATGGATTTTGAAAGTTTCAAGTGCTCAACTTGAACTTCCATAATTTAGTTGTCTCATTGAACCATGTTCTTGGGATCTCCAGTCATTATGGTTGAGTTACCACTATGAAAGTTCTTAACGTGTGGATTTTAATCCCATTCCCCTTACTGCGTTATACAATTGATCACGATTAATACCTTTAGTAAACGGATCCGCAATATTGTCTTTTGACTTTACATAGTCAATGCACATTATTCCTGTAGTGATCAATTGTCTAACGGTATTATGTCTTCGACGAATGTGTCGAGATTTACCGTTATACAAACTATTCTTTGCTCTCCCTATGGCAGCCATGCTATCACAATGTATCATAACAGGAGGCAAAGGTTTTTCCCAACATGGAATATCTTCTAAGAAGTTTCTTAACCATTCGGCTTCTTCGCCGGCTTTGTCTAAAGCAATAAATTCCGATTCCATTGTAGATCGGGCTATACATGTTTGCTTAGAAGATTTCCAAGATATTGCTCCTCCACCAATGGTAAATACGAACCCACTTGTGGATTTAGAGTCTTTAGTGTCGGATATCCAATTGGCATCACAGTATCCTTCCAAAACAGCGGGATATCTCGAATAGTGTATACTATGAGATATTGTGTGTTTTAAGTATCTCAACACTCTTATTAATGCGGTCCAATGATCCTTTCCAGGATTACTTGTAAACCGACTCAATTTGCTAATAGAGTATGCTATGTCCGGTCTTGTACAATTTGATAAGTACATTAGGCTTCCAATAATTCTAGCATAGTCCGATTGTGATACGGGTTCTCCTCGATTTTTGGCTAAGTGTATACTTAAGTCAACAGGTGTTTTAGCCGGAGGCAGATCAAAAGCTTTGAATTTCTTAAGTACATTCTCAACATAGTGAGATTGTGATAAAACTATTCCCTCGGGTGTTCTAAGGATTTTAATTCCTAGAATCACGTCAGCTAATCCCATATCTTTCATGTCAAAGTTTCTTTTTAACATCTCCTTGGTTTCTATGATTATTTTATTGTTGCTGCCCATAATTAGCATATCATCAACGTAGAGACAAACAATGACAAAATTGTCGGATGTTCTTTTAATGTATACACATTTATCACATTCATTAATTTTGAATCCGTTTGCCATCATTGCTTGGTCAAATTTCTCATGCCACTGTTTGGGAGCTTGTTTGAGTCCATACAAAGACTTTACAAGTTTACAAACTTTCTTTTCTTGACCAGGAATCACAAACCCTTCGGGTTGTTCCATATATATCTCATCTTCTAAATCTCCATTTAGAAATGTTGTTTTTACATCCATTTGGTGTATCTCAAGATTATATAATGCTGCTATAGCAAGTAGCATTCTAATGGATGTAATTCTAGTGACTGGAGAGTATGTATCAAAATAATCATACCCTTCCTTTTGTTTGTAGCCTTTAACTACCAAACGTGCTTTATACTTATCAATAGATCCATCGGCTTTATATTTCTTCTTGAGAATCCACTTGCAACCCAAAGGTTTATTTCCCGGAGGAAGATCAACAATAAGCCAAGTGTGATTGGATAAGATTGACTCGATTTCACTATTGATAGCTTCACGCCATAGATCGGCATCAGGACCAGACAATGCTTCCTTGATTGTCTTTGGTTCGTCTTCTAAAGTATAAACTACGAAATCCGGACCAAAGGTTTTCGCAGTTTTTGTTCGCTTTCCGCGTCTTGGTTGCGGTGTTAGTTCACGTGTTGGTCCGTTATCCTTAAGCGAAATTTCATCATAAGTTCTCTTTTTCGAACTTATATCATCCTTCTCTTTCTTGGGGAATATTTTTTCAAAGAATATGGCATTTCTTGATTCTATAATCATTCCCTCATTCATATCGGGTACTTCCGATTTGTGTACCAAGAATCGGTACGCACTACTATTGTTTGCATATCCAATGAAGATGCAATCAACAGTTTTTGGTCCTATTTTTATTTGTTTGGGTTTAGGTACTTCAACTTTTGCTAAGCACCCCCACACTTTTGTATATTTATAGGACGGCTTCCTTCCTTTCCATAATTCATATGAGGTTTTTTCTTGTTTCTTTTGGGGTAATTTATTCAATATTTTATTAGCCGAAAGAATAGCTTCCCCCCCACATGTTATGTGATAGGCCTGAGCTTATCAACATAGCATTCATCATTTCTTTCAATGTTCTATTCTTTCGTTCTGCAACACCATTTGATTGTGGAGAATAAGGTGCAGTCGTTTGATGAATAATGCCATTTTCACGACAAAATTCCTCAAAAGGTGCAACGTACTCGCCACCTCGATCACTTCGAATCATTTTGATCTTGGTGTTAAGTTGATTCTCAACTTCATTTTTGTATATTTTGAAAGCTTCGAATGCTTCGTCTTTGCTTCTCAAAAGATACACATAGCAAAATCTTGTGCAATCATCTATAAACGTTATAAAGTAATTCTTTCCACCTCTTGTTTGCACAAGTTTTAAATCACATAGATCGGTGTGAATCAATTCAAGAGGTTTCGTTGATCTTTCCACTGAATGAAAAGGAGATTTTGCCATTTTTGCTTCAACACAAATTTCACATTTTTGATGTTGATTGAAGGACATCTTTGGCAATAAGTCTAAATTTACTAAACGACGTAGTGTGTTTAGATTTGCATGGCCTAATCTATCATGCCATAAATTAGGAGACTCAACCAAGTAAGTAACCTTTTTCTTTATTTCATTATCACGTACAATTACAAGGATAGCATTAAGCTTGAAAAGGCCATTATCTAGGTAGCCTTTTCCTATATAGTGACCATTCTTGGTCATTACAACTTTGCCTGCTTCAAATACTAGTCTAAATCCGGCGTTGCACAAAGCGGATCCTGAGATCAAGTTCTTGCGAATGTCGGGAACATGCAACACCTTCTGTAGGGTTATCTTGAGTTCCGACGTCATCTTGAGCACAATGGTTCCAACTCCGATGATAGAGGATGCGGTAGAATTGCCCATATACAGCTTTCTGTCGCCGGAGAGAGCTTCATACGAGGAGAACATTGTCTTGTCGGCGCAGATATGCCGGGTAGCACCGGTGTCGATCCACCATCCTTTTGGACTACCGACCATGTTGACCTCGTCTACGACGGCACACAAGTCAAGTTCGCCTAAGTCGAGGGGCACAGACTTTGTCTCCGTCGCGTGGGCTTGATGGTGACCATTGTGCTTGTCTTTCTTCGGTTTGCGACAATCTTTCGCCATGTGGCCGGGTTTGCCGCAGTTGAAGCAATCTCCTTTGATCCTCTTCTGACCTTTTGAGTCTGGATTTTTGCCTTTGAACTTGCGTTTCTTCTTGTTGCTAGACTCGGCTAGATTTGCTTTTGCCTCCAAGGAAGTTTTGTTCGTCTTGTTTTCGGAGATTCTATTGTCCTCTTCGATTCTCAAGCGAACGATCAAGTCTTCAAGTCCCATCTCCTTGCGTTTGTGCTTGAGATAGTTCTTGAAGTCCTTCCAATGTGGTGGTAATTTCTCTATCACCGCGGCCACCTGAAAAGATTCAGACAATTCCATACCTTCGGCAAGAATGTCGTGCAGGATCAGTTGAAATTCTTGCACTTGCTCCATAACGGTTTTGCTATCAACCATTTTGAAGTCTAGAAAACGACCGACTATGAACTTCTTCAAGCCGGCATCTTCTGCCTTGTACTTCGTCTCCAAGGAGTCCCATAGTTCCTTGGACGTCTTGGCGCTAGAGTAAACATTATAGAGAGTGTTGTCTAGCCCATTCAGAATATAGTTGCGACACAGAAAGTCGCTATGATGCCATGCATCATATGCTATCCGCAGTTGCGAATCAGTCTCGTCTTCCCCCACAGTTGGAGGAGATTCAGTCACAAAACGAGCCATATTCAACGTAGTGAGATAAAAAAGCATCTTTGACTGCCAACGTTTAAATTTCGAACCTGCGAATTTTTCCGGCTTTTCAGCAGCAGCAGGTGCTGGAGCATGAGGAATGTTGGTCGGAACTGGTGGAGCATTGTTGTTGGTCGGAACTGGTGTCGTCATCTTCTACACAGAATTTTGTCTTACGATTGTTATTGAGGAGTGTAGAAATGCGGACAGAGTAACGATGTGAATGTAGGAACCGAGTCAAGAGTTGGACTCTTTCTCCGTAAGACAAAATTGCCCCGTACAGTACACACGGTTCGATGGCAAATGTCCCCAAGATACAACGGTTTGAATGAGTACGAGACCTTGTACTAGGAACTCGAACTTCCGGCGAACTACAGAATACTCGGGACTTGAGTATGAACTAGAAGACAGAATGAATGAATTAATTATCTGAATTAATTGTTGGTGTGTCTAATCTCATTCTGCAGGGCTGTATTTATAGGAGTAGGAAGGGTGCGATGAAGAGGTGTCTGCAGAGGGGTGTCTGTTCGAACCAAGCAGTGGTCCGAACCATCACACTGGTTCGGTCAAGGGGTGCGAGCCAACCACCCCACCTCCTGATCCATCCGCTGCCACGTCAGCAACCCCATCCACCCAGATTCCTTATCCGCCACGCGGTGCCACGTCACCGAGCCACATGGTCCACGTCACTGCCACGTCACACGAGCCACCGTTTCAGTTGTCAAAACTAAAGGCTCCTCAAAGCTCCTCGCGACGACGTCGCGAACGAGCTAAGTTCAAAGTGCGCCTACAAAGCGCCCATTGCGACAAGTGCGACGTGCACGTGCACGTGCACGTGCTCGGCCTCGGCCTCGGACTCGGACTCGGAAGGTGCTTCGCACCTTCCTCGTAGGAATTTGAGTTTTAGCCTTAAAAGACTAAGTCAAAAACCCATTTGGGTGCACCATAAGGTCCACCATAGAGGAGCACACTTGATTGTTCCTTTATGGTGGAGAGCACTTTATAAATAGCTTTCAACTTCTTTATTTTTCCAATGTGGGATGACACTCCACATTTCTATCTTCAATGGCTATCTTTGGGCATTAATTACTCATTCAATTCTTAATAGATTTGAACAAGTAAATATACCAAATTAATCTACTCAAAATGTAGATTCCAAATATACCATTTAATTCCATTAATTACAAAGTAATTATGGACTAATAAAGCCATTTATTCCAACAGCCACAAAGCAAGAGGACTTTGCTGCACTGAATGACAAGCTGGTAAAATCATCAACTTGACCTAGCAAACTGACTGAAGGATAATATGTCGACCCGTGTCCAAACTCACTCATACCACGTCAGTCCTTTGGTCAAAATGCTCAGAGCAAAATCAATCCCTAAAGCGCATACTCTTTCGAACAATAAATGCCTCTGAATATGCATTAAATGTGAATCCCGCTTTTCAGAAGAAAGTAAAGGGATGATTGCTGAACATCAACATCAGATGTGCAGATCTTTCAACTGAGTCATTCCTTGCTACAACAGGAAGAATTCGAAGAAAACAATGGATTGAAATTTGAAGAAGGCTTTGTCCAACAGCTAGATTCAATCTTCGGTCTATATATACATCGAAAGAAACAGACGCGTGGAGGAGGTAGTGAAAAACATGAAGTTGCTGTGTAGGTTCATGATACATCCTTAGAAACCAGCAAACTATCATGATTAGGAACTAGTTCTTCATTGTAAATTCCAAGTGAATAACTTGTGAATACATTTGTAGTCCATATACTAGGCATTTTCAATGTAAACATCCTAAGCCTAACATTGAAAACACTGACCTTCAGATACTATTCTTCATTGTAACAGTGTGTTCACTTAATAGGATAAACCCCCTCTTTAACTTCTCACAAAGTTGTAAAGACAAAGTGAAGAAGTAAGGAGAAGTCGACGAGTAAGTTTCGAGTGAGTGAGAAGTCTAAAAATTGACAAAACAACGAGATCACAACTATGAAAATTTCCAAGCAACGGGATCGCAACTGCGTAAATTGCCAACGGGACTGCAACCGTGAAAATTGCTAAGTACGGGACTTCAACCGTGTAAATTGCTAAGTAACGGGATCGCAATCGCGAAAATTGCCAAGTTAAGGTTAAGGGATTACCCTGCGGACTCAGGATCGTGGATGTAGAAGGAGTCGCTTCGAACCACATAAAAATATATATTTGTGTGTTGTACTTATGCTTTCTTTTCTTGTCTTGTTGTCTGCTTGCTTATCTTTCTAAACTTATCGAGGTCCAAATAGTCAAGACTTTGAAAAAAGAAAATTGATTGTGGTTTGCAATTTGTACTTGGGTTTCATATTTAGCTTACTTGCAGAACCTTTCAGCAGGTTGATCCTCTGTATCACAAACTGCACATGGTCCGATTGTTTATCAAAACACATCAAAGTGATCATAGTTCTTTTATGTGAGAATAGAATGAAAAGATTTTCTACAAAGAGAGTCTTGTAGTCCACTGAATTTCGCATGATCAATTGAATATTAACTTATCTCGTCTAAGCTGAATACAGTCAACTTGCTTGATGTTCAATAAACTTGCCTTTAGTCAGTAGACTACTTCCTTCACTTACTGACTCATTATCAATAAGTTGTTCAATACTTTGAGAAAACGAGAAAACAACAAAAAGTTGTGCAAATTGGTGTATTCATTTCCCCATACACCAGTATATACTCGCCCCGGGACCAAATACACAGTTATTGTATGGAATATATCATTTATATAACATAATTTATTATTATAGTAAATAAATAAATCTTCTTAAGTTTATTACATGCCACTATAAAAGTTATAACATTCAATAAGCTATTCAAAATTAATTTCTTGTCATGAGTTATGTCATTGTAACATTCATTATTAATTGTTGATGCAAAATTATCAATATATAAGCATGATATGACATTTATACATATCAATTTTAGAAACTATATACGGAAAATAATTTTAAAAACAGTTACTAATTATGACAATATGCACATCGTTATTGTATAATACTTCATCCGTCCCATAAGAGTGTGCCTTTATTTATATTTTGGAATGACCCGTAAGAGTGTGCATTTGTCATTTTTGGATACCACCCCACCATGAACTCCTTATTTCTTACTCTTATTTTATAATAAAGTGAATCACTTTTTCAACTCTCAATACACCCATCTAACATTTTATTAAAACCTGTGCCATAAAAAATGATGCACACTCTTATGAGACGAATGGAGTATATAGATTATAGTGGCTCGATTACTGTTAAATGTTCAAAATTTCTTTTATATTTGTTGACTATAGAATAAATAAATAAATACAAATGTTAAAAGTTTATACATGATCATAAATCTTATCTATACTAATAATTTGATATTTTTATTTATGTTTGTAACTGCTCGGCTCCAGAGTTGACGGCTGTCCCCACAGACCAACACGTGTCTTTTCTAGCGTGTTTTGTCCTCACTCGCACGCTCCCTGAGAAACTTCCCAGGGGGTCACCCATCCTGAAATTGCTCCAAGCCAAGCACGCTTAACCCTGGAGTTTCTTCCACGTGGGCACCAGAAAAGAAGATGCATCTTGTTGATATGAGTAGCACCTATCAAATCATTTAAGCTCTCCTCGAATATGCAGTCTCATACCTGCATATTCTCGGAATCCCTCTCGTTCGGGTGTGTTCCGGTTCATCCATGCGCCCCTCCGTTTGGAAGTCTTAATCGGAGCCGCTCCTTGTCCGTGCCTCTTTGCACCGGCGATCACTCCGTACTTCGTCCACAGGCGTCACAGGAACAAGGTAAAATGGTGTAGCTGGGTTTCGAACCCATGCCCTTTAAAATAGAAAGTAAGGCGCCCGGGGACGAAGTACGGAATGATCGCCGGTGCAAAAAGGCACGGACAAGGAGCGGCTCCGATTAAGACTTTCAAGCGGAGGGGCGCAGGGATGAACCGGAACACACCCGAACGAGAGGGATTCCGAGAATATGCAGGTATGTGACTGCATATTCGAGGGGAGCTTAAATGATTTGATAGGTGCTACTCATATCAACAAGATGCATCTTCTTTTCTGGTGCCCACGTGGAATAAACTTCAAGGTTAAGCGTGCTTGGCTTGAAGCAATTTCAGGATAGGTGACCCCCTGAGAAGTTTCTCAGGGAGCGTGCGAGTGAGGACAAAACACGCTAGAAAAGACTCGTGTTGGTCTGTGGGGACAACCGTCAACTCTGGAGCCGGGCTGTTACAATGTTTATTAAATACTCCCTCCACCCATAAATTTTTTGACACGATTATCTTTTTAGTCCATAAAAAATTTGCCACTTTCATCTATAATAGTAGGATTAACACATCTCCACTAGGATTTAAAACGAGACCCTTACTCCACTAATAACATTAAATGCATTCAAAATACTCTCTCTGTTCACCAAATATTTGCCACATTTTGAATAACACGGGTTTTAATATGGTCATATAGGGTATAGTTAGACTACAAATCTATACTATATTAAAAAGAGAGTTTCCAATTTGAAATCAATTTCAAAATTGAGTGGCAATTTGTAGTTATAATAAAATTGAAGGTTTATGTTTAAACTATATATTTTTCTTTTTATTTTCATTTTTGTTAACTTCTTATTTGTTGTTACATTTCTTTCTAAAATTATGAAATTCGATTAATTATAAAATATTTAATATGCATATCAAATTAAAGATCACGATAAGAGCTTTAATATGATATATTATATGAAAATATTTGATTTAAAATGTAAAAATTAAATTTGATTAAATATTAAAGTTTTATAAATTTATCTCTCCTCTCTCATCTTTTTGAATAAATATATTTTAAATTCTTTTTAATTAATATTTTGTTTTTATTTTTTTTAACTTATTTTTTTGTCTTTGTTTTTCATAATATCAAATTTTATAATTGTGAATTCTTTTTAATTTTTTCAATATTCAATTCAAATATATTTAATAAAAATTAATATTTTTATTATATTTATAAGTATAATAATTGAATTAGTATTAATTTTATATAAATATAAAATTAAAAATGTTTTTCAGTGCATTGCACGGGATGCGAATGCTAGTTCGTTTTAAAATAAAAACTACAAACTATGGTCATATAGGGTAATTAGACTACAAACTCATTATAACAAAAATATATTTGTATGATCAAGAATAGACGAAAGAAACATACAAACAATATAATAATAATAATAATTGTTTTCCAAAAATGACATGATTTTGACGAAAAAATACAATTTACTATTTCTGAAAATGATTATTCTTTTATAGATATATAGACACCGACCGGCTTTCCAAAGGAGTTGAGATAGATTCCCGTCACAAACTTCAGTCGTACTTTCATAATCCTTGAGAGTGCTACGAGGAATTGAATGATATGATATGGAGCCTTCCACAGCCTACAAAGTTGGATACAATTTAAGGGTAAAAAGAAATAAGAAAAGTAGTAAAAAGATACAATTTGTACGGTTTCCTTCGTGATGACGCATGCATAAGTTTCTTTCATTGAGTTCGGACCAAAAGATAGACAACCTCAAGATCATAAACAAGCATATTGTGTCTTCTCTAAGATCTATACATTCAGCTCCTCAAGAATTGTGGTGATCTCAAACTTAGAAATACTTATCTCAACCAGCCTTGGAATGTTTATCCTATCGTTGGTGTCTTTCAAATAAATAATAGATATGATAAGACAAGTCAATGCGAAAGGTGATTATAAACTGAGTGTGAATAGTTTATATAAACGCCCTGGTCAGTTTTAAATCATTAAACAAACAAATCAGATATTTAAAGGTGAATGCAACATAATTGATCATCCCTAATGTAGACTTAGCAATGACAAGGAGTCTAAGCTATGATAACTTTAGTGGTGCTGCATTGTTGCATATCTAATCTATTTCCATTACTGAGATACTTATAAAACATGTCAAATAAGCAGGGTGGGTCAAGTAAGGGCATTTTTCATTTCATTATTGGTAAAATAACATGCTCTTCATACTTATATATCGGTATACAGTTCACTTATTAAGTCAATCCATGATACCTTAAAGATCTTCATGCTAGTGAAAGAATCGCCTGTGACACCTAGCGGATCCCAGCTCCTCGTACTCAGCCTTGGTGACACACATTGCTTCAAAATCAGGGCTAGACGCTAATAGTGATCCCCCTCGCCAAACACCTAATATTGGACTGTGGAAGAAAGGTAATACCAACATTATTAACTGTAAAAAGCATAAAAAAAGTTAAACATAGTTCTCAGAAGAAAAAGACTTTACTCTTCTTGACTTGCGATCTTCACTTGGTATTCGTCGGGGACTAAAGGCCGAAGCTCCTTCTCTCTAGTCACATAACAAGCTATTAGTGATAAATGACCTTGGGAAACAATTCTTTAGTCTTACCAGACAAATGATGCTTACAGTCTTTGGGCAAATCGAGGAAACAATGTGCTTCCACCAGTCAAAATGATACTACACATCATAGACAAAGAAGCTTTTGGTAAAATCAGAACAATATTTTAGGTAAAAGTATAACTAATGACCGCATAACAGGTGACAATCCAGAATCATTACCTCTCATATAACACAGGGTGAAGATGATGATGACACGAATTGACAGCTCGAACTATGCATTCTGCAAGTCCTGCCTGGTTCATTCCTGAGAAACATAGTTAGCAAAAGGACTTCATCAATAATATTATAGCTCTCATGGTGCAGTTTGTGAAATAGAAAAACTAACAGGTAAAAGAAACCGCAAATTTCTCAGTTCTTGCTACAAAACTGAGATTAAACCAAAACATAATTATGTGATGACCTAAATCTAAGTATTACATGTCTAAAGTTCAAAATCAAAATATGGGCTAGTAGACCAACCCAAATCAGCTGGTCGAAATATCATCTCTGGGACAAGGAACCGCTCATTCGTCAAGGAAAATTCCTGCAGAAAGAGACAGTTACTGACAGTTTGAAAATGGATAGAATTTAAACATTAAGAAGAGAGCAATCTCTACGGTTTTTGTTAGGTCAGTGCTTCTTCTGTGCTGGGGGTCGTCACTACCATCCTGCAGATCCACATAATCCTTTCCTCCTTCTGGGGAAAAAGGGGCTTCATCTTCACCCAGGGCTAAGTATCGCTTTGTTTCATTGAGGTCTTTTACAAATCCCTTCGTATGAGTGATGCCATCTGGAAGCACGTAACTACACCTAAACAAATTGTCTTTTCCAGGTCTCCTGAAAATTTATTTCAAGCCAGTAAATAAGGAAAAGCTTCTCAACTCACATATATAAAACTATCCCGTTCACATAATGAGAATTCAAATTGTTCAATACCACTATATTCTTGATCAATAAAACTTTGAAGGTTAAGATTGCATCACTTGATTGTACAAGACAGTTACCTAATCATGGTAATAATAAGTGTATTACTGTTTAGCATCAAACTGATATTACTGAAGTTCCAGATCAACAAATAGATATCAAATACCCTTCCAGCTATAGCCCTCGGTGTCAAATAACCATCGGGTTGTAATCATATTAAGCTGTCCATATAGTAGCAAAACATAAACATGAATCATACATATATTCATTTAATGTCAAAAGCAATTATTGAGTCGGATTGTCCTTGTATTTGTACGCCATTCTTCGCCTTTTGGCTAAGATCAAATGTAGTAACAGCTCTTATCAGATCGTTATTGTCTTTGTTATGTCATAATAAATTATTCTAATGCACCAATATACATATAAGTACACATTTTTCACTAATTTTAAAAACAGAAGCTCTTAATTTCATAATTGCCCCCTCAAAAGAAAATTCATAATTGTCATTTATTATCCTAATCATGAATATTCTTCATAGTAGAAAATAAGTTACGAAGATTTTTCTATCACGAATTGAATATAAATCACCTAATCTTCCTCCTTTTTTTTTCTCTTCTAAGTTGATAAATTTTACATCATCTACTTGAATTTTGATGACTTACCTCATTTTTTGACCTTATCTCTTGGCAGCATCTGTATAAACTATGTAATGTTTTAGAAAAGCAAGACTATAAGGCACGGAAAAAGTACCACGCATAGGTGTGTTTATAATTCCTAAGTTCCTATACGATAGACATGAGGTACTTACAAGATGAAGTCCACCAAAGAATCATGTAACTGAAGCTATCAGTAAAATCCACAACATAATACTAGAATTTTGTAATAAACATTTGTGAGAACGACCTAACAGGATCAGTTTCTTTCCTGAGACAGCTAGATTAAGCACAATTCACCTCTGCCCACACCTCCAGCTGTTATCTCTTCCATAGATGAACGAAAAGCAATGGGTAAACATACTATGAATAAACATCATTTATATGGTGCACGGTAGAAGAAGATGGCAGCAACTAAGTTTCTAACAGTTGTTAACACTATGAAGATAACAAAGAGACACCCATTACGATTATAAAAATTCCAAAATAACAGTACCTCCCCCTGAAGTTTTTAAGACCAGTGACGTCATTTCACTTTTGTATTCTTTAGAAGGAACCTAATATATGCACCAAACTTGCTTCCATGTACTGAAAGATGTCTGATTCTTCTTCCCTTTCCGAAACTAATGCATTATGATTCTCCTTCCTCCTTATCCTCCTCTACAATGGAAAACACTCAACCTAACACTTGAAACGTCCATTACACTTTCTTTTTCATCTTGCCTTCTAAATCTGCATTTCCTCTCCAGCTACAACCTAATAAATTGGCATCCGGAACAAAAAAGTTCAAACACTAATCACTTTTAGACTCTTTTCAGGAACTAAATTTCTAAATTAACTTCCACTCGTGTTAATCAGATGCCAACATTGAGGCGTTTCAATAATATTATTAGCCGGTAGAAACCAAATATCTCCATCACTTCTCCTCATTTCAATCAATTGATCAGATACCAGCATTCATGCGTTTCACTGATACCCTAGTTGGACCTTTGCACAAACACATTGTTGTTTTTTCAAATTTATCAGAGCAGAAATATTTCAAACTACCGAAGCTAAGAGTCGAATCTAAATATCCCAAAAATTAAAAACACGAAGGCAAAAACTTGTAAATGAACCATGCATCCACCCCAATTGGGGTTCACCAATCCCCAATTAGGTAAACAAATAAAAAACCGAGGGAAGAAAAAGAATACTACACCGCGCAATCTTGAGGTCCCTCTGCACGTCAAGGGAGACGAAGCACAGCTTCTCCTTGACATCATCCATGATGAAGCTCTCATCCATCACATTGACGCTCCTGTAGCTGACCAGCTCCTTGAGATAGTTCGTGAGCGCCTTCCCGCCGAGATCGAGCCTCTTAACCCCGTAATTGAGCGTGAAGTTCTGCAGCACGGGCGCGGCGTGCGTGAAGCTGAAGCCGCAGTCGACGACCAGGCTACACTGTGCCTTGGAGACAAGGCCGTAGGGGCGACGCGACGCCTCGTAGAGGTGGACGAGCGAGGGCGAGTCGGCGACGAAGAGGGCACGGAAATTGAAGTCCTCGAAGATGATCTCGTCGACGGCGCGCTGGATGGAGGGGAGGGCGAAGAGGGGCTCGGTGAGGAGGAGGGAGGAGGTGGACGGGTTGATCTTGAGGAGGTTAGTGAAGAGGTGGGCCCAGATGGAGGACTGGAGGTCGGGGTTGATGAGGTGGCCACGGTCGAAGGGCCGGCGGAGGGTGGCCGAGGTCAGGTCCTCCGACGGGGAGAGGAGCTGGTCGGCCACTAGCCATTTCTTTGAGGAAGAAGGCCGGGCGGTGCAGTTCGGGACCACGCAGGCGGGGTCGCGCTCGCCGCCGATACCGGCTTTTATGAGGCCGCCGCCGTTGTCCACCACCACCACGTTAGACATTGTCTCACCCATGCTTTCAATTCCGACTAGGTTTTTACATTTTAAAAAAACAAAAAAACAATAGCAGTTAACACTAGCATCAATTTGGTGGACGTTGTATTGTATCATTGTATGTAGGGCGACGGGTTCAATTCGGACCGGACCAAGCCAAGCCATTATATATGTACGATTCAGGTCGGATTTAATTTCTAGGATTGAATTCGGTCCGGATCAAAATCGGGTGGAATTCGCTGAACCGAACCGATCTATATATTTATAAATTACTAATTATTTATTTTAAATATTTAATATTTATAATAATATTAATATTAATAAAATTCAAATTCAAATTTGCATTGAACTGACTACTGAGCCCTAATTAAGCGACGTCTAACCCTAGATTCAAGGTTTCAATCAACTTGAAACACTCCTCGTATGATAAATTAGTTCCACTTGGTAACACTCACAACATTGAAATGATCCAATAAGGTCAGTTTGTTCATAGGCAATCATCTTTTTGGTGGATTCCATTTCGACATCACCAATCTTCAATGCGTGAGGCATATCAGCAACAACTTGAAATCTGGAGTAGTAGCAGTAGTCCTTATCCTTACGATGGACGCATACATCAACCTTACTTTGGTTTCAAAGGGCGCCTACAATTGCACTTAGTAGAGGTAAATCATATTAATTTTATCTTCTTGTGGTAAGAGCGAGCCGAACTGTAATAAGATTGATTTTGTTTTATGTTTTTTGTTGTGATTGTGGATTGCGAATATTTGAGAGACTATGATATGTGTTGTTATTGTATTTTTTATGTTATAGATTTGAAAATTAAGTGCAAAACAAGAAGAAGAAAAAAAATTAGATTATCGACGGGTCGGACTCGGACCGGACCGGACCCGTTGCTCAGGTTTGGTCCGGTCTCGGGTAGGTCAACACACAGGAATCGATCCGGGTCGGTCCGCCATTTCAAAATATTCGGTCCAACAAATCTGGCGGGTCGGTCCGAATCTGACCCGCTGCTCACCCCTAGTCGTATGCCACCAAATAATTCTTGCAATCGGCTAAGAATTAGAATAGTAAAGAAACAAGCAGGATCGAACCACAGACAACGGAGTAATAATCTTCAAATTCTAAAAGATTGGATTCGATGTAGCCATCGCGCCTTAATTTAGAGAAAATACTAATCAACTACGAAAGCAAATAAATTACCAAAAATTGCAACTATAAATCAATCAAAGAAATGTAACTCGGCTTGAATAAATCCATGTTAATTTAATAGCTCTGATAATCGACGCAATGATTAATTAATTTATATTAACCAACCAGTTATAGGATATCGTGAATGCAACGGATGTACCCCAATTCCTAATTACCTTATCGATAGTCAGTTGTAGACGTCAAACCTAACTATTTCTCTTATTAAAATATAACCTAGTTGTAGACGCCAGACCTAAATTGAATATTCTAATGGCATTACGAAGAAGAAACCCAATTTAGACAAATTACCTAAGAACGCAAGTAATAATTCGTCTATTAATTTATCCATACTATGAGCATGGTAGCTTTATCACTAATCAGCCATATTTCAATAATTACGGATATGAGGAACCAATTGACTTTAATCCAATTAAATTTAAGTTGATCAGGCTTAAATAAAATCGGAATTAACTCTAAACACAAGACATAAATCGAAATATATAGAAATTAATTATATAAATAATTAGGTCTCACAGATATTTTAATATTCTCGCTGAATTATGAGATTAGCTACTCATAATTAAAGTAGAAACAATCGAATAAATAAAAGCAAAAATAAAAATTGAAGAATAAATTGCCATTGAAATTGAAAATAGTCACTACAATTGGAGCAAGGTGAAGACATGTCCTAGTCACCAAAATCCCCAAAGTCAAAGTAAAAGTCTAAGGTAAAAAGTGTTTTCTCAAAACTAAAATTGCTCTCTAATATAATTCCTACGTGGCGATTAGGAGCATAACCAAAAATAAAGGGATTAAATCCCTAAGCAAAAAGTAGCCGTCCATCTCAAAATTGTGGGCTAATCAATCCACAAAATAAAAATAGCCCATCAATACTAATAAATGAATTATAAACTATTAAATTCAAAATAATTCAAGTCCATCTCTCTTTTCTTGCATCCTTATATTCAAGCTAAAACTTCACAAAAATCTCGTCTTTCGTCAGCTTCTCGCATCCATAATATTTTACTCGGGAGCTATACAATTCCTGTACAAAATATCACCAAACTTTCATTATACCAACAAAAGCCACATAAAACAACTTAAATTTTGGACACTAAAACACACACATCAAATCTCCTCACACTTATATTTGCCCTCAAGTATGAAGTGAAGAAAAGACTCAAAGATGAGATAAAGTTGTCCAGAAACATCAACTTCCCAGACTCGATACAGAAAAAGAACAATGAAAGGTGAAGAGATGAGACATGAACTGACTCAACACAAACAACCAAGTAAATGCCGATATGTCGGAAACTTATCATGCCAATATGAATCAAGTAACTTACATGGAATCTCAAGAATGCATCACCAATTCACCATCATCAACTTAGTCAAAATCGGGCAACGATTAGGTGTAGCTCACAGATTCACCCATTCACTCCATATACTGTTCAGGACAATCACACACAGATAAGTTCACGCGGTCGCGATATATAGCAGTCAATTTGTGACTCAAAAAGGTCTTTGTTCATTTGGCGTAACGGGACTATGGACCATTTATGAATTTGGACGGATCTAAAGAGGTACCTAGGCTTCAGAAATTAAGAACAAGAGTATGCATATCCAAACCGAAACATCAACCTCAATCAATAAGTACCTCGAGAAAAAGACAACCAACTTATCCTTGGGTAAAGAACCCAATCTATAACAATCAAACTGCATGCTCAACTCCAATCAGGTGCAACTTTTTTTTTAGTCTTTTCTTCCTTTTTTTTTAGTTTTTTTTTTGTTTCAGTTTTTTTTTTTCAACGCCTTTCTTTACCAATATCTTCAAACGAACATGCAACTACCACATCAAAAACAACCTCAAGCAATAACCACTCAAATCATGACTACAATCAATGCCATTGTTTGGTCAAACAAATCACAAATCCACTTATTCAGAACATAAAATGTAGCACACAGCTGTCTGGGCAAACAGAGCATATAAGCACAGCCTTCTTTTCTCCAGCGATAAGATATGATGAAATTTCGAATTTTGAATATGCATCACAGGGCCAAAAAAGGTCAAAAACAACCTTGGTTACGTATTTAGTGCCTTAGATGAAAAAACGTGGTCAAGACTTCAAATTGGTTCACTAGGGGTTAGTGTACTGGTTGGCAATGAAGTGCAGGCCAAATTGGTTCATCCTAGTGACTTTTATCATTTATCACACATGACATACATAATATCGCAACTCTGTGAACATCAATTCTCTCATAAAGAAGTAAAGTAGAGAGTGCTCTACTCATTTTTTAAGCTTAAATCTCACTTTAAGTGTGGATAGGACTCAACTATTGCCTTATTTCATCATACAAGGTGTTATTTAACAATAACTCAACCAATAGATCACGCGTCCCTTCATTTAAAAGCATATCAATTCACCAAGCTCATCACAAGGCTCAAACAAACAAGATGCGTCTACAAAAACCAACAATCAGACAATATTTGGCTTACTAAACACTGGACCAGACTCGACAACACAAATTAATATACAAAGACTCAATCAACAACTATGAAAACAAAAAGGGCGCAACCTCCTCACACTTAAGCGTTGCTTGCCCTCAAGCAAACAAGGAAAAAGGTGTAAGAAAGAGGACCCAGACTAGAAAAAGGAAAAAATAAAAAAGAAAAACAAAACAAAGGCCGTGTTCTCTGTCTCCGCAGCTCAACAAATATAGAGGCACCTAAGTTGGTGATATCTTGCCGAATGGTGGCTACCTCAGCCTATAACTAAAAAAATTTCTGCTTGAGGCCTTGCACTTCCGAAGCTAGAGTTTCCAAAGATACGGCACTTGCACTGGTAGAAATACTCAGAAGGTTGTCTCCCGGCTCAAAAAATTGAGGCTCTCCCTCAGAGTTATAGAACAATATTTGGGAGTCAGTTAGTATTTCCAAGTCAAATGGAGCAGGGGGTCATCGGGTCATACAAGCATTCAAATCGAAGTTCCGTACCATAAAAACACCAAGAAGATGACATAATGTGAGACTAGTGTGTAACCCGTCGAATTTCGACGGGTATCATTTGATGTTATAATTTATAAAAAATATAAAAATTAACATAAATAATATATTTATAATTGATGAATATACCCGCCATCCGTTGGATATCCGCTTCATATCCGCCACCAGACCCGTGATCCGCGATGGGTACTCTCTGCCACCCACACCTGTCACTCGACCCGTGACCCGCGACGGGTACACTCTGCCACCCACAGCCGTCACTCGCAGATACCCGCCACCCGTTAGGTATCCGCTAATCCACTATTCGTCGGATACCCGCCACCCGCAAACTTAAAAATGAATATATATATATATATATATATATATATATATATATAGGGAGAGGTTCAAGAAATAACCATAAATAAAAGAAGACCGGAGAACCATTTTCAGCCATTCGATCATCAAGATCTACGGTGGATGCATCATCTTGTTTGATGAATGCAGATCCTGGGTTCGAATCCTGAAGGGAGCATTTTTTTTTATTTTTTTAGTGCATTAATTTTAACAGCGAATGCATTAATTTTTACAGTGGATGCATTAGATTTGATGGTTCTCCCGTTCTCACAAATAATATAATTCTCTCTAGAAACTCAATTAACAATTTGCACATTCAGATTTGTAAATAAAATTCAAATTGAATATCGGAAAGTGAAACAGAAAAAGAAATAATTTTTTTTAATAACATGTCCAGGTCGTAGTTTGTAAATGTATTTTAAATTCAACATACACTTGAAAAGGCACAACATATGAATATGTGATGTAGAACTTAGAATCATACCATCACCAACATGAAGGTGCACGCGAGGATCCTCAAAACCAATAGCTAACTCTGTAAAAAAAAATTCTTGCTTACCTGTGAATTGAAAAACAATTAGCAATGTTGAGCATCATATATACAAAGCAAAGTTATGTAACTGTAAAAACAGGATGTGGTGTTAATAATTCAAGCTAATGAATTTATAAATAAAAAAATCTAGCATTATTTTAGTTTCAATTGTTGATTTGTAGGCTAAATATACATACCCAATTCGCAAACCAAGAGGAGCTGAACCGCTTCCGTTTGCAGATGGCGAGCCATAAGATACAGGGAAGCTGCAGAAAGCATTATATACTCATTTAGAAAAGTGAAACAAATTAATATGCATTTTCATGTATGGAATTGCAAATTGCTTACGAAGTATGTGGTAGGGGCGAAACCGAATCCTCCAAAAAAACTAAGAAGACCATCAAAGAAAGGGAATGTGATGGCAATAAACATTGTAAAAGCTGCAAAAATAAAAACAAATTATATTCATAAATTGATGATTAAACTTGGACAAATTGAATGGCCATTGTTCATGAATCATACCAACATAACTATTCCTTGTAATAATACGCAAACCCAAACTTGGATTTAGCTTCATCTTCTTCACAAGGACACTTTCCATCATGTCAAAAACTGGAATGGCATATATCTGCAACAGGCCACAGAAACTGAGTTAATTTAGGCTCAAAACTTGGTCCAACTCAATTTTTATACAGACAAATTCAATGAGAGGTAAATCCTAAACCTAAACCCTACAAAAATTGGCTGATTATTGATCGAGATGCAAATCCTAAACCTAAACCCTAAAAAAATTGGCTGATTATTCCATCTTGACACACCCCACAACCACAAAATGACCAAAGATTAATCAAGATTACTACTCACAGCTGCTAATTTTCCCAGCAAAGTTATCTCAATCCCAATTTTAAGCAGATACACAACCATCCAAAAACAACAAAAAAGATTTAATGGAGAAAAAAGATAAACAAAGTTATCTCAATCCCAATTCACAACTTTTGAAGTAAAACCATGATAATCAGATGCTCTATTTTTTCAGATCAACAAAATTAATCCAACCACCATATGAACACTAATCCGAAAGAGTAAAATATAAGCAAAAGATCAAAACTTTCCAGTAAATCTTTTCATTCTATGAAAACAATCATTCTATATTTACAATAGTCAAGCGCATTCAATTTTTTCCTAATATAATTCTTACCATGACTGAACGCGGTGGGGAGCGGTGGGGAGAGGAAGGTTAGAGAAACGATGGGGTGCGGCGAATCGCGGCAAGGGAAAGAGAGAGGAGAGGCACTCTAGGCTCGATGAATTGCGGTGGGGAAGGAGGACGGCGCCAGAGGGCTAAGCTTTGGGTTGGGCTGGGCGGAGGACGGCGCGGCTGGATTCGCATAGAAGGCCAAGATGACGTCTGAATCGCGGGACGGTGGACCACATCTGAATCACGGCGACAGGACATCGGCTGGCGGTGGTTGGCGGAGAGGTAGAGCTTTGGGCGGGCAGGGCGGAGGACGGTGCGGTTGGATCCGTGCAGAAGGCGGAGACGGCGTCCGAATCGTGGCGGCAGAACGGCGTCTAGCGGTGTTTGGCGGGGAGGTGGGCGACTGGATTCACGCAGAGGCAGAGGACGGCGTGTGTGTGTGAAAGTGTGAAAGAGGTCCAAAGATTGAGGACTTAGGGTTTGCTGTAAATGAAATAAAATAAATGACGTGGATGTGTATTGCCACGTGGGATTTAAATTTTAAAGCTAGAAGCTCTAGAATTGCAGGGATTTTGAATGGTGAATTCTTAGATATGCCACGTAGGAGAGTGAATTAAGGAGAGGCCAGGAATCGCTAATCGTATTATATATTGATGTCGAACAGTGTGTGTGCTTATTTGATTCATAGCATACGCAGTCTAATAGCCTAAATTTACTTTGGCTCCATTATGCATGCTGGTGGGACTGGGCTAGGAATCTCAAGGCCCAAAAAAAATCGGGCCTATCTGGCCAGACCTATGCGGCCCGTCGGATCATGCGGGCCACAGGCCAAAAGGCCCACCGGGTTTTCGGGCCAAATTGGCCCATTAGTATAGGGTTTGAAAATCAGTTATTATTCTCAAATCGACAACTCCCAAGAGTCCTACTATGGCCTAATGATACTAACTTTTTTTTTTTTAGAAATGCAAGAGGAGGTGGGGGAAATACAATCAAAAAAAGATTCAAATACTTGATTTGATATATGTAGCATGGAAAATTGGAGAGTTGAAGACTTTAAAATTATTTATTATCGTTTTATTTTGGAACTAAGTGAAGACTTATGTTTGTGGATTTGTGATAAATCACCACACAATCCATTTATACCGCCCCTGCCCTATTCAGGTGATCGTGATTTCAGATTCACGCTTAGCTGTGTAATGGAATTCATTGGTCTTTTGGACGATCCACGGCCTATTTGAGCGTCTGAGCCGCCAGTAACGTATGGGATATGGTTTACTTCATCCCTTTGCACCTATACAGCCATTTTCTGCTGAGCGTGATATTCATGGGGAACTTAGGTTGAAAATGGAGAAGTACTGGCCGAGTTTAAAGCCATGAGTCATATCTACTGCAGTCTGGGAGTATGAGTACAACCTACATGGCATAGCATTAAGGCTCAATCCCGTGGAGTACTTCGAGCTTGGTTTGATGTTGTACTTGACGTGTCTGCCTTTTTTCTGCAGGATCCACCACCTAATTTTGGGTTTTTGGTTTCGAAGTGCACAGGATATAGTTCGTAGAGTAGAGTTCTAGTTCGAGTCGTTACTCGTTAGCTCGCTGCATCCAAATAATGCATTGTTACACTGTGCAAAAGAAATAACGTTTCTTTTTAACGCACAGTGTGAGCTGAGGAGTGAGAAGACGCAATATCATCGCACTTCACCTAGTGTGGTACCAGGGCCGGCCATGGGCCTAGTCCAGGGGTGCGGCCGCCTAGGGCCCAGGGCAAAATAGGGCCCCCAATTTTTTTTAAAAAAAATATTATATAGTAATAAAATATTTTCATATATGTATTGGGCCCCAATTATAAAAAAAAAATTGCATTAGAACTAGTCCAATCACCATTTCCAATTAAAAAAAGAAAGGTGGCCCACCACAACCACCTTTTCTTCTTTCCAATTTCGCACGTTTCCTCTCTTATGTAGTGGAATTTGAAGAAATATGAATTGTATTCAGGCTTAGAATAAATTAGATTGACAATCAAGAAACTCCATTATTTTTATTAATAAATCTGATCTTATACATTATGATTTCTAACTTTTCTGTTTTTCATAGATATTATGAAGGATCTTCAAATATAAGCATGTAGACTCTTAAAAAAAAATCTGGAGAATGGACTTTAGTCTTCTTTTCCTTTCCAATAAATTTTCTATGTTTGGAAATTGGAATCATGCATTTATACGGTTGGACTTTATATCATATACCAAAATGCCGAGCGTGATATTCATGGGGAACTTAGGTTGAAAATGGAGAAGTACTGGCCGAGTTTAAAGCCATGAGTCATATCTACTGCAGTCTGGGAGTATAAGTACAACCTACATGGCATAACATTAAGGCTCAATCCCGTGGAGTACTTCGAACTTGGTTTGATGTTGTACTTGATGTGTCTGCTTTTTTTCTGCAGGATCCACCACCTAATTTTGGGTTTTTGGTTTCGAAGTGCACAGGATATAGTTTGTAGAGTAGAGTTCTAGTTCGAGTCGTTACTCGTTAGCTCGCTGCATCCAAATAATGCGTTGTTACACTGTGCAAAAGAAATAACGTTTCTTTTTAACGCACAGTGTGAGCTGAGGAGTGTGAAGACGCAATATCATCGCACTTCACCTACAGTTCATTAGTGAATAGTGATAGAAATAAGTATGAACTGAACTATTGGTTTTTTCACCACCTTTGGATATATACCTTTGTTTTTGCTAAGTGAATTCTTCATTGTTTACGTTGTACATATTTTGGATATACCTTTATTTTTGCTAACTGAATATATATATATATATATATATATATATATATAAGCAGGTTTAATAAAATAGAATATTTTTGATAAATTTTTATCAATTTTTGGTCCGTTTTGGCCCAATCCGCTCGGCGGCCCGTGTAGGGATGGGTTGAGCTTCAATTTCCACAGCCCGTTGAATTTTTGGGCCGGCCCAACCCGGCCCCAAAAAATGCCTAGGCCCACTGGGTTGGGCCGGGCTGGTCCGTCCTGTTAAGTTTGATAGTCCTACTACTGAATCACTTAATCTTTTTATTTATTTTTTACCATAAATATATAACCCTACTTAATTAAAAGTCTAAAACCAAAGGGCACGCCGATGTCGGCCACCTTCCAATTTCAATAAACACAAATATATATATATATATATATATATATATATATATATATAGGGGGCGGTTATTTAATAAACTACCCTTATTTTAAGAATTACGAACCAGCAAAAATGCATGAATTTTATGTATAACACGCATGAATAAACTGTATAAAGGTATGAATTGCGAAAAATAATTTTTTGCTACCTTTGGGATTCGAACTCAGGACCATGAATTTATCCAACAAGATGATGAATCAACCGTAGATCTTGATGATCTAAGGGCTGAAAATGGTTCCTAATTTATATTTTAAGAAGCGTTCTTATTTTAGCCTTCCCCTATATATATATATATATATATATATATATATATATATATATATATACCCTACTTCAAAATCTAAAATCAAACCACCTTATAAAGAAAAAAACCCTAAAACCAACTAGGGCACGCCACACGCCGAGGTCGTCGACATTTTAATTTTGATAAATTCACAAATATCGATGATGCCTGCGATTCATCCTGCTGCTTCGAACCTGCGTGCAGTCTAGCAACGGAAAAATACTTCCGCATTCAGCGTGTGAGTATGAATCCAAACTTAAAAATTATTTTTTCTTACATCGATTTTGCTTCGTGGTTATCAAAAACTAGTATTGTACTCATGTGATGCACGGTATCAAAATTTATAGAATTTTATATACATATAAATTATTAAATTTAATTATAAATATAAAGAAAAATATTTTAATAAACTAGATGTAATGTATGAAATAACATGCCAAAATATATTACTACATCATACTTTTTTTTTAAAATGTCGTATACAATATTTTCAATAGATGTACCATCCTCATCATGGTACAAATCAATTTTTTCAAAGCTCAACGATTAGTAACACTTAAAATTTTTTCAAACATCGTAGATTAATAACCCTCAATACATCAACGTAAAGTTGACCATGAGTAAAACTAGATATTTTTTAAGTACAAATCTACATGAGAAAGAGATTGACATTGACTTTTCTTAATGTTCATCGCATATGACACAATCAGTATGCTTGTGGCCTACTGAATCGGGATGGAAGGAGTAAGAGATAAAGAAAATCATATGTTTGAATTTGTTCAAAATTATTGTTGCTTTCTAAATATGATAATTTTTTTTATTAATGTACATATTTTTTTAATATATGTTTTCTTTGGTATCCATGCAATTATCTTTGATAAGTATTAAATTAAATTCAAATATCTTTACGTGTCTATTAATATTTCAATAATATGTGTTGAAATATAGCATGTATGAGACCAATATGCTTAATAGCAAATATTTTTGTCCCTTAAATTGTGAAGATATTTGGTGAAATCATAGCTTTGTTGAATGAATTATTAGTCCAGGGTTTGAAAATTATAACTTGATTGTGTTTTAATTGATCTTTTTTTCATAGCAAGTTTGTAATGTTACATATCAATTCATAGACAACTTATCTGATTCGATAAATTTGATTTGTATAGTTATAGCAATTCCATATATAAATGATATTATATCTATGTATAGACACATGTTATATTTTTGTATAAATTACATTGATGACTTTGCAAATAATAGATTTGGTATCAAATTTTAATTTTATTAGTTTATTTTACTCACTTCATCACAATTCAATAAGCCACAGGATTTGGACACATATTTTAATTAACAAATAGCTTATAATAAAATAAGAAAGAAAGAAAAAAAAAGGGTATATTTGTCAAAAAAGTAGAAGAGACAATGAATGTATTATTTTTTAAATGAAAAGATAGATAATTATTTGTAGGGCCACAATAACATTTTATGTAAATATATATGGTATAAAACGTTCAAATAAGAAAATATGTTATATCAAATTGGGACGGAAATAGTAATAACTATAAAACATATACGCATTTTATGTGAGTTTGAAATCACAATTATCGCACTATATACTAGTTTCATTAAAATGCTGGATTGAAGAAATCATAATTTTGAAGAAAAATATATTTAATTTTATATCTTTTCAATCGTACAAAGTAAACATCAATATATAATACGATTAAGGATTCATGCGCTCTCCTTAATCCGGGGTCCTACGTGGCATGCCTAAGAATTCAAGGTTTAAAATCCCTGCAATTCTAGAGCTTCTAGCTCAATTCTCAAGCTCAATTCTCTATCGCTGACGTGTAATATAATTCCACATCACTTATTTTATTTATTTTATTCTCAATTTTAAAACACAACTCACGCCCCTCTTTTGCTCAAAGAAAAAGAAACTCATGCCTCTCTTCCTCACGCCTCTCTTCCTCACCCCATCGAAGCCGCCCCTGAAACTCCAGGGAAAGTGCCGCCGGCGAGCCACGGCCATGGCCACAGATTCTCTCTCGACCCCCTTCTCCATCTCTCAGTCCCTAATCTCTCTCCTCTCTCCCAAACAAAGCCTAGATCTCCAAATCCTCACTGCTTCTTCGCGATTTCCGGCGACCACGACAGCCATGGCTGTCGCCTCCGGCGATTCGCCCCAAGCTCAGCCCCGATCTGCCACCTCGCCGCTCCCCTTTCCCCTTCACCGCCGTCCGCCCCGTCACCAAGTCTTTGCCAGAGATCTGCTCGGTAACGAAATCTACTCCGATCACTGCTGCAATACGTCTTGGTGATAACATCGCCACTCCCGTTTCCCCTCCACCGCCATCCGCCACCGTCGTCTCCGTCTGCCCTGTCACCAAGTCGCCGCCAGCGATCTGCGCCTCTCCATGGTAAGTATTCAATTAGGAAAGATTGACTACTATGATTAGTGCTCAATTTTAGAATAATGAAATTTTGGAAAGATTTACCAATCGATCAATAATCTGCCAATTTTTAGGATTTAGATTTAACAATGGAAAATTATTATGTTAGGAAAGATTATATTTCATTATGATTAGTACTAAATTTTAGAAATGTGAAAATTTGAAAAGATTTACCTATCGATTAATAATCAGCAAATTCTTAGGGTTTAGGTTTAACAATGGAAACTTTATAACCTACATTTTAGTTATAAATTCATTAGTTTAAATGAGAAATCTTATTGCCGCACATTCTACTGTCTTCTTGCTTATTGCTCCTTTTGCTTATTTCTCAAGGTATACAATATATCGATTTTATTTTATTACTATTTTTTTTACTCAATTACCAGAATATATGTATGATGAACAATTTGGCAAATTAACTGTATTTGAGAAATAGAATTATACATATCAGTTGGGTATTTTTGAAATGTGAGCCTTTATCTTTTTTGGTTTTGTCAAGATATGATGGGTGCAAAAGAAATGTTTATATGAATTTTCTTAAAATTTTTGAGGATGTGTTGTGTTCTTATGCTTTCATTAATGCAATATTAAGATTTGTACTTATAAAGGCTTCTTGAGCTTCACTATATAATGAATCATCTGAATGATTTAACTTATTTGTCCAATTATCTTAAATTGATAACATCTTCATTGCCTGCATTCTTGGGCATTTTCGAGCTCTTCATTAGCTCATTACTATGATTTGGATATTATTGAAGATATCTTCCAAGCAGGTTCGCAAGTCATTAAGCATTGGTATTGTATGTCTGTCAATCTAAACTTGGTGTTAAGGCTACGTGGAGTTTTTCTGATTTCATGCACATCAAAACTTAGCAAGTAAAATAAGGAGTGTTGATGAGAATTACTTGCTTACTTGGTTGCTGTTATGCTAGCAAGAAATGCTGAAATAAAATTTGCGTAATTTGTTTAAACAATTGCAGGCTGAACTCATTAAGGAATGGTGAAGGGGTTAGGCTAAATCTTACCTTTCGAGCAGCTGAAACCATGGTATGGCTTTGGCTGAAAATGGTGATCAACTAGGTGATTGATAGTATTCTGTACATAGCTGATAGAGTAGGTGATTGATAGTAAGCGTAGGGAAAGTTGTGAGGTGACTAATGGTGAATAAAATCCTTCCGTTGCTACCTGGTACTGGATTTCTAAGATAATTTCTGGTCTTTCTGATATTTTTTGCTCTTTTATGGCAATTAAATCTATAATTACAACTTGTGCTACAAGTTGTAATTAAATAATGACTTTTAAAATAAAAGAAGAAAAGAACTTGCTGAATGTTGTATCTGATATTATTCATGGTGTGTTATTAGTCAAATTGAGTTAGCATGTAAATCCAGTGTCTAATGTTTGCTTTTCCACAATCTCCTAATTAAATTTTGCAGGCCAACATCATTCCCATTAGTTAATGGCATTCATGGTGATTCTTCTAAGATAAAGGTTGGTATAGAAACTGTATTATTAATATATCTTACCATCTGCACTTCTTCTAACTATACTTACGTTATTATTTTTGATCTTTTTACTACTTAATTGCAGCCTTAGTTGGCGAGAAATTGTTTCCTCTCGCCTTTTATTACCCGCAGAAGCTTCTCCAGCTGCAACTCAACCTTCTCTGGGGCCTCGATCGCGTCCGCAAAGCTTGCCATCTCTTCGGTGTGTGCATTGTCCTCTTGGTTGGTTGTTGTTTTTGCTAATGTACTGTGGCTCGAGTTTTATATGTTGTTTGTGCTTTGTTATTAGCTGCAAACTTTTGATTTTTTGTTGTTTTTTTAGTTTTCCCGATGTGACCAGTCTTTAGTTGCGTATTTTAATTCATTTTAATGTGTGTTGTGGTGTTATATCGGGTTATGGAAATCTAACGTTATCAGAAATTTGAATTTGCAATTACTATAAGATAATACACATTTTCGCTTGTGGAAATCAACTAATCACATTCTTTTTTCCCACACACTTTTTCTATTCTATATGTGGTAGAAATTCGCACCGGATCTATACCATGATATGTGGGCGTATAGTTTTGAGTTTCGAATTTTAGGGGTTTCTATCTATTGTATTCTATTTCTAAATGAAAACATATTTAAAAATAGATTTATTCAAGAAAAGAGGAGACATGAGAATTTTTTTTTAAAAAATTTAATCTTTAAATGAATATAACTTTTATATTTTTAAAATATAAATTAAAAATAAGGAGATAAATATAACTGAAATAGAAGAAAAAAACTATAATTTACAAATAAACATTCAATTTTATTATAACTACAAAATTGCCACTTAATTTTAAAATCAAATTTAAATTTTATTGAGATAAATAATTAATTATCATAAGAATTTATGTTAATTGATTAGATACTTTATAAATACAAATAAGTGATGGGTCCAAATGCAATAATAATAATAATAATAATAATAATAATACTAATGAGGGTTATACTTATTTAAGTGAGTTGTGTGGGTGGAATAATGATTCTAATTTTATTACAGTTTTGAATTAATTAAAATAAAAAATGTCTATAATTCATAAATATATTATGAAATAATTTCTATATTTTTTTAACATCAAATAATTTCCGTCGACGGGTAACGGGTGGCGGGTATACGACGGGTAGCGGGTATCTGCGGGTCGCGGGTAATAGGTGGCAAATAGTAGTGTACAAGAAGTTGAAATTTTCTCTAAAATTTGTGGTGATTTATTTATTGGGTTATTGCATTTGTTGGATGGTTGATTGCAGGATGTCGACGCCGAGAAGCAGCAGCGCCCCTAACTCTGAAGCCTCGACGGATATTCGACGGGTAGAGAGTGGCGGGTATCCAACGGGTAACGGATGGTGGATACCCGACGAGTGACGGGTATCCGCGGGTTGCGGGTATGGCCCGCGGGTATGGGTGGTAAATAGTAGTGGTGACAAATAATTTTTTCGAATATATGTTTCACTAAGTCATGTTGAGGATGAAAGTCCTCATTAATTTACTTTTTCATTTTAGTTTGATGTGTAACGTAGACCTATATCATATTAACAAATGTTTTAGTGAATAATTTCCATAATTTATAAATATATTAAAAAATAATTTTTGTATTTTTTATATAAATTAATTATAACATCAAATGATACACGTCGAAATTCGACGGGTTACACACTAGTTTTATAAAAAAGAGTATGATTGGGATAAAAGTAAAATATTAAAGAAAAATTATTCAATTGTTAAAAATAAACACCTTTGATGGACAAATTCATTTCGCGACCTATGGTGGAAACTCAAACTCTCCACTATCAAAAATGAAATCTTTCTATATTCCTCTAAAGCTTTCTATATTTTGAAAACCAAAGCTTCCAAATATGATCCGACCTAATTCCATGGTTCGGCCCAAGTCCTGACATGTGGGCCGACCGAAGTGTAAGTCCCCATAAG
This sequence comes from Salvia miltiorrhiza, assembly GCF_028751815.1. Classification (NCBI taxonomy): domain Eukaryota; kingdom Viridiplantae; phylum Streptophyta; class Magnoliopsida; order Lamiales; family Lamiaceae; genus Salvia; species Salvia miltiorrhiza. Next base: position 48,990,458 of record NC_080387.1, read on the forward strand.
TCGATTTTTTAAAAAAATACCATCATTTTTTGGAGCAATCGACCTAGCTCAACTTCTCCAATTGGCCCAGTGGGCTAAAGGCGGGCCATCCATTTTGATTCTAAGAGTCACGGTTGTTTCTCTATAATGTTTAAACTTATAAATTACTTTCACCGTCCACAAAAAATATGGTACCTTTTATATTTTGGGTGACAAAACTATGTCATTTTCCATTTTAAGATATGACATCATCATTTTTTATTATCTTTATCCTTATAAACACCATTTATTTACAAAAAAAATCATCTTTAATTTAATCTCAACCACTTATTTCAAATTTTGGTGGGACCTTTTCTCCATTACATAAAAATCACCACCAATTTTTTTAAAATTTGTGCCCATTAAAAATGTCACACTTTTAATGGACGGATAGGGTAATAGATCTTCCATAATAATGAATCTTGTGTAAATTTATAGACCAAGAGTTCGAGAATTTTTTAAGAAGGAAAATATAAATTTAAAATTTAAAGTGATATTTTTTGAAACATTGCACACCAGTTTAAAAAAAAAGCGTCAATCTCATACGTCGATTTTTAGGCAAATCCCTCAATTGTGTCGTGCAGCAAAGGGCGGGCAATTATGCAATGATTATTTGAATTAAGTGATTTTGATATTTATGTGTAAACGTGACGAAATTATCTCAAATTTTAGTATGTTAAATGAGATTATATATGGATATAGAGTTTCTTACAATAGATTATAATAGTAATGAGATTATATATGGATATAGTGTTTCTTACAATGGATTATAATAGTACTCATTCAGTCTTATTATAAGTGGTTCAAAAATTTTCAGCACGAAAATTAAGAGAAAGTGTAAAGTGATTAAAAATTATAGGGCCTACATATTTTTAAGGGTTTTTTTTTTTTTTTTTTTTCATTTATGAAAACAGACCACTAATAGTGGGACGACGGCTCAAAATAGAAAACATGCCACTTTTAGTGGGACGGAGGGAGTATATAATTAAGGGCAAATATGCACATTGGCCCCTGAACTTGACACCCCCCAAACTCGGTCAAGGCGCGTTGACCTCCTTGAACTCCCGAAACAATGGTGCATTTAAACCCCTCCGTTAAACGGCGCCTAAACGCCATTTCCTTTATAAAAAAAATTTGGCGGGCCCCACCATTTAAAGAGGGAATTTTGTTGAACTTGGGTTGTTGTTGGCCTGCTGTGTCGGTGTGAGAGTCAATCCAGGAGGGGGAGACAAGGGCGGCGACCCTTGTTGCTGTTAGTTGGAGCCGAGAGATAGAGGGAGACGGCGGCTGGTGGTGAGCTAATCGCTGTTGTCGGTCAGAGCCGGGGGGGAAACGAGATCAGAGGGAGGAGAGAACTCGAGGGAGGTCGGGCGCTGCTTCGTCGGAAATGGAGCCGCGGTGGCGGATCTGTTTAAGAAAGATATGGAGTTTGAGGGAGAAGTGAAAGCGGCGGTCGTGGCTCGTCGCTGCGGACGCCGGATTTTAGGGGAGATTGGACGGATTTCATCCGTGTGTTGAGCGTGCTCTGTTTCTGAGGGAGGAGAGAGTCGCTGGAGTGGTGACTGGATTCGGGGGAGCTAGGGCTCAGGTAGTGCAACAAGCGCCGATGATCTGAGAGATAGTCGGTTAGGAGTGAGGTATAGGGGAAGGACGAGGGAGGTCAGCTGCGTCTATGTGTGAGTCAGCGGTGGCTCTTGTCGCCAGAGAAAAGAGTATGTGAGAAAAAATCGGAAAAAAATTAAAAGGAAACGGCGTTTAGGGGCCGTTTAACGGAGGGGTTTAAATGCCCCTTTCTTTCGAGAGTTCTGGAGGTCAATGAGCCTTGACCGAGTCTGGGAGATAAAAGCTATAGGATGTCAATTTCAGGGGCTAATGTGCACATTTGCCCTATAATTAATATGCTATTATTTATATAATATTCTATTAATAATTTTTATATAAAATAAATAGAAACATATAAAGAAAAAGAATAGAAAATGGAATAGAAAAAAAGGTTACAAATCACATAATATAAATGAATTAATATGATTTCTAGAAAAAGAAATGAATTATAATAAAAGGAAGAAAAATTGAGCAATTTTTTGCTTCACATAATAATCGGCTAATCATGTTAATAATTGAATGTAATAAGTTAATTTAATAAATTTCCATCTAAATCAGGTTGAAACTAGTTTCAAATTAAAAATTAAATTTTTAACATATTATAAATTCTAGTGGGTTTAGTGCCCTCTCCGTCCCTACAAACAACCCCCATACGGCCATACCAAAAGTTGTTTGGTAGTTGTAGCAAACAATGTCCTACACAATGTCGAATATATACCAATTCGATACCAAATATTGTGATTAACTCCGACATTGGCCGTTCCAAACAACTCCGCTGTAAAATAAATATTCAATAAATAATTTTTGAACATTCATTATCAAATAGAGTTTTCAAAAAAAAAAAAAGTATCGGTATTACTAAGTGTTAGGTCCGGAGGATCTCGAATAGGTGTATGGGGGGAATACACCTATAGGCTATTTTTGACTTTAACAGAGTCAAAACGAAACGTCAAACACAAACTCACACAACCTGTTTTACTAAAAAGAGTTATGACCAATACAGGGTTGGCGACTGATACTGAATACTCTTCAGTAAAGAGTTATCAGTTAAGTCAAAGACCTTAACTGATACACGTAAGACTTCAGTCGAGTTTGATAAACAGAGATGTTATGAATCTTACAGTCTATCAGAAGATAGATCAGTTAGACTGATAACACACGCATCGAAAAACTTTTGTTTCGCAATAGCCTGTGAGTTAAGCACGTTGTCAGTCTTTAGGTTTCTCTTTGCAATTAATCAGTTTTATGTTTACGAAGGGAAGAACACAAGTAAGAAAGTAAATACTGAAAGTTGTAAATAACACAGAGATTTTTACGTGTTTCGGAAAACACTTCCTACATCCACGGTCGGTTAATCAGACCAACAACTTCACTGGGCAAGTGCTTCCGGGTGCATTGCAAACCTGAACGTGTGCTTACAGGTGCACACAACCGAAACAACCGAAGATCCAATCTTCAGTACCAACACACCTTGTTGGATTTCTCACTCCTAGCCCACACTGGGCACTAGGTTCTCACGAAGACAGAACACCTTTCTGAACTCCTTTACAACACAAACACTCAATTCAGAAGGTTGAAGGGAGGTTTGAAAACTTGCCAACTAACCTTCAAAGAACAAGTTCTTTGCAATTAGTTTGACCTAGGCTTTGGATAAACGAGGTTTGCCTAAGGTCTAAGAGAATATATGTAATCAGCAGTGACTGATTTTTGGCTTTGGGATTCTCTTCTTCGATTCAAACTTTGGAGAGTCTGGGCTTTAGCTGAGAAACAATTTTGGCAGCGTTTCAGCTTATGTCGTTGAATCGGTGAAGATTGAAGTGATCCTCGAGCGCTATTTATAGGAGGAGTCTTAAATAGATCCGTTGGCGGAGAAGGTCTTCAAGATTTCTTCCGTTAGAGAATAATTTGAACTTGGGCTGAGGCTTCAATCTTCGAGGTTCCTTGTTTGGTGAGAACGGGTATGTTGAGGAGCAGGAGATGCGACACATCTGAAAAGGTAATCACCAAAGAGGAATGACCTATGCAGAGAAAGGACGATCCTGAGATCTCTCCATTTAATGCGGCTGTACTTCTGGAGTGTGTGGCTTCCTTTCAACGTTGGAGGTTCAGTCCGAGGAAGAATGTTTAACTGATACTTGACTTTAATATCAGTCCGCTGATTTCACATGGCTCGCATTAAGTAATCGGTCAAAACTGATTCTTCGACTGATGCTTCGGCAACTTCAGTCTTCAGTCTTTCGTTCTTCAGTCTTCAGTCTTGAGAACAACAACTAAACTAGAAAAAGAACTCTAACACTTGAGTTCAAGCAGTTATAGTCTATTACAAAAAAAACCTATTAATTTTATTTTCATCAAAACAAAGATTATGATATTTCACTAAGTTCTCAACACTAAGCAAAATAAATACGCATTAGCAAGCAGCAACTCTAAACAATGTTCTAATAGAAAAAAATTCTATCGAGATGGATTAATTAAAAAAATCGCGATAAAGTTTGAACTTAATATTTTTAATATACCATTTTAAATTATGTGAAGTACTAAATATTACTAATAAACATATATGGGACTTTACTAATTAAGACATGCATCTTTTCCCTTTCACGAATTTTTTAGTAGATGTTGCATTATCTCATTACATGTTTTTTCCTTCTTGGACGAGGAGAAGTACACAAGGGTTCGAGTAAAAAAAACATGCGATGCATTTTATTTTTCGGGAAAATACATATATTTAAATATATCTGATGAGTTGACTATCAAATTTGAAGTTCCAAGTATTTTATTTTTTGGAAAAATACATATTTTAAAGAATACTCCTTCCATCCCGTCTCATTACAAATGTCCCATTATTTTTTAACATAAAAATTAAAAAATATGTAATTAATAGATAAAGTGAGTTGATGGAGAGAGAAAAAATAAATTGGGATTTATAAAAATAAATACAAAGAAAGAGTAAGTGGTGGACCCATTAATTAATTAGTCTCTTAATTAATAGGCAACCCATTAGAGCATGTCCAGCGTGGTTGCTAGTGTGTCGGACCGAGTCTGCACTGGTTGAAGGTCATGCGTTGGAGAACCTTCCGGGCGTGGGTGGATCTATATAGGTGTTGTACTGGGCTCCAGCCCAGTGCAGCCACAAAATTTTGTCCGATATGTATTAAATATATTTACCCTAATATCTACATAGTTTAATTTTAGCCCAATCCAACTTCAAAAAAAAAAAAAAATCAACATAAAAATAAAAATGAATTTATTTTTGTAGAAGATAGATTATTTTATTAAAAAATTATAGATGTAGTTTTTATATTCTTTCAACTATAATGGTACAATTTGCAGGGGTAGCGTTAGTATATATTATTGAATCAATAGAAAAAGAATAATTATTTATTATAGTCGGTGGTCGAATTTTAATCCTAAATCCATTAAAATTCTACTTACACAAAAATGAATTGTACAGACTGCCCAGAAATTTTGGCTCGGGGGCGATCTTCGAGTTCAGCCCTCCTTCACAACAAATCTTGGATCCGCCCCTGCTTTCGGGCTCATGCTGGGCGTGATTGCTAGTGTCGGGCACGAAGGGGAGAAATGGAGATCACGTGTGAAGCATGCGCGATTAAAAAAAAAGAGAGAGAAATATAAGAGAGCCGCTGGAGCCTGGCGAAAAGAATAGTAGCCGCAAGGAAGAAGAAGGAGATTGCCCTATTTTTTCAATTTTTATGGGCTTTTTATTGGTTTTTTGCCCATATTTTATTTTGGGCTATTTTGGTTTATTTAATTTTTAAATTTTTTTGAATGATTTGATCAATTTTGTTACCTAATTTTTAATATAATTTTATATTTTAATTGTTGTATTTTTTATGTCAATTAATTTCATATTTAAATTTAATTCTAATAAAATATTTAATTGTAAAATAGAAGAATAGAAATGAGATTAAATGAAAATAGAGATTTTAACGTCTCTTATAGAGCCAATGCATTGTGAAGAGGACGCGCTAAGATGAGGACCACCTTATAAAAATTGAGATATTTGTAATGGGATGGAGGGAGTGCATCTTTTTTTAATATAACAACCAAAGAGTGGTGTCTAACTGGACCTTTCATATAATAGAGCCTAGACCTCTTTATCCGATCAAAAAAAAAATAGAGCCTAAACCTCTTTAAACAAAACTTGTGATAGGTGCGTTTTGAAAAATATTATCCAAACTTGGACTCATAATTTTGACCAGGAGCTTTGTTTATGAGTCTATGACATCACATAATTTACTGTTAATATAATAACGTCATCAATTATAATAAACCAAGAAATGTTGACTACTTAAAACCAAAAATTATAAAGGATTCAAACTCTACGAACTAATTACTGATTAGATCATTCATAAAATTTCTATCTTACAATGTCGGCCCTTCACAAAAAACTACACAAACTAAGTTCTACTAAAACTACATTAATAATTCATTAGACACACCAAAATACAAATCCAGAGCAAGGCTACTCTGTCAATTTTCACTTGATGATCCAAAAAAAAGAAACCCCTTCCTCCAAATCCAATCACCACTCCTTCCGCAGCAATTTTAAACGTCGAACAGATCCAACAAATCTTCTGCAAAATAATATCGATAAGTAAAAAACTTAAACAAGTGATGTATTAATATTATTGACATAGCTAGAAACAAATAAAAAATTAAAAGTACCCACCCCATAATATGTCTATGAAAAATACCCACCCCCTTACTAGGGGTGGGTATTTTTCATAGACATATTATGGAAGTGGGTATTTTAATATATTAAGTCAACAATTTTATGGTCTTTGTTAACATTGTGTTTTTCCTAAAATAAGTTAAAACGATACAGTTTTCAAGGTTAATTAAAAATTACTAGTACTATACTTACTCCCAAGGTACATCACCAGCAAGCAGCCAGTCGCCATCCTTATCCTGATACGTGAGGTTGTACATTTTGAGATTTTGTGGACCTGTTTGGCAAAGTAATGATTGACAACAACATCTTCGAAAAATAAGAAGCGTTTGCAGGAGATTTACTTACGCTTGCCAAACATGGGCATGAGGGTGGCTGTGAGGGCTTGATACGAAGGATGGATGCTTAAATCAATCTTCCTCGCTATCCCAATCCCATCCATTTCAACTTTCACGTAATTCGATCCTCCTCCGCCCTTCTCCACCGTGATGTAGTTGGCGGCGCTGCTTTCACGGTGGTGCTGCCCAGCCAATTTCTTCTTCCACGACTTCACCGGCGGCCACCCTACCATCACATCTTCCTCCACGTCCACACATCTGCTGCTGTCCCTATATATAATCATCTTCTTAATTATGCGCAATTGGATCGGAAATTAAACAAATTAATGTGGCGACCTAGAGAGAGAGAGAGGTGACCTGTTGATGCTGTCCCAAATCAACAATGGCAATGTGCGTTTGTTATCGGTGATGTCATCTGAGAATGATTCATCAAATTTGCGCTTCTTTTCATTGTGGGTGGAATTAGTGTTTGAGAGTGAGAGGTGTAGTTGAAGATCATCCATCTTGATTTTCATTAATTTCACAAAACCCAATACAAAGGAGAAGGCGATATGAAAATGGGTTGATTAGGGTGTGGGTATGATGTAGCTATATATATGTAAGAGTGCAGTGTGAGTGTGTGGGGAGACAGAGAACAATTTCCCAAGCATGTCTCTATCATTGCTGGAGTATCAACCGACCAAATTGAAGTGTTTGTTCCCAATTTACTTAATCCTTTTCTTGGACCCAACAATATGCTTTTACTCTCCCAACACCTATTTTCCCTTATTTCCCTTCTGCTTTAAATTACACTCAATATAATGTTCCCCACCTGTCTACTATCTATTTTAATTTTGGTATAACATTTTATATTAATCAACATGCCTCATTAAATATTTATCAAATTTCAATATTCACAAATCCTCTCAACTGCATGCGTCCTCAACATTTAATTTTTTCGAAAAAACTTTATTTCTCTACTAGTTAAACTAGTGTATTACCCGTCGAAATTCGACGGGTACATATTTTCTTGTAATTTATATATTTTATGTTATTCTTGTTATAATTATATAAAATAATTTTTTATGTAAATTATTTATAGAATTAATTAAATTAAATTAAATTAGTAATACATTTTAAATTATATTAATCTCAACAACTTTTAGTAATTAAATTATTAATTTTGTTGAGATCATAAAAATACCTATTAGTTTTCATATGAAATTTTATAAAAAGTTGACGCGTAAGAAAAAAAAAGAGTAGAAATACATATAAATTTGACATAGGTATGATGGAGGATTGATTTGTTGCATTTGTTGTTACAAGATTTATTAATTTTGTTCAATTTTTTTTTTTTTATTTTGCCTTTTGACCATAATTTTATATGGAGTTTGAAAAATCATAATTGAATTGTGAGTATCATATAATTCCGAACTTCTAAAAGCATAACTAATTATGAAAATAATCTCGCCTGATATTTAAAAGACCATAACTGATTTATCGAACATCGTATCATTTGGAGTTTTAAGACCAACCAAGTTGTGGGCATCATCTCGTCGCAGATTTGACATATCACCTCTAACTTCTGAGCATCATCTTGTCTGAAACTTGAAAGATAATCATCTTGTCTAAAACTTGAAAGAGCATCATCTCGTCTGGAGTTTTGAGCATCATCTCATCTAGAGTTTGAGAGAGCATCATCAAATATGAAATTATATTCAACCATGACTCCAATGGTCAACTATCTAACAAACATAACTCTAACAATTTAGATATTTTATTTATGTATGTAATTTTATTAATTCAAACTCTAGAGAGAAATGAAAGAGAAGAGTTCTTAAAGCAGTAAAAGAGAGAGCGTGTGATTTATTTCATCATCGTAGGTATTTATAGGCATTACAGTCAGGGTAAAGTAGTAAATTCGTTTGGTCATCTATTCCGCATGCTCGCCATTAAACTAATTAAGGCTATTATTAGATTATAACTTGTCAGGTCGTTGTCCCCTAATTACAGAGCTGGATTATGTCCTCATCATCCCGCTCTGTCTAGTAGCTCTGTATTTCCTTCCATGGGGCAGACTTCTACTCTTTGGCTCTGCTCTGCTAAGTAGCTCCGCCTTCTGGCGAATTGTCTCTGGCGTGTGGCTCCACGCTCTGGCTCCAATAGCTTAGCTCTGACTCTGGATCTGGCGATTTGGCTCTGGCTCTGACTCTAACGACTTAGCTCTGACTCTGGATCTGGCGGCTTGGCTCTGGCTCTGACTTTAATGACTTAGCTCTGGCAGCTCTGCTCTGGCAACTTGGCTCTGGCCCTCTGCTCTGGTTAGCTCTGGCTCTGGCAGCTCTGCTCTGGAAGCTCTGCTCTGGCAGCTCTGCTTTGGAAGCTCTGCTCTGGAAGCTTTGCTCTGGCATCTCTGCTCTGGTTAGGTCTAACTCTGGCATCTCTGCTCTGGCAACTTGACTCTGGCCCTCTGCTCTGGACTTTTTCCTCTGCCTATTTCTCACAGCTTCTTTGCTCCCTACTGCTCATCTTTGGTATTCCAAGCAAAGCCACTTGTCCTGATCTTAGGACCTTGCATATTTCACCCCTCATCAGAGTTGATAAATCATATTGCTTCCATGCAACAATCACAACATGCTTGATAGCAGATGCCAAAATTCTTTCCAAAATTTGTTCTTTCTAAAATAATAATCATTCTATATTTAAAATAGTGAAACACGTTATTAAATTAGGAAACTAATTTAATACTTACCATAGGTGTGTAGGAAGAATCACGACAGATCAGGAAATTAATGGAGGTATCAAAATAGAGAAGTCGTCGGTGGGGTGGGGGTCGACGGCACGGTGGATGAACTTCAGGGCTCAGCGGTGACTCGGCGGCGGACGAACCGCAAGCTCAGCGGCGACTATTTTGCCGGAGTCTAGAAGAAGGAATGGCAACGGGTTATAGGAAAAAGAAATCTTAGGGCTCTTGTATTAATTGCTTCGAATGGAGAATTCTCATGGGTTTAATAAGTGGAAACAAAATCGAACTAATTAAGGAATGGAAGAGGGAGTCAGAGATGAGGCGGAGCAACGCCGCCCTTAGAACGGCGGCGACGCCCGAATTTAAAGGGAGAGAGAGGCGGGCAGTTTAAGGGGGGGAATTAGGGCTTGATTTGAGTGTGCAATCGACTTTAGAGAGAGAAAAGGATTGAGAGAAGAGAGAGACAGTGAAGGGGGAGACGACGCCGACCGGATTCAGGGACGACAGCGATGGGGTGAGGAAGAGGGAGGCGTGAATTTTGTTTTAAAAGTGAGAATGAGAATATATAGATTGGATTCTCAAATGCCACGTTGGAGATTGAGATTGAAAAGAAAGAATTTGAGGTCTGCCATGTAGGCTAAGGCCTAATCGTATTATAGAATAGATATTATTATTATTATTATTATTATTATTATTATTATTATTATTATTATTATTACTCCCTCCGTCCCTGAAATGGCTTCCTCTTTGGGGACGGCACGGGTTTTAATAAAAAATTGTAAAGTGTATTGATAATGGAGAAAAAGTGATATAATTATTATTGGAAGTTGTGAAAAGTGTTATAATTAGTATTGGGAGTGGTGAAAAGTGAAAAGTAAGAATAAATAAAGTATTATTAGTGGTGGGGTAGGTTTCCAAAAATGGAAAGAAAGAAAGAGGAAGTTATTTGGGGGACGTCCCAAAATGGAAAAAGAGGAAGTTATTTTAGGGACGGAGGGAGTATTATTATTATTATTATTATTATTATTATTATTATTATTATTATTATTATTATTATTATTGTAGTAATGGACGAACAGAAACAAATAAAGTTTGCAGAAATGAAAAATATATTTTTCTTCCCTATATAAATAAAATGTATGGATTTATTTTATAAAAAATAAAAATAAAATTTTAATTATTTTGATAGACATAAAATAAGATTTTGTTTTAAAGTAATCAGTTTATAGAATTTGTGTCTTATTATGCAAACATGTAAATCAATGACCAGACCCGTTTATAATTTACATATACATGCATGTCTCAATTGAAACTTAATTTAAAATTAATTTTATTGAAAATTAAGAATATAAATTTAATATATATTCATACAATATAATATATTGCAACATATACATATAATATGTACGCTATTGAGAAATATAAAATTAATAACAAATATACATCTAATCACTAACATTCAATTAAAATAATTTATCGTATATAGATTATAATTTTTTTCTTATCAGACATGTAAATCTAATTTTTATCTAGAAAAAATAAATAATAAAATTTATTAATTTAGATTATATGTAATGTATCGTATATAGATTATAATTTTTTTCTTATCAGACATGTAAATCAAATTTTTAACTAGAAAAAATAAATAATAAAATTTATTAATTTAGATTATATGTAATGTTAATATATATATATATACATCTACAATTAATTACATTTATTAAGATTAATGAATCTTTATATGGAATGTAATAGTTAATTAATTAATTAATAATGAAGAATATATATATATGGTAAGTTTTTGAAATGGAGCAATTCTAAGCATGCCATGTAGGTTAAGGCTTAATCCTATTATATAATATTAAATATAATAGGATTAAGCCTTAACCTATGTGGCATATCTAAAATCTCACCATTTCAAAATTGACCATATATAATCTTCATCATTTATTAATTAATTAACTATTACATTCTATATAAAAATTCATTAATCATCATCATTTATTAATTAATTAACTATTACATTCTATATAAAGATTCATTAATCATAATAAATATAATTAATAATAAATATATATATATATATATATAATAATATTAACATTACATATAATCTAAATTAATAAATTTTATTATTTATATTTTCTAGATAAAAATTAGATTTACATGTCTGATAAGAAAAAAATTATAATCTATATACGATAAATTATTTTAATTGAATGTTAGTGATTAGATGTATATTTGTTATTAATTTTATATTTCTCAATAGCGTACATATTATATGTATATGTTGCAATATAATATATTGTATGAATATATATATATATATATATATAATATTTATATTCTTAATTTTCTATAAAAATAATTTTAAATTAAGTTTGAATTGAGACATGCACGTATATGTAAATTATAAACGGGTTCGGTCATTGATTTACATGTTTGCATAATAAGGCACAAATTCTATAAACTGATTACTTTAAAACAAAATCTTATTTTATGTCTATCAAAATAATTAAAATTTTATTTTTATTTTTTATAAAATAAATCCATACTTATTTATATAGGGAAGAAAAATATATTTTTCATTTCTGCAAACTTTATTTGTTTCTGTTCGTCCATTACTACAATAATAATAATAATAATAATAATAATAATAATAATAATAATAATAATAATAATAATAATAATAATAATAATAATAATAATAATAATAATCTATTATATAATAGGATTAAGCCTTAACATATGTGGCATATCTAAAATCTCACCATTTCAAAATTTACTATATATAATCTTCATCATTTATTAATTAATTAACTATTACATTCTATATAAAGATTCATTAATTATAATAAATATAATTAATAATATATATATATATATAATATTAACATTACATATAATCTAAATTAATAAATTTTATTATTTATTTTTTCTAGATAAAAATTAGATTTACATGTCTGATAAGAAAAAAAATTATAATCTATATACGATAAATTATTTTAATTGAATGTTAGCGATTAGATGTATATTTGTTATTAATTTTATATTTCTCAATAGCGTACATATTATATGTATATGTTGCAATATAGTATTATATTGTATATATATATATATAATATTTATATTCTTAATTTTCAATAAAATTAATTTTGAATTGAGACATGCACGTATATGTAAATTATAAACGGGTCCGGTCATTGATTTACATGTTTGCATAATAAGGCACAAATTCTATAAACTGATTACTTTAAAACAAAATCTTATTATATGTCTATCAAAATAATTGAAATTTTATTTTTATTTTTTATAAAATAAATCCATACATTTTATTTATATAGGGAAGAAAAATATATTTTTCATTTCTGCAAACTTTATTTGCTTCTGTTCGTCCATTACTACAACAGCAACAACAACAACAATAATAATAATAATAATAATAATAATATCTATTCTATAATACGATTAGGCCTTAGCCTACGTGGCAGGCCTCAAATTCTTTCTTTTCAATCTCAATCTGCAACGTGGCATTTGAGAATCCAATTTATATATTCTCATTCTCACTTTTAAAACAAAAGTCAGGCCTCCCTCTTCCTCACGCCTCCATTTTCCTCACCCCATCGCCGCCGTCCCTGAATCAGGTCGGCGTCGTCTCCCCCTTCATTGTCTCTCTCTTCTCCCAATCCCTTTCTCTCTCTAAAGCCGATTGCACACTCAAATTGAGCCCTAATTCCCCCCTTAAACTGCCCGCCTCTCTCTCCCTCTAAATTCAGGCGTCGCCGCCGTCCTAAGGGCGGCGTTGCTCCGCCTCATCTCTGACTCCCTCTTCCATTCCTTAATTAGTTCGATTTTGATTCCACTTCTTAAACCCATGAGAATTCTCCATTCGAAGCAATTAATACAAGAGCCCTAAGATTTCTTTTTCCTATAACCCGTTGCCGTTCCTTCTTCTAAACTCCGGCAAAATAATCGTCGCTGAGCTTGCGGTTCGTCCGCTGCCGAGTCACCGCTGAGTTGAGCTGCCAGAGCAGAGATGCCAGAGCCAGAGCAGAGATGCCAGAGCCAGAGCTAGAGCTAACCAGAGCAGAGATGCCAGAGCAAAGCTTCCAGAGCAGAGCTGCCAGAGCAGAGCTTCCAGAGCAAAGCTGCCAGAGCTAGAGCTAACCAGAGCAGAGCTGTCACGACCGGACTTAATTAAGGATAATTAAGTCGGAAAACCATGACTAAGGGAGGAAGATTAGAAGCGGGGATAGAAAGGGTAAATATATAATGAAGGATCGAACTTAATCTTTGACAGCGAAGGGGACATTTATAATATAACTTATGTTTAGCCACAAAGATTCAATTAACTAGTAAGTTCGGATAAATCCGACTTAATTCAAAAGACTTATTACTTAAGAATACGCAGCGGAATAACATAATCTGATTACATGTATGAAGACATGTATCCAAGAGTTCATTCATTTAACTTTTGACAAAAGCTCCGCTCTTCACTTCATCTTCATCAGCCACTGCTCAACCTGCACATTTAGAAATATATGCAGGGCTGAGTACGAGAGTACTCAGTGGGCACGTATGCCTAATTATAAAAATACATGCTTCAAAACTGTAAATTGTCATGCCATCATAAACAGTACAGCAAGGGAGTTTTAGCTAAAAGGCCCAAGCTTACTAAATTCATTTGTGATTCTTAAAGTTCGACTGATCAGTCTAAGTTCTCTTGTAATCTATCATATCTGGAACTGTGTGCCGGAGAGGTGGCCACCTCTCACGAACACTTGACCGGCCAACCCGCTAGATGACTCACGGTCACTGGTGTACACTAGCCCTGGCAGGATAGCTATCAACTGCTCAAGACCCGAATTCGATTACATGATAAAAGTCACATCAGATAGATATCATACTGAAATTTAAATATTTTATGGCAAGACAATATTGGAAATAACTTCAATTAATTTAATCATGAAATAACTTGCTTGAACGTAATATTTAAACTCATTTGATATATATGAAAGTAATGCCCACCTGATAGAAACTTTCTGTGGTACATTAGCTCCTTGACTGATTATTAATCTCGTGCTTGACCTTTATTACGAGAATATAAATAAGATACTGCTCGAGTAAAATCCTCAAATAATGAAAATACGGAATTAACGATGCATGATCCTTTTATGCATGAATTATTATTCTGAAATAATAATCATGGAAATTCTATTGTTAACCCAGGCTATCGGATTTAAACAGAAGCTAAGTCTCGTCTCATGAAGCCGGATAATTAATTAAAATTAATCCGTTCTCTTCAGGGTGTTCTAATCCGCCGATTAAATAAATCCCGCTCCTCGTAGTCGATAGAAAAATAAATAAATACTTCAGCTTATTCGCTTTATAACCTCATAATTAATCAGGCTTAATAATGAGAATTTGAAATTTTATGAGTTCGAATAATTAAAAGGCTCAACATAAGGCAGCCCAATAATTAATTAAATAGAAGTGGGCTTGGATAATTAATATGAAAGGCTCAATTGAAATAATTCATTGGCTTAAGTAATTAAATAACTCTTGGCCCAAATGAATAAATAATGAATAGTTGGGCTCAAATAAATTAATCAATCAAGGCCCAGCTAAGATAATATAACAGCCCAATTAAAATAAAAACAAGGGCCTTAATTAAAAGGGGATCTGGGCTTAAGTGATTTGGAAGACCAGTCCATCATCAAATAATCTGCAGCCCACAACAGTTAAAAGAAGGCCCAACATTTCGGCCCAAGGGAAAATAAAATAGGGCCCAATTGAATCTCTCTCTCTTTCATTCTCTAATTAGTCGGCCCTCTCTCCTCTCTCACAGAAATCAGTCGACTCCTCTCCCTCATATCAGTCGAAGACTCCCTCTCCGCTGAGGGGGGCTCGCCGCCGTGGCTCCGAACTCCGGCGAGGTCGACGGCGAGACGTACCTTCTCCCCTCGCCTCACTTCCTCCTCAGTTCACCATATCAGCGAAGACCTGGTCGAGCCCTAACTTTCTTCTTCGCCCAAAAGTCGCCGCCTTCTGCTCCGGTCGGCGTCTGCTGCCTCCGTCGAGCGGCCGTTGCTCCGGACCCTGGCATCGGTCTGCCTGCCTCGCTCCTCGTCTCTTCCACGAAGGGAAAGCAAAGCCCCAATTCTCCCTTGAAGTTTGAAACGGGTTTTCTCTCCCAAAATCCGATCGGCCTTCCCCTTCAACTCCGGTCGGCTTCTCATTCCCCGGCCGTTCAGCTTCCGCCAGCTCCGTCCGGCGTCTTCTCTCCTCTTGGTTTCACTGAGCAGAACACTCAAAGAGATCTCTTGTTCTCTCTCGATTTCACGAATTGCGAAGTATCGAGGCGAGCTTCCTCGCCTGATTCCGCCGTCCCGATTTTGTAACCCGGCCAGAGGAAGTTCCTCTCCTCTCTGAGTCTCACACACACGATGCATAGGTGGTCTCCACAACAAACGGAGTGAAAGTCCTAACTTCGCGCTTAAATCGGCGTCTCAGCCTCATCCTCTGCCTTCCTCCATCTCCGGCGAGTCAAACGCCGTCGGCCACCGGTCTCATCTGCTGCCGTTGCTCTGATGCAGACAAGATAATCGAGAGTTCGCCGTTTTTGTTCTCGGTGTTCGTCACGGCAACAGGGGTTCGCCGTCCCCTTGGGTTCGTCCGAACCGGCAGCCGGCACTACATCTTAAAGCTAAGTTCTCTAGTTTCATTCTATCTTATGAAATCTTGGTTTTCCATACTCCGATTATGCTTATGCTGGAGATTACACTAGGCATGATTTTGCTAGGTGTCGTAAGAAATTCTCATTGTTTTTGCCTTGTGTGAAAGTCATGGGTTGTTGATTCTATATGGATAAAAGATTATGTTATTTATGCTTATTCTGAATTCTTTAGAAAATAACATACTTGTTGGATGATATGCAAACTGGATTCGAAATAAAGGAGCTTAGTATAGATACCTTGCAATTGTTTTGTGTTGGTAGCTGATGTTGTTGATTGGATTCAATGAGATGAAAGCTGAAACAGCAAATATTGTTTCTTGACAATTTCAGGAGGTACTAAAGAGGAATGGAGGAAATTCGAATCAAAACTTACCTCTCAAGGTTTGGCAGCAGAAATCATCTTACTCTCTCTCAAATCTGGTGTCTAAAATCTGGTGTCTAAGGGAATGAATGAAGAGTGTTGTTGGCTGATATGTTTATTTGAAGGAGTGCATTAATGGCTATACTTGAGTAGTCTACTAAAATGGCTGATTTTGTTCCCACACGCATGCCTTCCCTTTTCTTTTCTTGATGTAGTAGGTAGGAAGTTTGGTTTGTTTTCTTGATGTAGTAGGTAGAAAATAGGGATGTAGTGAATAATAAGTTGTAAAGTTGTGATGTGATGAATAAAATAAATCATTCTCTGTTGGTAAATCTATATATGTTATTAATCTCGGGTCTTGCTAAAAATACAAAATACTCTAAAAATTCTCATATTTTGATTGTTGACTTCTCATCCATTAACATCGTGACTTGTAGAATAAATCTAAATTAAATCTGTAGATTTAATTCACTTCACAAGCTGAAATAAATCCACGACTTGAGTGATAAAGGTAAATACATAGAAATGATATTTCTATTGCAAGTAAAAAAAAATAACTTGACTTTACTAAGTCAGTTATAAATCTAAAATTATAAATTATTGACTGGCTCAATAATTCGATTGCGATCATAACATGCAATTGCATTAAATTCAAATATCTAGGCTAACTTAACAGGAAATTAATTACTGGATTAAAAATAACTGAGGATGCAATAATTTAAATATCGCATTTACTAATCTTAATCATAAAATAAAATAGCGGGCTACTACATACTACCCCCCCTTAACAAAAATTTCGTCCCGAAATTTGCATATTATCGCACCAGTTCTGATATCTTTCTAGCATCTTACCTTCAAATTTTCATGTAGTTTCTTCTTATCCATGGTGTCTCCATGGATTTTCACCAAAGTGATGAACTCGTTTCTAAGCGGTTGCTCTTAACGATCCAAGATGTCTTTTGGCTTTTCTTCATAGCTCAAATTTGAGCTAAGGACCATTTCGTTTTGGGTGGATCACGTCATTTGGATCCAAAACATACTTCTTGAATTGGGATATGTGAAAAACATTGGACATTCTCATAACTTGGCGGTAACACTAATCTATAGGCTATTGGGCCTATTTTCTAAAATCTCATATGGTCGCACAAGTTGTGGTGTAATCTTTTCTTTTACGTCAATCCTAGTTATTCCCTTGGAGGGTAATACTTTTAGGAAGACTTTGCCTCCTACTTTAAAATCTAACTTAGTTCGGCGCGTATCAGCATACGATTTCTGTCTATCTTGTGCTTATTTTATTCTTTATCTTAATATGACAAACTATCTCACTCATTTCGCCAGTCATATTTGGCCCTCAAATTATCCTTTCACCTATTTCATCTCAATAAAATGGTGATTTGCATTTTATTCCACATAATGCCGTATAAGACGCCATATCGACGTTTGCCTGATAACTATTGTTATAGGCAAACTCAATCAATGGTAACATTGATTCCTCACTCCCACCTCTATCTAGTTCTACTACTTTTAACATGTCTTTGAGAATCTGAATTGTTATCTCAAACTGTCCATCTGTTTGTGGGTGGAAGATAGCACTGAAATTAAATCTTGTGCCTAATTCCTTATGCAAGTTTATCTACAGTCTGGGTGTTCGAATCGTTGTTTGAAGTAATTGACACGGGCACGCCGTGCAACGCATAATTTTTCAGACATATAATTGGGCTAGTTTGTCTGATCCGTATGCGATCAGTATTGGTTCAAAACGAGCGCATTTCGTGAGTCACTCCACTATTACCTCTCTTGCAATGTGCTCCCATTTTCATTTTGAAATGTTCAATTGTTGTAGCTTCCACATGGTCTTTAGTGCAAAGCTTCGCTTGTTGGCATGCTAGGCATTCCTCAACAAATGAAGCTATATCTTTCTTCGAACCTTTTCACCAAAAATTTTCTCTAAGTCCTGATACATTTTGTGCTTTCCGGGTGGGCAGTATACGGCGGGTCATGAGCCTTACTCGTTATCTCATCTTTGAGTTTGTCATCATGGGGGATATACAATCTTTCATGAACATTAACGCATTATCCACGTCTCATGGTACGTCTAGGCTTGCCTGATCTTATTGCTAAACGTATTTTCTCCAAGGTCTCATTCCTTCTTTGCGTATTATCAGCTTTCCTATAAAGTTGGGTGTTATTACCATCGTGGCAATAATCCCTTCTACAGATTCTAGTGGTTGAACCACTTCTAAATTCATTCTACTAAAATCTTTCATGAGTTCCTTTTCCTGAGTGAGGGGAGATCCCAACTTAAGTTGAGTCTTACGACTCAAGGAATCGTCTACCTAGTTAGCCTTGCATGGGTGGTAGTTAATACTACAGTCACAGTCCTTCGCTAGTTAGAGCCATCTTTACTGTCTCATGTTAAGATCTTCTTGCTCAAAAATATTACAGATTTTTATGGTCTGTGAATATCTCGCACCTGACTTCATATAGGTGTTGTCCTTACTGCAGTTAATTCTAGTTTATGAGTTGGCTAGTTCAATTCATGTGGTTAATGCTACCGTGATGCGTATGTTGTCACTCTTCCTTCTTGCGTTAACATGCAACTAAGTACTCTCCTTGGACACGTCTGTATAAATCATATATTCTTTGTCAGCTGTTGGAACAGCTATGGTTAACTTCTCCTTGAGCTTCTTGAAATCTTTTCTCACATACTTCTGTCCAATGAAATTTAATTCCCTTCCTGAGTAATTGGGTCATTGGTCTTGCTATTTGGAAAATCCTTCTATGAATCTCTTATAGCAACCTGCTAATTCCAAGAAACTTTTGATCTCATTGAGGTTAGTAGGCGATCTCCACTCATGTACAACTTGTACTTCTTCAGGGTGCACTTTGATCCTTTCTAATGAGATAATATGTCCCGGAAACGTGACTTTGTTGAGCCAAAAATCGCACTTGCAGAACTTAGCATAAAGATGCTTTGTTTTCAATGTTTTTAGGACTATCCTCAGGTGTTTCTCATGGTCCTTCTCGTTCCTCGAGTAGATCAAGACATCATCTACGAAGACTAAGACAACTTGCCTAAGTATGGATGGAACACTCGGTTCATGAAGTCCACGAACATGGCTGGTGCATTGGTCAATCCAAATGACACCACTACGAACTCATAGTGTCTATATCTGGTTCGGAAGACCATCTTGGGTACATCTTCTTATCAAATTTATAGTTGATGGTACCTAGACCTTAAATCTAGCTTTGAGGACACACTATCTCCTCTGAGCTGCTTGAAGAAGTCGTTTATCCTCGATAGAGGATACTTGTCCTTGAGTGTCACCTTGTTCAACTCTCCATAAGTTGATGTATATCCTCGGTAGAGGATACACATTCTCAATGTGCCATCTTTATTCTTTATAAAAGAACGGGTGCACCCCGGTGAAATCTCCAGGAAACATTTGGAAATTCACGTACGATTGTCTCGTCTCCTATACTTTTCTCGGTTTTTTTTTTTTTTTTTTTTTTTTCTGTGCAAGTACACAAGGTAGGGTGGACACCATTTTCTTATCATCTTTGTTGCTTGAGGGGCGGAGATGATCGTCTTTCTCCTACCCATGCTGATCCCATGAAAACGTGTCAGTTTTTTTTCCCGTGGTCGAAAAGAAATTTGACTTTCATTGCAAATGATGGTGGCATAGTTCTCAACTATCCATTCCATTCCTAAAATTATGTATAAGTCTCTCATCGGCATAACATACGAGTTGTTCACTCCAACTTGAATAATTTTTATGCTTAGCTCTAAATTCAAGCACACATGTGCTATTATTGTTGTTGTTACTATCGCTGGTGTGGTTACTGCTCTTGGTATGGTTGGGCAAAGCTTGGATTGCTCAAATGCAGAGTCTGAACAGGCGAGTTTAGCCTGAGACCCGCCCTTTGTTGCTTATTCGGGTAACGATTTGTATAATGTTCATTCCAGTTACTATGCAACAACCTTCATTACCAGTCCTGGAGAGTTTCCCATGGTTCTTGTTCCACTTTGGGCAGGGTGGAGTCCCATACTTGTTATCCCCCATCTGTTTAGATGTGTCATAGTCAAGTTGTTGGGATGTCTGCCCCTGCCATGGCCTTTTCTTAGCTTGGCTAGGGTTACTATATCCCATTTTTTTTTCAAAAGTTCTGAGCCTGAGTCTGTGGAGGTGCAGACGTAGGCGCAGTTGCTGGTCTCTCTCCCAGCATAGCTGCCTCAATGCCTAACGCTTTGCTAAGCGACTCAACGTAAGACGATCCACCATGGCTTGCCAAAGCCATTCTAATCTCATGCCTCAGTCCGACGCCGAATTCTTTTAACCATCTTTTCATATGTGTCTACTTGCTCGAGCGCATATCTTGACATATCACATAACATCATGTCGTATGGAGTAATTGTTGTTCTTCCCTACTTAGGATTGTAAAATTCCATTTCTTTCTTTTTGCAATAGCTTTTGGTTGTATACTTATCATATATTTCCATCTTAAACTATTCCCACGTCAAATTCCCTAATTGTTCAGTTGTCATTGTCTTCCTCCTTGCTTCCTACCATAAGTCAGCTGAAAGAATACGCAAGTAAGACGTTTATGATCTGTGCAGCGCAAGAATTTGAAGATGCGCTCACTAGCTTGTACCCAAGTCTCAACCTTCGTTGGATCTCCTATCCTATCGAAGACATGTGGGTTTTCTCATCAAAATAATTCTTCTATTCTACGTTTTTGCTGTATGGTTGGTGGCACTATATTGTTCTAGCCATGGTACTGGGCCTCTTTCATTATCTCGCAGAATTCGTCCTCCTCTTCTCGGACGCCCTTATTTTGGTGGCATACTGATGAGTTGACATATAGTCATTATTACATACCTATGCATATCATCGCTTCTGTAAACCGTTTCTTGATTCTCAAATCTTGCTCGCACTCTTCCTTGTATAAGCATATAAGTAAAATGTGGCGGAAGTGACTTGTCGCAAAAGACCGATAAGGTCGCTAAATAGACATAAGAAAATTCCTTCGATGAGAACTTTTTCATCAACATCTGGATCTGGATATACTGATCCATTCAAGTACTACTCATGATGAACTGGTTGTCTAACAATGCCATCACTAACGAATTTGGTCACGGAGCCAATCTTTCCGTACAAATACTAGTCAAACATAACTAAGCCAACATAGGGCATACCAAAGCATCAGAACAATCATTGTTTTCTAAAAATAATAACGTTCTACCAAATCCGTAAGAGATGGTCTAGTTGCATCACGTGATTGACCCTTGGGTCGAGGCATACGTGTCTGATGGATTTAATCTAGTGAATACTTGTTTGTCTTTAGGTCACCGAAAATCTACTAACAACTAATAAACCACAATGATTAAAGTCACAAATGGCAATTATGCAAAGTGAATCAAAAATTTTGTCAAATGATTGAAAAGGAATGACCTCAGGGTAGAAATGAATTGACTAGGAGGTCGAAACGAAATGACCTAATAATCGAAACCCGTTTGGCTTTTCAGATGAAAGTTTAAATATATATAGGTTTAGAGACCCATATATGACGACTACTGAGATTTTGGTCATGTGGACTGGCCAGGTCCAACACAATTACTTCTCAGTCACACGGAATTACTTTTCCGAACTTGGTAACTCTTTGTTTATTGGCTGCAAAAGGTACTTCTGGTCTGAGATCTCCACTTTTTTTTTTTTTTTTTTTTTTTTTTCACATCTAAAATTTATCCTTGAGAATATGCTGAAGCTTCCCAAGCTTGGGGTTTTCCTCCTAAAATCAACACTTTTTTCTTAAAATCTTTTTTTTTTTTTACACGAAACAAGACCATTCAAACACATTCGACCTTATTCAATATTCATCCTTTGAACGATCCTAATGTCGTACTTCTTGTATCTAGCGTTCATTCTCATAATGCTTGTAATGCATTTATGTAATTCGAAGCACTCTCTCACGCCTTTACAGGAAATAGATTTTGCATCTCTGAGCATCTTTACAAGGTCTGTGTCACCACACACAATACTAAATCATGGAACAACTTTAGTTATTACTTTCATTCTGATTACTAGACTGGATGTTCCACTCGAGACATTCTAGCCGGGGAAATGTCCCTGATCAGCTAAGGTATGTAAACTTAACTTGAGTATACCCTTAGGGTCTCATTAGAATCTCAATATATTGACTTTAGCATCGAACCATTGTCGATACTTTTAACTCTTGTTAAACTCTAAAATATTTTCGGGAACTCCTCTCGTCTTACGCACTTGTATAAATTTCTCTGGTCGATCATAATGGTCGGTAACTTCTAGTTACCCATGTCACATCTCGTCCTTCCGGTTCGTAGTAGGCGATCATAATCAATAGGGGTTCTAAATCATGCTCATGTGTAATGTAAAAAGGTTCCGAATATCTGAAATTATAAGGTGACAGTTCTAATTGCAACACTATAACATCATTATACTAAGCTTTATGACTCTATGTGAGTCTAATTCTATAGTTCACTCATAAATCATGAAGGTTCTCTTCACGCCATAACTGGTGATAATTGAGGGGCTTGAAATGAGGCTTAGCTCATTACGCAACTGCTAGCTACTCATCACTATGAGCAATGTCTCAAGTAAGTTCTTGTCGGGTCAAGCAATAGTTGGTTCGGTATTTTATCACGGGCGAATAGTCTGAATAAGGAACTATGCCCGTATCACAGACTCATGTGTGACACTCTTCTTTTCGTCTCATTGCATTTTTCTCATTGAATTCTCGGTCTCTTCAAGTGACATTTGATGTTCTTCCTCTTGCTTAGCTCTTCACTATGGCTATAGTGAAAGATAACTGAATTTCTACCTTCTACTGTTCTTTCGTAACAGTGATCATGCATTCTTAATATTTCTAAGTTTATTGAGATATCTAATCAATCAATAAGACATAAAACTTAAATATAAGCATCTATACATTCGCATAAAACGTGAACTTTTCAACGTTTGATAAAAAAAATCATTACCTCTTTCTTTCTTGTTGAGCGTGACGATGTGATGAAGTGATGAGCTTTTGTTGACTGACTCTTTTATACTAATATCAAATTTAGGACTAATTGGGTAACTCTTGGATTCAGAGCAAACGAACTGCTCTGATACCATTCTGTCACGACCGGACTTAATTAAGGATAATTAAGTCGGAAAACCATGACTAAGGGAGGAAGATTAGAAGCGGGGATAGAAAGGGTAAATATATAATGAAGGATCGAACTTAATCTTTGACAGCGAAGGGGACATTTATAATATAACTTATGTTTAGCCACAAAGATTCAATTAACTAGTAAGTTCGGATAAATCCGACTTAATTCAAAAGACTTATTACTTAAGAATACGCAGCGGAATAACATAATCTGATTACATGTATGAAGACATGTATCCAAGAGTTCATTCATTTAACTTTTGACAAAAGCTCCGCTCTTCACTTCATCTTCATCAGCCACTGCTCAACCTGCACATTTAGAAATATATGCAGGGCTGAGTACGAGAGTACTCAGTGGGCACGTATGCCTAATTATAAAAATACATGCTTCAAAACTGTAAATTGTCATGCCATCATAAACAGTACAGCAAGGGAGTTTTAGCTAAAAGGCCCAAGCTTACTAAATTCATTTGTGATTCTTAAAGTTCGACTGATCAGTCTAAGTTCTCTTGTAATCTATCATATCTGGAACTGTGTGCCGGAGAGGTGGCCACCTCTCACGAACACTTGACCGGCCAACCCGCTAGATGACTCACGGTCACTGGTGTACACTAGCCCTGGCAGGATAGCTATCAACTGCTCAAGACCCGAATTCGATTACATGATAAAAGTCACATCAGATAGATATCATACTGAAATTTAAATATTTTATGGCAAGACAATATTGGAAATAACTTCAATTAATTTAATCATGAAATAACTTGCTTGAACGTAATATTTAAACTCATTTGATATATATGAAAGTAATGCCCACCTGATAGAAACTTTCTGTGGTACATTAGCTCCTTGACTGATTATTAATCTCGTGCTTGACCTTTATTACGAGAATATAAATAAGATACTGCTCGAGTAAAATCCTCAAATAATGAAAATACGGAATTAACGATGCATGATCCTTTTATGCATGAATTATTATTCTGAAATAATAATCATGGAAATTCTATTGTTAACCCAGGCTATCGGATTTAAACAGAAGCTAAGTCTCGTCTCATGAAGCCGGATAATTAATTAAAATTAATCCGTTCTCTTCAGGGTGTTCTAATCCGCCGATTAAATAAATCCCGCTCCTCGTAGTCGATAGAAAAATAAATAAATACTTCAGCTTATTCGCTTTATAACCTCATAATTAATCAGGCTTAATAATGAGAATTTGAAATTTTATGAGTTCGAATAATTAAAAGGCTCAACATAAGGCAGCCCAATAATTAATTAAATAGAAGTGGGCTTGGATAATTAATATGAAAGGCTCAATTGAAATAATTCATTGGCTTAAGTAATTAAATAACTCTTGGCCCAAATGAATAAATAATGAATAGTTGGGCTCAAATAAATTAATCAATCAAGGCCCAGCTAAGATAATATAACAGCCCAATTAAAATAAAAACAAGGGCCTTAATTAAAAGGGGATCTGGGCTTAAGTGATTTGGAAGACCAGTCCATCATCAAATAATCTGCAGCCCACAACAGTTAAAAGAAGGCCCAACATTTCGGCCCAAGGGAAAATAAAATAGGGCCCAATTGAATCTCTCTCTCTTTCATTCTCTAATTAGTCGGCCCTCTCTCCTCTCTCACAGAAATCAGTCGACTCCTCTCCCTCATATCAGTCGAAGACTCCCTCTCCGCTGAGGGGGGCTCGCCGCCGTGGCTCCGAACTCCGGCGAGGTCGACGGCGAGACGTACCTTCTCCCCTCGCCTCACTTCCTCCTCAGTTCACCATATCAGCGAAGACCTGGTCGAGCCCTAACTTTCTTCTTCGCCCAAAAGTCGCCGCCTTCTGCTCCGGTCGGCGTCTGCTGCCTCCGTCGAGCGGCCGTTGCTCCGGACCCTGGCACCGGTCTGCCTGCCTCGCTCCTCGTCTCTTCCACGAAGGGAAAGCAAAGCCCCAATTCTCCCTTGAAGTTTGAAACGGGTTTTCTCTCCCAAAATCCGATCGGCCTTCCCCTTCAACTCCGGTCGGCTTCTCATTCCCCGGCCGTTCAGCTTCCGCCAGCTCCGTCCGGCGTCTTCTCTCCTCTTGGTTTCACTGAGCAGAACACTCAAAGAGATCTCTTGTTCTCTCTCGATTTCACGAATTGCGAAGTATCGAGGCGAGCTTCCTCGCCTGATTCCGCCGTCCCGATTTTGTAACCCGGCCAGAGGAAGTTCCTCTCCTCTCTGAGTCTCACACACACGATGCATAGGTGGTCTCCACAACAAACGGAGTGAAAGTCCTAACTTCGCGCTTAAATCGGCGTCTCAGCCTCATCCTCTGCCTTCCTCCATCTCCGGCGAGTCAAACGCCGTCGGCCACCGGTCTCATCTGCTGCCGTTGCTCTGATCCAGACAAGATAATCGAGAGTTCGCCGTTTTTGTTCTCGGTGTTCGTCACGGCAACAGGGGTTCGCCGTCCCCTTGGGTTCGTCCGAACCGGCAGCCGGCACTACATCTTAAAGCTAAGTTCTCTAGTTTCATTCTATCTTATGAAATCTTGGTTTTCCATACTCCGATTATGCTTATGCTGGAGATTACACTAGGCATGATTTTGCTAGGTGTCGTAAGAAATTCTCATTGTTTTTGCCTTGTGTGAAAGTCATGGGTTGTTGATTCTATATGGATAAAAGATTATGTTATTTATGCTTATTCTGAATTCTTTAGAAAATAACATACTTGTTGGATGATATGCAAACTGGATTCGAAATAAAGGAGCTTAGTATAGATACCTTGCAATTGTTTTGTGTTGGTAGCTGATGTTGTTGATTGGATTCAATGAGATGAAAGCTGAAACAGCAAATATTGTTTCTTGACAATTTCAGGAGGTACTAAAGAGGAATGGAGGAAATTCGAATCAAAACTTACCTCTCAAGGTTTGGCAGCAGAAATCATCTTACTCTCTCTCAAATCTGGTGTCTAAAATCTGGTGTCTAAGGGAATGAATGAAGAGTGTTGTTGGCTGATATGTTTATTTGAAGGAGTGCATTAATGGCTATACTTGAGTAGTCTACTAAAATGGCTGATTTTGTTCCCACACGCATGCCTTCCCTTTTCTTTTCTTGATGTAGTAGGTAGGAAGTTTGGTTTGTTTTCTTGATGTAGTAGGTAGAAAATAGGGATGTAGTGAATAATAAGTTGTAAAGTTGTGATGTGATGAATAAAATAAATCATTCTCTGTTGGTAAATCTATATATGTTATTAATCTCGGGTCTTGCTAAAAATACAAAATACTCTAAAAATTCTCATATTTTGATTGTTGACTTCTCATCCATTAACATCGTGACTTGTAGAATAAATCTAAATTAAATCTGTAGATTTAATTCACTTCACAAGCTGAAATAAATCCACGACTTGAGTGATAAAGGTAAATACATAGAAATGATATTTCTATTGCAAGTAAAAAAAAATAACTTGACTTTACTAAGTCAGTTATAAATCTAAAATTATAAATTATTGACTGGCTCAATAATTCGATTGCGATCATAACATGCAATTGCATTAAATTCAAATATCTAGGCTAACTTAACAGGAAATTAATTACTGGATTAAAAATAACTGAGGATGCAATAATTTAAATATCGCATTTACTAATCTTAATCATAAAATAAAATAGCGGGCTACTACAAGAGCTTCCAGAGGGCTAGAGCCAAGTTGCCAGAGCAGAGCTGCCAGAGCAGAGATGCCAGAGCTAAGTCATTAAAGTCAGAGCCAGAGCCAAGTCGCCAGATCTAGAGTCAGAGCTAAGTCGTTAGAGTCAGAGCCAAAGCCAAATCGCCAGATCCAGAGTCAGAGCTAAGCTATTGGAGCCAGAGCGCGGAGCCACACGTCAGAGACAATTAACCAGAAGGCGGAGCTATTTAGCAGAGCGGAGCCAAAGAGTAAAAGTCTGCCCCAAGGAAGGAAATCTAGAGCTACTAGACAGAGCGGGATGATGAGGACATAATCCAGCTCTGTAATTAGGGGACAACGACCTGACAAGTTATAATCTAATAATAGCCTTAATTAGTTTAATGGCGAGCATGCGGAATAGATGACCAAACGAATTTACTACTTTACCCCGACTGTAATGCCTATAAATACCTACGATGATGAAATAAAGCACACGCTCTCTCTTTTACTGCTTTAAGATCTCTTCTCATTTCTTTCTCTCTAGAGTTTGAACTAATAAAATTACATATATAAATAAAATATCTAAATTGTTAGAGTTATGTTTGTTAGATAGTTGACAATTGGAGTCATGGTTGAATATAATTTCATATTTGATGATGCTCTCTCAAACTCTAGATGAGATGATGCTCAAAACTCCGGACGAGATGATGCTCTTTCAAATTTTAGACGAGATGATTCTCTTTCAAGTTTCAGACAAGATAATGCTCAGAAGTTAGAGATGATCTGTCAAGTTTGCGACGAGATGATGCCCACAACTTGGTTGGTCTTGAAACTCCAAATGATACGATGTTCGATAAATCAATTACGGTCTTTTAAATATCAGGCGAGATTATTTTCATAATTAGTTATGCTTTTAGAAGTTCGGAATTATATGATACTCACAATTCAATTATGATTTTTCAAACTCCATATAAAATTATGGTCAAAAGGCAAAATAAAAAACAAAATTGAACAAAATTAATAAATCTTGTAACAACAAATGCAACAAATCAATCCGCCATCATACCTGTGTCAAATTTATATGTATTTCTACTCTTTTTTTTTTCTTATGCGTTAACTTTTTATAAAATTTCATATGAAAACTAATGGGTATTTTTATGATCTCAACAAAATTAATAATTTAATTGCTAAAAGTTGTTGAGATTAATATAATTTAAAATGTATTACTAATTTAATTTAATTTAATTAATTATATAAATAATTTACATAAAAAATTATTTTATATAATTATCATAAGAATAACATAAAATATATAAATTACAAAAAATATGTATCCGTCGAATTTCGACGGGTAATACACTAGTGCCATGTTACTTCCATTTTCTCCATCCATACCAAAAAAAATCTGGTATCATATTAAATATTAATATTAATAAAATTATTGTAAATAAAATAATAGGTTGTTTGGTAGCTATGATAAGGCACAGAAAACAAACTTATTTGGCTTTAGTTGTTTGGTATCCATGAGACTTCATCCGTCCCATTTGATTTAGTCTACTTTCTTTTTTGAATTGTCCCATTTAATTTGATGTATTTTTTTTTTGGTCAATCAAGTTTCACTACAACAAATATGAGCCACACGCTCGATCTCTGTAAAAAAAAATTATTCAAGCTTCGCAGGACTGAGAGAATGCTCTCTTTGTAAATAGTCAATAAGGTTACTTTATATTCAAAATTCGCGTTCACAAACTAAGCAATTTTTGTAATATTTTAAAGACTAGACTATTTTTACAATTCAATCCAAATCTAAAGATAAGATCATAATGATTTTTATTTGAATACTTTTACTTATTAGATTCAGCTACTCGATCCGATCTATATAGTATATACCCTGTTTTCCTGTCTACGTCTTTTTATTACTCCATTTTAATTCATAGACATACTTTGAAGGGGAATAAAGAAAAATAGGAGACGAAGAAACATGTGTTCCGAAGATATTAAATAATTAAATATTTGTATTGTAGATTAAGTAAATATGTTTATGCATGCATCGAAATTTGAAGGTGTGGTTCATCACTTAATGCATAAGATACAAGTAATATAAATGGGGCTGCCGCCTTCGAACTTGACATTTCAAACCCAATCCAATCTCTGCCATTGTCCACGTACGATTAGATTGAGGGGAACACAAATCACGTGCACCAATCCCATTATGTTGCTCACTCTATTCATCAAATCTTATATTTAACCCATTACTTTCATCTTCATTTTCGATTTCTCTATGCGTGTATTTCTTTTACGTGAATTCAAAATGAAGATGACAGTAACTAACTTTACTTTGATCGATTGGAGTTTAGGATTTTGTATATTTAGAGTTGTGAAAAATAATTAAATAAATATAGATGTAAAATATATTGAATATTAAAAGTAATGGTATTTCAGAATCAAATGGAAAAGCTCGAGGTGGAGATGGTCACGTGAGACAGATCGGATGACAACAGTTGTTGGTCGGCGGTTGAAAATAAAAAGAAGATTTTGTGTTCCAGGATGAAAAGAAATACTCCTTTCCTCAATAATAAATTTTTTTAAATTTCCTTTTAGAGACGTCTACAAAAAAAAATCTTTTTTATTTTTAGATCATACAACACACCACTAGCAATACTTCATTTACCCTTAATTTTCATATTTTCATCATTTAATTATAACATCTTTTTACCACTTATAATACACTTAACATCATTATTTTAAAACTCGTGTCACTTTCTCTTAAAAAATTTTGTCGTGGACAGAAGGAATATTAGTACTCCCTCCGTCCACGAAAGAACTTCCTATTTTTCTATTTCGGGACGTCCACGAAAGAACTTCCTACTTTTTCCTATTTTGGGACAATACCCCACCACTTAAAAAATACTCCCATTTTAAGACAATTCCCACCACTCAAATAACATTAATTAAAACAACACAATAAATTATTAATACTTTTTCTCCACTCTCAATACACTTTACAACTTTTTCTCCACTCTCAATACACTATACAACATTTTATTAAAACCCGTGCCACTCCCTCCTAGGAAGTTCTTTCATGGACGGAGGGAGTATTTTTTTTGTTGGATGCATCCGTTGTTCATGATCATGAGTACGCAGCTAGCTTTTAAATATAAAATTTTGTGTAAGAATGTTTCACATTTCAATAGCCGCAAACCATTATTCGGATTTGACGTTATATTGATTGGATGAAACATTTGTGATTTTATTCATCCGTGATTGTGTTTAAATTTGAGTATGAATATCGTCTTATAAAAATTAATGTATATAATGATCTCATACAATACTCCACGTCATTTGCATTCAAAGTGTGTTTGAATAGAAGCCCAATTAAAGTTTTGTTTCTACTATTTCTCTCTCTCTAGAATTACACCTCACACACGTTAAGTTGCTCGGCACCCCCACTTATTAATTGAAAGTTGAAAAGAAAGTGTTTTACCAATTGAGGCGGTTGTGAATATTAGACATAAGCTTAATTACGAATGATTTCATGTATTCATTTGCTCACAATGAGATGCAACGTGGATTATGAATTATTTTCTTCAAAATATTACATAAACAAGAGACAAAAAAAAATGTAAATATTTTTATTGTATATATTTTTAATGGAGATCGAGATGTCTTGAATTATACGTGATTGACCAAAATTTGAAACCAAACACCAATAAAGATGTAGATCTTGGTCCAGAATTAATCTTGAATTTCTATTCTTGACATATTTTTGTATTTTTTAATTAATGTCAAGGCTGTATGAGTATATGAATTCTCTTACATGAAAAACTAACATTCTTTAAGAAAGGCAGAACTTACTTCTCCAGCTTTAAACTAAAACAAATCAAAACTCATAACATTCCATTTTGAGGAAAGTGCATTACAAATTCTACAGCATTGACATTTCAAATTAGGCAAAATGCAGCATTCGAAAATGAGCAGGTGCAAAACATGCAAATTCAGACAAAATCAGATCCCAAAAAACAGCATTTGAAACTAAACAAGTCCCCAAACCAAAGATCCACCGGAGATATGGATTTGGTCGGCGAGGGTCCGAGCAGCATCCAGTTCTTCCTTTTCCTGATGCAGCCTCTCTTGCAACTTCATTGCCTCAGCCATGCACGCCTGCAGCTCTTCCTCGCATTTCTGCACTGCTCTCTGCTTCTCGCAGATGACCCCGACGCTCCTCGCCTTCAAATCCTCGAGCGTCGAAGCCCCATCATACAACTGCCTAGCCTTGGATATCTGCTCCAGCCTCTCGTGAAGCCACCCGACGTCCACCTTCACAAGTTTAAGGTCTCCGATTTGTCCGAGCATGGACTCCAGCTCCAACGCCGTCAGCTGCATGAGTTTTGAACCTTCCAACCTCTTATAAATGGTGCAGACCAGATCCAGAATGGACGAGCGCAACTCCGTAGAAAACGAGCTTTCCTTAGCAATGTCTCCATACTTGTTGAAGATGGCCTTGAGGAGCGGCGCCACTTCCTTCTTCACTTTGTACCCCTCAACATCGATGATCATGGCATCCCCGGAGTCGGACATGGCATCGTGTTTTTGAGGAGATTTGCTGCGAGTTGGAGTAGTAGTAGGATTCTCATTAGCTCGAGCAGAGATATTCGGGACCACATTAGCTTCCCTTTCGAGCAGACTGTTGTTCACCATAAGGTCGTCTGAGCAGGAAGAAGCTTCTCCTGCTTGGAAGGACAATTCTGGTTGCTGAGTTTGGGCGAGCAGCTCAGATGTAAATTTCTGCAAATCGAGCACATTCTTCCTCGGGTCCATACCTTTCTGGGCTTCAACAACTTCATCAGGGCTTATACTCTCAAGTTCAGAATGTGTATCCTTGAAAAAAGGGAAGGAAATGTTAAAATGCTTCAATGTGAATGCTTTACAAAAGCATTCAACTTTCATTTCATTTCAATCAAATTCTATATATCTTGTGAAGTTTTCAAAGAAACTAATCATTAATGCAAAAGGTTAGTCATTAAATACCTTAGCTTCCAATGCAACATGGTTTGCTTTATCCATACTGTTAGATTCAAATAGGATCTGCTTCACCAGCAACAAGCTAGAATTTTCAGAAGAATTTCCACCAATGCTATGAGGTGGGATTCTTGATTGAGAGCTCACTGCTGCTTTCTTTTTACCAAATGACATAGAAAACCGGGTTCGGGGCCTAGGTTGATCCAGTGATGCAGACTCATGCCCCTAACAATACACCACCATAGAAAAGAATGCTTAATTTAACACAATAATACACTTCGCTAAAGTATGATCAAACAGAAGAAAATCACTCATGACAATTGCATCCTCCACTTAATTCATCCACGATCCACCACTCTCCACTTCTGGCATCTAAGATTGATCAAAACGGGGGTGAAACGAGGAACTCATACTATTCCTAAGAAAGTAATTCCAATGAGAACATGCTTTTGAAAAGATGATTCTACCATGAATGGCATATTGTATTGTATGTCACAATAAGTCCACTAAACATCAGCTGCCTGAAACAAGAAGGTAGGATTGATTTTCTTCTCTAGCTCCCTCCCTTCTAAGTATATCTTCAACAGAAAATCAAAACGGGTTTAACTGATTGCAATCACAAGTTTTCACCATGAAAAGATCCCTCAAGGATGCATGTGCTCACACAGTTCAAATTCATATCATTTCAGGTTATGCATAAAACTTCAATTCACCACAAATATTAACATGAACAAGAACAAGAACATTATACACTGACCTAAAGAACGCCAAGCAGAAATGGTGTCTTCAATTACCATATATACAGATCATATATTGTGATTTTCCTTCCAATCCCTTTCGTAGCAAGAATATCGACATTGTATAACAGAAAACCAAAGCTATGTATCTAAGTTACATTTTTTATCCTTAACATCAACCTTCACTTCTCCTAGAAGCTTCAAGAAAACAGGACTCCATGTCTCCATCTTCACACACAGCCACACATACTTAAAATTGAAGATAATAAGGGTGCCCTAGTCCTAGACAAAGATCAAATTCCAAAAAAAAAAAAAAAGAGTGAGTGAGAGAAACAGGGGTTAGAAATAGCGTACTTGAGAAGAAAAAGAAGCATTTATATTAGCAGCAGCACAATCAAAGGTGGTGTTGTTCAAATCTTCTTCTTGGCGCCTCTGTTGTTTGTGGGGCCTCCCTCTTTTCGTCGCTGCTCTTTTTTCATTCTCCATTTTGTCGCTTGAGTTTCTTCTCTTGCTATTACCACCACTACCATCGAAGCTGTTGTTGTTTACCTCTTCTTCTTGGAGTCTACTTGGTTTGGGGCCTTTTTTCTTCTTTTCCATTTGTGTCTACCGCTTTGAAATACAGAGGCCAAGTTTGAAAACAAAACAAAACTGAGAGAGAGAGAGAACAGAAGAAATGATGGAGATTTTGTGATGGGATTCGGTAACTTGAATCGATGGTTGACAGGAAATCAACATACAGATGGCAAAATCAGAGGAAGAATACGTCCTCTCGCCTTCTGCATGTAATTAAATCTTCTTTTAGCTTCATACATCAATCAGCTGAAAATTTTATTTTCTTTTACTTTTTCCTTAAAATGCAAATTTGTTTACTGACTGCTAATTATCTGCCTAACAAGTTTTGTAAACCAAAAGGGAAGAATAAATGGCCAAATCCTAATTAGTGATTAATTATGGTTTGGAGAATGATCAGAAGTTAGAACAGCCGGCCATTTGTGATCGCGAATTGGGATGATATTTGGTCAATCAGATCCCATAATAAAATTGTAAACTTCCTTTTATGTCATCTTATTACTATTGTTAATCCTGCTTAATGGGTTCTGATTGTTGGACATTACTTGGTTTATATTTTAAGAGCTACTCCATAGTGGTGCCACATGTATGCTACCTCAACAACTACCTCATATTTTTTTCACTGTACCACTATCTCATTTTTAACTATTCATAGACCCCACTAGGCCACTATCATTATCACTACTTCTACTATAATAGACACATAATATATATATATATATATATATATATAAGTTGTGTATTTTAATTTTTATATTATATTTTACTTCAATAAAATTAATAAAATTATACAAATAAATTAATTTTTTAATAATAAAATATAATTTAAAAATTATAGTTATGCTAATAAAATGAAAAGGAAAATAAAACAGAACCTAAGATTGTAAAATAAAAGTAACAAAAAAAGAGAAAAAAAATTAAAATAATTAACGAGAAAAAGAACAGAAACTCAGAAAAATAAATAAACAGAAGGCAACTCAAAAGCAAAATAGATCAGGGTTTAGAATTTTAAAACAAAGGTAAAAAAAAGAAAATAAAAACTAACGAAAAAAAACTAAAAATCGAAACAAAATAAATAAAAAGCAACTTGAATACCTGCATAAAAAGAAAGAAGCAAAAAAAGAAAGAAAAAATCAAAACAATAACATACAAAAATTATAGTAAAAAATTAGTGTGGGACCCATCTCTGAGACAAGGAACCGGGTAGCAACATTGCTACCTCAATTTTTTGCTACCCCATTTTTTAAGACCTCCATTATGGTACTATCCTCTAACTACCCCATTACTACCTAGCGTAGAGGAAGCCCTAAGAGGGCATTTACCTTGTACGATTGATAAAAAATACTCCCTCCGTCTCAGTCAAGATGATACATTTCTTTTCGGCACGGAATTTAAGGAGTTGTAGATTAGTGTTTTAAGTGTGTAGTATAAAAGTAATAAAGTAGGAGAGGGAATGTAATAAATTGATAAAGTAGGAGAGAGAATGTAATACTCCCTCCGTCCCGCGAAGCGTGACCCACTTTCCTTTTTGGGTTGTCCCACGAAGCTTGACCTGTTTCTAAAAATAGCAAAAAATTTACCCTTTATTCACCTTTTCACTTTTTCACCTACCACACTTAACACACAAAATGTCAATTTCTTAATTCCCGTGCCGAAAAGAAATGGGTCACGCTTCATGGGACGGAGGGAGTAATAAAGTGATTAATTAGTTGTAATGTTTTTCATATTTAGAATGTAGCATCTTTGTTGGGATGACCAAAAAAGGAATATGTAGCATATTCGTTGGGACGGAGGGAGTATATAATTAAATATTTTTATTTTCAATAGTAGAATTACTCATATTTCAACGTTATGATAGGATAAGAATCAAGCAAAACTAATTTAAATAATAAAAATAATAAAAGGTCAAGAGATATCATAAAGTTTCAATCCAACAAAATAAATAAGGGATTAGACTTAGGCTGCAGACACCGACGCACACCGGGCGCGCGCCCCACCAATGCCGCACCTCTATCTTGCTCACCAGGCCTGCCTCCCTGCGCCGAGCTCTTTTGGCAAAATTGTTGGGCGTGTGCAATGCACGATCCAATATAATAATAAAAAAATGATAAATACAAACTCTTGTGGGACACCTTAAAATAGAAATAACACTTTTACAAGACAAAGAGAGTATCTTATAAGCTCCAACCACTTATAAGATATTTTAAAATATTATAAGTTGTCAAAATTTTAGATAATTGAATTTATAAGTTCAAAACATAACTTTATATTGGAGAGAGAAAATTTTTGTTAGAGAAAAAAAAATTGAAGGCACATGAACTTAAAAGAGTATACGATGAAAATAGCAATTCATAGATAAAGAATACTTGTAAAATGATTGTTGCATATAAGATTATGGAAAAATAATTAAGAAGTGGATGAACTTATTTTTATATTTTATAAGTTATTTAAGAGCT
Organism: Salvia miltiorrhiza; assembly: GCF_028751815.1. NCBI lineage: Eukaryota > Viridiplantae > Streptophyta > Magnoliopsida > Lamiales > Lamiaceae > Salvia > Salvia miltiorrhiza. The sequence continues at coordinate 49,026,543 of NC_080387.1, forward strand.
TAGTTTGCTGCCAATGAAGCTTAGCTCAAGTGACAAAGCTGAGGCACCCAAAGACTCTCCTTTATGAGAGGTTTTGGGTTCAATACAGCATCCGTGCGATGTAATTTTTTCACCTTTGTGTGGTAGTGGTCTCGTCTGCGTGCGATGTAGTTTTTCGTCCTTTGTATGGTTAGAGGTCCTGCCTGCATGTGAGTGGTAGTTTTTCTACCTTTGTGTGGGTGTGGTCCCGCCTGCGTGCGATGTAGTTTTCCTATCTTTGTATGGTGTGGTCCCGCCTACGTGCTAGAGGCTTTTTTTTATTATATAATGGATACCTTTTGTAATTCTAAAAACAGAGCTTAATTTGCAAAACACTTTTAAAAAACTTATAAGCTCATAAACAATTTATAAGATATTTTTGTGCATAAGACAATTTTTAACGGTTTATAGACATTTTATAAAATATTTTGCCAAATACTTTAAAAAATTGTCTTATTTGTGTAGTTCATTTGACTCGAAAACATTTTTTTATATGTTGAAAGTTCATTAATTTTTTTATTATCATTTTAAAATATAGTAGCGGAAAGAGTGTATGTTGTATGTGTAACCAATATTATTTTTTTAATAAAAACAAAAAATATAGATATAATATTTATTATATTTAATTTTTTTTATTACAATTTTTGATATATTTGATTCTATAACTATAATAAACCTCTTTAAAATAATACTCAATAAATTAATAAACTCTATAAACTAATAAATTTCTCCAACAATATCAGCCACAATGAATTGATATGCATTTATTTAATTTAAATATTATCTCTTGTTATTTCTACACATCATAACTTTGATTTAAAATTTACTATAATTTTCAAAATTAAGAAAATATTTTATAAATCAATAAATTATCAGTTTATCGATATATTAGTATCTCTCAAAATTAATAAAATCCTTATACCCCAGAGTTATTAATTTTAGAAGTTTTACTATTTTGAAAAAATGGTTAAAATTTAATTCGAAGTTCAACAATTTTCAAATTTTCAAAATATGTTAACTTTAGTATCTCAAAAAAGAAATGTAAAGGGTCATCATTTTTCAAAATATGGTAATTGACATTACTTTTGAAGAAAATCTCAATTACAACACCTCACACATCACACATGAATCCATGATTATTTCAAAATGTTAAGGGGACTTTTATAGAAATGACAAAATGATTTTACAGAGGCGGCCAATATACTTATTTTAATTTTTCTCTGACAATAATATACAGTGGAATTTCAGGAATCAAGTGAATCAAAGGAAGTTAGAAACTGATTAAGTAAACCCTCCAGAAAAAGGAGGGGAGCTATTGAGGCATATTATTTCTACTCATACTTAAGGCCTCCTCGCACGAAATGATATTAAAATAACAAGTGCAATCGACCCAAATATGTAGGAAATATTTACAATATTCAAAAAGATAAATATTGAAGAGTGAATAGTGAAGAAATTTCGATTGTTGGTTTCGTCAAAAATCATCTACAATACTTCATCGTCAAGCTGGGGATATGCTGAGGCATCTTCGACTGGTAGCGAAGGTGGGGTTCCAGGAGGGATACAAGCTGCGCCATTCTCACCGGCACATATACACAGGGCTTCAGCTTCTCTTAGGGTTGAATCAAGGTCGATCTGACCGCTCAGTTCGTTGATGAATTTTAGGAGAGTGTCAAAATCCATCTGCTCCCCCATTATCTTCCTACGGTATCTCTTGAGAATGGCAACGCAGACATATAGGTGTAGGTGCTCGCTCAGATAGTGAGTCCACAAAACTTCCCATATGCACATCGTACTATCGTATTCAAACTCCCTGCAAAAAACATGGGGGTCGTCATCCACACATCAAAATACACGCATATTAGAGGAGGGGGCAGTTACACTTGCCTCTTGAACTGTATCAATAGCCAGCGGAAACAAAAGAAATAGTTCAGACAATCATTCTGCTTGAAATAGTTGTGCAATGGGCTGTCTAACACCTCGACCAGCTGCATGACATGAAATGATATTGATTAGAGAGTTAACAATATCTGCAATGCAATCGTAACTTAGATAGACTAGGAGACCATGCAAAACAAAGTGCAACAAGCCAGAAGAATAAGCCAACTATTTACTATTGGATTATTGGTAGTACCAATAAGCATAACAAATAACTATTCAGAAAAATTTAAAGAAAAGTTCTGTTATATCATTTTCAGAATATCAGTGTCTGACAAGAATGTGAATGTTTTTTAGTCAAAACGCTTAATAGAGCTTCTGATAGTTTGGCACAATTTGAGAATATATTCTTCCCCCACATAGATTTAAATCTTTCAGACACTGGTCTTTGTACCATTAAAACCAGTTGAAGTAGTAAACTATAACTCCCACCGTCACACAAAGGATGCCACTTTTGACCTTTAATAGCTGTCAAGTGTCAAGTAATACTTTCTATCAAAATGGAAATAAGATATAGATATCTCTTAAAGGAACTTCAAGAGGCCAATGAGATAATACACAATATGATGTATGTGATATTTGTAAAATTGAATTATAATTCAATAACTCAGTAAGTTGATAGAAAATCGATTCAGCAAAAAACAATAATAACACTATTAATGGACTAGATTATTGCACAAATAGAATTAACACATTCTAAGCTGGTGGAGGAAGAGAACCTTTGATAAAGCAAAAAGTTGAGAGTGCATCCCACTTTGATCACGATTGAAATTAGGTCCAAGACGCTCCATAAGGTAAACAAAGCACCAAAAGGACTCAGATTCATCTCTCATCACATACAAGATTGGCGAGAGAAGATCACTCATACCCTGAAGGCAAAAAACAGAGCATTCAGGAGAAGCAGAAGATTTATAACTGCGCATATGGTCAACATAGTTCCATAGAAGTTGCAAGAGTAATGACACCAAAAGGAAACTACCTGACAATACCCAAGATCAAAGTTGTAAAACGAGTACGTCAACAGTATATCTCGCATGAGATATACATTAGGATTGTCATCCCCGTCGTAAAATGACAGTGATCTGTCAGTCCTCACCTGAGATGAGAGTAAAAAGTACACCTTCACTAAGAATACATCATCAAGCATCTTGATAAAAACATTCTCTGAAATAAAAGTGTGACAGTAGACCCTACCACATCCTTGTCAATAAGGTTTTTCCTCTCTCGAAATTTCGTAAATCGCTTTGCCTGCTCTGGGGAGATGCTCTAAGCAAAAAATGGAACAACACTTGTAATTTAGAAGCACCAAGCAATGTGTATTCTTCATGAATAAAACAACCATATGTACCAGGTGGTTAAAGGCATTACATAGAACAAATTTGGACAAGAATGCAAACAGATCCCTTGTTATATCATAATTTTGTGCCTCCTATTTCCATATTAAGATCCTGTCTCATGGAATATTTTCTATCAAATTAGATCTCTATTTTAAGCCTTATAATTAGTAAGGTCACCTTCCCCCAAATAAAAAATAAAAAAATATAGTCAAGTCACAAATATATCTACTATGAAATGGCTCGCTTCCAATATTATAGATAAATTAGCACGCCTCTGGTTCTAATTTCAATTGGAGAAGAACCTCGAACTTAAAGTACTAGTTAGAAGATAGTATAAATGAACCAATTCCAACAAAATTACCAGCAGCATATTCAGAACAGCATGGAGGGGAAGAAAAAAGAAATAAAATCTTTAAATTATGCCATAACTCAACTGATATAGAGGACAAACCTGCCACTGCTTTTTTATTGTGTCATACTCCGACTGCTTTACTGACATGAGGTACTCTCTCTCTGCAGATGTCGATTCATAGGAGTGGTATCCTAATAAAAATCTCCAAACCTGTTAAGAGAATTTTTTTGGACGATGATTGGGAAGAAGAAATACAAGTTAATCTACAAACTTTAACAAGTCAATATACAAACTTTAACTGTCAAGCTAAAGTCAAGCATCAGAACAATAATTTTTTTCAATATGCAGACCTCTTTTCGCAAATTATGTTCAACGCCCCCATAGAAGATTCTCTTTTTCAATGCCTTTGGATCCACTACTCGCCCTTCTGCATCCAAGAACGTAGACCACTGCAAGGAAATATTTTGACTCAGATGGCATATGAAACAGACAGGGGTAGCAATCACTTAAAATACAAACACAAAATATATGAATGATTGAATAATTACAGGAGAATATAACAGCCCCAGAATAAAGAGTCTTGTGCTAGCCTCCGAATGGCATTATTATTCAACTCCTTAAGTCTGCCACGTTACTACATAGAAGTCAAATTGGAACATAGGGGGGGAATTACTTAAAGGAGCTAAGTATTAGGGATTGAATGGAGCATTCCTACAGAAGTAATTATTTGTTCCATCATCATGATCATCAACAAGTATTGTAATGTTCAACATTTCAAATATGTATAACCGACGTAAGATGACCAACTGAGAGGAATTTGGAGGGGGGGACCAAGGTTGACTCTATCTAGTATTGACCTCAAAAGCAGATAATTTCAGGTATCATCAGACAGGCAAACAGGTTTACCTCTTCTTGCCCCAAGGGTGGCTGACGTGGCTTTCCCCACACCAGTGATAATTTGTCGATCTGCCAATATAAGAAGAAATGTCAACAAGAACTTGATTGTACTGAGATAGTGAATGAAAATCTGAAAGCTTTTGCATAATTTCATTGTCGAAACAGATAGACCTGCAAACATTTTATGATTCACGTTCAAGGGGTATTTTCATTTGAACAAGACTTCACGCCCAATACCATAGGCGATGTCAAGGTTATCATTTCTACAATTTGAAAAGGCTTGCCTGTATTGCCTCCATCAACATTGCATACTAAGACTACCACCATGTTTTTTCATTCAACTTAATTGCATTCGATTTTATTTTGAAATATAGTGAATTTTTTTCTTGATACAAGGAAGTGCTACATGTTTGTTTTCCTACAAGATCTTGTGCACACTGCTATTAATATATGTTCTTATTAATACCCCTGTATGATGTGAGCTTAACTATAAGCTCATAGATGTAATATCATTACCAGTTCCACAACATAAGCTGTACACAAAACTAAAGGTGGACGACGTTTCGTTTAGCAGTGGGTGACATTAAAAACATATTTTTGAAAGAAAAAAAAAAGAGTTGAGATGCTGAAAATCCCATAATCTCCTTCCTAAAGCTCCTTAAAATTGAACAACTCAAAAGTTTGGTTGCAGCTTCTTCCCCAAGAACTAGTTTTCTAGGTGGGTTTTTCTGGGTGTAAAAGGTACACCGCCCTAAATGAAACAGTCCTTAAAGTAGATGTTTAAGCAAAAACTATAACATATTCCGTGAAAAAATAAACTTAACAAGATTTTGACATCAAGCTCGATGGAGGTATCACATTTTCAACTAAATGTAGGTATCATTCTTAAAAAGAGATCTATATAAGCTAGAAAATGTCTATAATCATGACAACCAACAGAAGGAAAAGTTGAGACTACCCCAGATTTAACTGTCAAGAGATAACAGGCAAACAGCAAAGAGGCCTCTGAAGAGAAATATAAACAAGGCAAAGAGGCCACTCAAGACAAGTTTTTAGAAACATAAACAAGGCAACGAGGCCACTCAAGACAAGTTTTTAGAAACATAAACAAGATGTGAAGTGATAAATTATTACCTCTACTGGATCCGCTGCCACAGGAACCTCATCAAGAACTTGTGGAGAATCATTTGATGATGTTATACGATTAGATGCAGGTGAAGGTGATAACGGGCCATCCTTCCACCCTTCATTAGAAGTAAAGCTATCAAACTGGCTGTCCCGAAAGAGTTGGGAAGTTGTTTCACGAGCAAAACGGGTAACAAGTGAAAATTTCTCCAATACTTGAATTGAAATGTCGCGGGCAGGATCATGATGCTTCTGTCTCCTGCCATTCTGAAAAATATTGGAGCTTTTATCTAACTCACCCTTATCTTGATCGGGTGCAGTGGGGGATTCACACACAGGAGTAAGAGCCCTAGGAATCTCCAACGAAGACAGAGTCCTCTGTACCAAGTAAAAGATTGCACTTATTTGAAGCAGAGCAAGGGGGGAGGGGGGTCAACAGGAGCATCTAAGCAATCTAATTTGCATCAAACTAAATCTTAGTTCATACCTGGAGAGGATTTTCAAAATCATTCACAAGAAACACATTGGCATCATCTGCTGATCTGGAAATAAGAAATCATGTAAGCATAACTGCTCTCACATTCAAATGGATGCAACCACCACAGTATAATAATTTCACATTTTCATCATTTCTTGAACAACTAGATAAGAAAAACGTGGTTCAGACATTTTCCTTGACGCACCCTTAGGGGTAGTTTAGTGGTGGATGGGTGATCCCGTGAATGAAAATAAGAGTTCAAATCCTTTTAAGTTCAGCACATTGCACAGGGCTTTCCTAGCGTGAATTTGTCTGCGGGTGGGAGCCTCATTATTCAATACAAGAGTGGAGTTTATCACAGCGTCAATTGAAATAAAGATAAAAATTAAATTAAAAAAGAAAAGAAAAAAAGACATAGTTTGTTATACAATCCAGCATTTCCTGGTATAACATTCTTAGAAGCAAGAACTACTACTCGGAGGTCATGGGTTCGAGTCCACCGTGACGCTATCTTAAAATTTACTTATTTAATTGTTAATTTATCAAAAAACAAAAAAACTATTACCCAGAGGTAGCCCACGTATGGCACATATAAAATGCAAAACAATAATACTATTAGATTATTACTTGAGCAAGTTAAAAACATAATAGAGTACGTAAGGCGACCAACAAGGAAAAGCAAAAGTAAATAATAAAGGCTTAAAATCAGATCCATAACTCAAGACCCTTTTGAGAGTTCATACTTATGCGGTTAACAACTTTGTATGTGTTGCAAGAAACATATAAACAACTTCTCAATTCACTATACAAATGAAGTTACACAAGCAAAAAAGACAAGCATTAGGTAGGAGGTATTTACCTGACAAGAACAACATGCTGCTTGATGGTTGCAAGAAATTCTCGGACTCCTCCATTATAGAAATAAAGTGGCGGAAAAGCCAATCCTGATTATCATACAGGGTGTTAATGACAATGAAGACTTGACCACTGGCCACAAGATGTAAGGATGCCATCTCTCATAAGATTTAATGCTAAACGCACAGATGTAGACGCCTGAGACTTATATAATTTAAGAATGTAATTGGGTAGGACCAAAAAACCAAACTAGAGGACAAGAAAAATATTTTAGGCAAAATGCCAAATGCAACACAAGCATAGTGAAACATGATTTTCAAAGTTTAAGACTCTTTCTATGTACTTGTGAAAGGTTTAAAATTGTTTTAGGTTTTTCTTTGAATAATATACTGTGGCAGTTGAATAATATATTGTGGCAGTATAATTTATAAAACGTACATAATTGTTGTTTCTGACTAAGCCAAAAATATACTTGGAACTACAGGGCATACAAATTCACTTAAAGTTCTTTATTGTTTAAAAATGGAATTCTAAATCCTCTTGGCAGCTATTACTTGAGTTTTGTCCTAGTAACGTTCAATTGCTTCAAAAGAAGGAGTCTGACAAACCTCCATAATACGAGATATAGAATATAGATACATGCAAAAATAGATTGATTCTCCACATGATGCATGCTACATCTCCTAATAATACTTAAACTTTTTCCTCTTCAGTTGCATCCATACTTTACTAAAAGGCTTATAGCAGTAACAATCAAAACATAATACAAGAATGGGAACATATTGAAATTGAACATATCGGAGAGTACTATCTCATACGATGATTACCTGTTGACATAACTACAATAATATACTGCCAACCCAGGGTAGGAGTGTGTCTACGTATTGATCGAATTTCTGAAAATGGCACGGCCCTGATAGTATAAAGATTCTTATCTGCACCCATGTAGTGGAAAAGTATATTTATGTATCGGATGACAAAAAAACTTTGCATCAGATAGAAGAGTTACAGTATCGGAGGCTCTACCTTTCTCAGTCAATCTTGCATTTGAACTTTGCCCTTTGTAAGGAAGCCATGTCTACAGCAAGAAAAGGGAAGACTAATTGAAAATCATGGTTCAGGATACATTATTCATAGAACACGATGCACTAATACTACAATTGGCTTCAAATATAACCGAGACATGGGATACTTTTGCACCTAAATTCAATGCTCATACTTTCTAGACTAAGTAGATGAAATCAATAAATTGATTTTATAGGAAAGAAAATGAACAGTGTCACTTAGCAATCACAAACTCGTGTGCCTTCTAATCCTCATATCATCCAATTTCTCAAAAGTGAAAAGCAATGTTAACTACCATGCGATATACTGTGGACTAAACATATTTCTCTACTGCATGAACCATAAAACGAGCTACTCTTCCATAGGAAACAGTAAAACTTGTAACCAAGAAAAGGTTTATTTCATAACCACAAAATTAGCAATCGAATAACAGAAACTAATAGCGAAATATTCAAATTTTCTCCCACATAAACTGCAAAAGGCAGTACCATGGAAAGTGCATTTCCTTGCTTCATCAACTTCAGTCGACCACTAATTCTCTCGGAAGCGAACTGAGTAGGATGTATTGTCACATTATCCTTAGTATATACAACCTCTGCGCCTTCCGGCTCGCTGGGTGAGCTTCGTCCAATGCTGTCATTCCGATTTATGCTTAGAGGGCCCTAAAAGTAATCAATTGAACCAAATGCAAGGGCAATTGAGAAATTAATTGGTCTCACACAGTAATTAATTAATAAAATAAATAAATAAATTCCGCTCTTGCATTCATGGGGAAGTCACCAATGATTAAGATTGAAACAAAACGCAATTAAGCAGAAATCAAGACAACATCCATATTTGAAGATTACCTGTTGAATCGATGCGGCATAATCGGCATCATCCGATAAATCATGTGCGTCAGGTTCGTGCATCGTTACACTGTATTTACGAATCAGAGGAAGCGAGCGAGAGAGGGGGGTGAGGGAGGATCGTGTCTGATTCCTTAAAGACGAAGGAGACGGAAGAGGGATTCTTATTTCTTTTATTAAATGTCGGCCAAAAGGATGAAAGCCGAGAGAGGGAAGAGAGAGGAGAGAGAAAGAGAATGAGAGAGAGAGGAAGAGAGGAGACTCTAAATTGGGGCCCGCAGTGCAGTTGGGTCGGTTAGGATGTTCGGGCCGTGTTTGTTTTCATTTAATTGTAAGCTGATTTACTCATTTTATCCACCATTCCTTTTTCTCCTCATACTCCAATAATCTCATTTATTATTATTATTATTATTATTATTATTTGAGATAGATGAGATGATGATTTTTGTTTTTCCTAAGGTTTTAAATAGTGGGGGGCATAAGTGCAAAATGCTATAGCAATGTAAGTTAATTTTTTATTTCAGGGCAGTCAATTCGGAATTTTTAATACACAAAGATCCTTATTTGCCAACATCCACTTTCTAAAATTGGATTAGTTACCGCAGTTAATCCAATACTGATCTTCATTTGTATTTGCAAAGTAACTTATAATCTGTTGAGATTAAAAGTTCACATCGCCTTCTTTTCCAATTATTATATTTCTCAATATTTCCTTCAATTTTTTTTCAAATTGATCCCTGTGAAATTATAGATTCAACGGATGAATCATGAAATGATTACGAATTTCATATGAAATCATTTTGTTGGTTTGTTGGGCCTGATGAGTGTTGGGCCCAAAATTAGATCAAATTGTTGGTTTGCTCGCCACTGGTATCGGAGTAGAGGTAGTAAATGGTTGAGTCGGGTTGGCCTTTTAAGTAATTATATGTGGATCGGATCGCGCTCCTCGCTAGTTCTATCGGATCAAAAATTTCTAAGCTTTGTCTAAACTCATCTGGGCCATCAGGCTATTGGGTCAAGTCTGCCAAAAAAGTAAAAGTGATTAATTGTATAAAAATTATTTAACTTTTAACAAATTAATTATCATTTTGAACATGAATTTTAAAAAAAATTATTAAAATTATTTGACTATTATTTTTTTCTTATTTTGCATACTCACCTATTTTTCGTCTTGGTGACAATATAAATATACTTGCTTGGCATAAATATGTTTGTATGGTATAAATATATGTAGACAATTAAATTTGTAGTCGAATTAAATCGTGTCACGTGTAAATTCATGAATTAAATATTCAATTATATTTTCTATTTTATTAGAAAGGATTTTATTCCTAAATTAAATAGATATATAATTAATATTTAATATATAAATGAATTAATGGGTCCATTGGCACCTAAACCACAAAGCCCATGCATGGAGGCTCAAGGCCCATCAAGCCCACCTCCTATATCTATAAATAGGGGTGTTGGGGTGCTCACATTGATAACAAGTTGAAGTGGTGGAGAATTGAAGAGCTAGGAGCATTCTCTCAAGTGAAGAATTGAGGAATTAGAAGAATTCCATCAATTGAAGTTTTGCAAGAATTCAACTCAAGATCTTCAAGTGACTTCAAAGAGTTCAAGAATTACATTCAAGTCTTCAAATCTTCAAGAGTTCGAGAATTCCATTCAAGTCTTCAAAGCTTCAAGAGTTCAAGGATTCTATCCAAAGCTTCAAGTCCAAGAATCCAATTCAAATCTTCAAAGTGATCTTCAAGTATCCAAAGAGATATTCGAACATTCAAGTATCCTTCAAATCAAGTTCAAAAGCTTCAAGGCCTTCTTACTAATTCTAAGAACGTTCTTCAAATCAAGTTCAAAAGCTTTAAGGCGTTCTTACAAATTCTAAGAACGTTCTTCAAATCAAATCAAATCAAGTTCAAAAGCTTTAAGATGTTCTTACAAATTCTAAGAGCGCTCTCAAATCAAATCAAGATCGACGTTCAATCCGAAATCATGGCTTGAGCCCTTTGGATTTATCGTCATCAAATCAAATATTTCAAGGATCCTCGAGATTGTTCGAGAATCAAATGGAAGAGAAGAATTAGAGGAACAACTAGAGATTGCAACCCGCATAAATCTATCTTCAAGTATTCAAAATTATCTTTGTAGCGCACTTTGTATTTTATCGAATTGAAATACAAAAATTTGTGTTTACAATATGATCATGTAACAAAATAGAACTGACGTCATATTGTATAGTTGGATGGAAACGACGTTGTTTTAAGCTTAAATTTGGGCCGAAAAATGGATGGGCATGCAAAATAAGAGAAAATCAATAATTGAGTAATTTTAATAAAATTTTAAAGTTCGGTGCAAAATGAGAATTCGTTGAAAGTTCAATAATTTATATATAATTAACCCAATTAAAAAATATTGTTGAAAGAAATTGAATACAAAACTTTTACAGTTTTACTTGTAAGACTAATATGTTAATCACTGCACCACAGACATACGGTTATTCATGATTTATAAAATACATATAAAATCAACAAAAATTGAGCAGGCTTTTTAGCCCGATAGTTCGATGGGTTGTCATGACTCATGAGCCAGTTTCGTAGTCCTAATTCTTTTGGGCTTTGATTTTTCAAGAACTTTCCAATTCTAAATTGGGCATTTCGGATCGATTCATTAGGCCGAGCCTAGTTTGTCGGCTTTAATGAAGAGATTTCAAGATATTTTCTTTAGGACATTTGTTTGTTAGTATATACTCCCTTCATCCCTCGAATCTTGATACGTTTTTTTTAGCCGTCTCACGAATCTTGACACAATTCCAAATAAGGTAGTAATAATTATTGCATTCTCTCTCATACTTTGTCACTTTTATATTCCCTCCGTCCATGAAAAAAAGTCTCATTTGGGGTTCGACTCGGGTTTTAAGAAAGTTGTTAAAGTAGGTATAAGTGAGATAAAAGTATAATTTGTAGAGGTATTATTAGTACAAAAAAATAGAATAAAAGTACAATTTATAGTTAAATGTAAGAGAAAATGTATGATGTGATGGTTCAAAAAGTTAAATGAGACTTTTTTTTATGAACAAAAAAAATGGGGTAAGTAGGACTCTTTTTTATGGACAGATGGAGTATTTTATTACCTACGTACTTAAAATATTAATCTATAATTCCTTAATTCTCCGAAACTAAATGTGTCAAGATTCATGGGACCAAGGGAGTATCATAGAGTAAATATATTATGTGGCTAGTTAGATTAATTTGGAGTATTATTTATTGTATTATACCTCATAAAGAAGCAGATGGGATCCTCTGTCCCAGAATATTGTGTGTACCACCTGTACCACTCTTTATTTCTTTGTTTTATAAATTGTTTTTTATAAAAATAAAAATTATTATTATATTATAAACTCTAATTAGTATTTATCATTAAAAAATTAAAATTTAAAAAATTATATACCCTAACTTTGAATTAATGAACCCAAATAATCTATTATTAATTCAAATAAATATAAAAAAATAATTATAAACCCTAAATGGATGAGTGAACCCTTGTTAATTATTTATATATTATATAAAAGCATAATAAATTAAAATTGAATAAAAAATAATTTAAAAATATTAAGAAATGAAGAGTGGTACACGTGGTACACACTATATTTTGGGACAGAGGATCCCATCTGATAAAGAAGTGTTGGCTGAATAATGATTGATGTTGCTATACGAATTTCACTTTTCTACGGAGCAAGCAGTTTACATTCAAATTTAGGTTGTATGGGATTAGTTTTCCTTGTGCTATTAGTTTCTATACAAAATCTTTCATGTGACATCAGCGAGACTTGAATTAATAATCTCTTGCAAAAAATAGAATTTAATTTAATTTAATATTTTAATTTTGTCGTTTAGGCTTAGATATCCTTGACAAGGTATTCAAGAATCTTCTTAATGAAGATATTATTGGTCCAATTTACATCTATTGTAGTTCCATTTTATATATGTGGATATTTAGTCTAGTTTGATTATAAAGCGAATTATTAACTTTTTTTTATAGTTCGCGATGTGAAGTGTACCTACATCTCCAAAAAATTGTTAATGCAATATATTACTATATCTGTCTTATAAAAATATGAACATTTGTAAGTGAGTAATGCTAAACAGCCACATAGTGACTGCCCACAATTTACTTAAGTAGAAAATAATTTAATTTATTTAACTTATTTTTTAAAATAAAAATAAAATTTAGTCATTTTATCATATTCTCTACATTATAGTAATTTTTTTGCAATTTTTTGGTAACTTTTTTATTTTTATTAAAAAATAAATTAAAAATAAAAAATGCAAAAAAAATTAAAAAATAAGTACAATATAGAGAATATAATAAAATAACTAAATCCTATTTTTATTTAAAAAAATAAATTAAATAAATCAAGATTATCCTTATTATATTAGTGTGTGGGTGGTCACAATGTGGCTGCATATATTTATTGTTTGTAAGGGGCACGGATTTTAAGAATATTAAATAAAGTGTATTGTGAGTGGAAAATGGGTTTCACTTTATGAAAAGTAGAGATGAAAAGTAAAGGGATTATGGTGGGATAGTGTACCAAAATAGAAATGTTCATGTTTTTTGGAGACGCTCCAGAATGGCAAAATATTCATGTTTTTGTGAGCTGGTGGGAGTAATATTTTTCGTTAAGTCATGGATGCACTTAGGTAACAAAATCTACAAACTTCAAGGCACCTAGTATATACGCATCAAACTCAAAAGGAATATTAATTAATAGTAACTTGTAATAGATTGACAAATAATGTATAGTATAAACTAATTTACTGATTTATCGAGCCCTATATATAAACATAGTCTAAAATCAATAACAAATCAATTAATCATTTAAATGTGTACTGATCACAGTACATTTACAACTTCCAATATTAGTTAACTATATTTGGTTATTATGTCACTTTTAGCTAAAGTTTCTTATAGTATTAGCGAATCTAGTGTGTGTACTGATAAAAGGTCAATACATATATAGTCAATTTTGTTACATCAACGGTCTTCTTTGAAAACTTTTTATTTGTATATTTCTTTTTTGGAGAAAATTAATGTTTTATAAATCTTACAATAAATTAAGTTAGAATTTAGATGCACAGGTGGTGAAAAGAATGAGTAATGGTGATGAAAATTGAATGGAGCATATGGTTCGGTGGTATATATGATGGAATTTAGGAGTGATCATTCGGTTAGGACTTTTGGTAATTATTTTTTTGTGTAATTATTAATCGTATATATGAACTTTTCTTGTAGGAGAAAAATACGAGCTGCATTAATACTCTAAGAAGGCGTTTTGGTTTGATGGATACATGAGATAAATAAGTTTGATAAAATTAAGAGGTGGTTTTAGGTACATCGGGGTGTATCGTATATTCGGGTTAATTTGTACTCAAATTCTGACCCACATTCAGATCTAAACCTATATTCTGACTCAAATCGTGTAAATGACACTATTCGGTTATACAAATAACACTGCCTGTAATTGACACTATTATGTTATACAAATGACACTATGCATAAATGACATTATAAGATTGTAAATGACACTATAATATTTTAAAAAACACTATAAAATAAAAAATAACACTATAACATTTTAAAATGTTACAGTGTCATTTATATAACTGAATAGTATCATTTACACGATTTGGATCAGGATGCAGGTTTGGATTAGCATGCAGGTCAGGATCTGGATACGAGTCAACCCGAGTGTACGGTACATCCGGGTTTACAGAAATTTTTGTGTAAAATTAATTGGATTTGAGGGGTGATTAAATAATTAATATACACAATAAAATCATATAATTGATTGATTAAATATGGGCTGGATTATATTAATCATGAGCCACTTGATTAAAATGAATTATTTTATCAATCATGACTTATCATTCAAACCAAACGACTCTTAATAATTTGTGATGTGAGAGTTTCTAACAAAAAAGATAAATTTTGATCTTTAAATATAAAGGTTTGTCAGAATAAAATTATTTATAAACTTCAAACGAAAAAAATAAATAAAAGAAAGTTTGTTCACCATCCATAATCATCTTTTTATTGGTTACAATTAGGGATGTCAACAGAGCTAATTCATCGAATTTTGGATTAGTCCTATCGGGTCACGAGTCGTTCAGATTGAAAAATTTTGGGGTTATAAATTTTCAACTATAATTCTAAACTTTTGGGTTTCATATTAATCCGTCAGGTTAATTGGACTTAAAAATTTATATAAAAAAATTAACTAATATATTTGTCATGATGATTATATTTGTGAGTGACATTTCAACATTGACTTACATAATAATTAATCTATATTTGTGAACGACATTTCTACATTAACTTACATAATAATTAATACGGAGTAATTCTTAAAGGATAAGAATACACACATTTTTTCTAAAGAAGTAGTTTACCATTTTCTAATTTTACATCTAAACATTTTATGTTAAGCATTAAAAGCACAAGTAAAATAATGAGTATAAACTTTAAATATTGAATTAAAATACATTTCTCAAATATTTAAAAAGAAAATCTTACTACTACTTCTAATAATAAAAGTAAAGTAATGATGTTTGAAAGCCAAATAACGAGAAAAAAAATTCATTTAATTAGTCGAACACACTCATTTTCGAGTCATGAGACTTATTGAACTCGGGTTATTTTTGGACTACTCTTATCGGGTTGTCGGGCTATTCAGTTATAGTTCATTAAAGTTAGAATTTTTTTCAAATTACAAATTTAAACCTTAACTCTCTTGAATTGTTCGTCAATTTGGACCAACCCACAAATTGGGGTGGTATTGACATTTGAAAGGTTTTGTCGCAAACACATAAATGTTGGATAGAATGATGGAACAATTAATCCAATATTACTGTATGAAAAGCAGAAAATTAATATAAAATAAAATACGCATAATAAAATGATTTTATACTGCAATATTAATTAATTGCAGTTGTATATTAACTAAAAAAACTTCCTTTTACAATGAAAAAATATACATGAATTCACTCAATAGAATCCCTCTTATTGAGTGGTATTGATAAGAATAGAATTCTCTTCTAATCCTATCAACTATGCTAGCAACAACTAGACGTTAAACGAATTTAATATATGAATCCTAAACATACAAACCTACTAACTAGCTCTACCAAACGAGTCTACTACTCAATGAATGTTAGACACACGAGTTTCTTACTTAAAAGGTGTGTTTTATACTAAACGTTGAGGTAGATGTTGGAACAATAACTTCTTGCACCTGCACAGTTGCACTTGTGTTTCTTCGTGAATGAACTAGTAATGATTGCAGAATACTCAGTCCCTATTTATAGATGAAATATATGCTTGGTGGGCTAGAAAAATGTAGCTAAAGTTGTGGGATAGAAACGTGGCTGTTGGAGTTTTCTTCAAGCCAAAATTTGTGTGTTGGTTAACCAACATCCCTACTTTGAAGGAAGACTAAGTATCCAAAAAAACGAAATACTAATTCTCTTATTAAATTAATTAATAAAAAATATAAAATCAAAAATTTATTCAAAAATATAAATAAATAATTACTCCATTAGAATTAAAGTAACTCCAACAACATTCTTGATTACATCCATCCATAACAATGAATCACGCCTTTTCTTTCGAACCCAGGATCTGCATTCATCCAATAAGATGATGCATCCACTGTAGATCTTGATGATCGAATTGCTAAAAATGATTCTCCGTTCTTCTTTTATTTAGTGGTTCTTTCTTGAACCTCTTCCTATATATATTCAGAAAAGAATCACTAAATAAAAGAAAAACGAAGAACCATTTTCAGCCATTCGATCATCAAGATCTACGATGGATGCACCATCTTGTTGGATGAATGCAGATTCTGTGTTCGAATCCTGAATGGAGCAATTTTTTTTTTATTTTTTTGAGTGCATTAATTTTAACAGCGAATGCATTAATTTTTACAGTGGATACAAATGTTTTCCAATTTACGAATTTTATGTAGAACACATATGAATTCATCCAACAGGGTTACGAATTGTGAAAAATAAATTTTTGCTATCTTTGACATTCGAACTCAGGACCACGAATTTATCCAACAAGATTACGAATCAGCCGTAGATCTTGATGATCTAAGAGTTGAAAATTATTTATATTTTATATTTTAAAAAATGTTTTTATTGTAACCCTCCCATATATACATAGACACACACTATAGAGCAGCGTAGAATAAGCCGTATTTTTCATATAAATATATATTGAATAAGCCGTACGTTTTTTGATATAGCCAGAATTTAAAAAGTATATATTGTTTGCAACTTTGACAAGGTTGTTACATGAAAATTCGAGTAATGGTTTGCAAGACATTATTTAATTTATTGACCGAATAGGTCCATGTATCAGTTTCAATTAAAAATCTTGAGTTGAGGACATTATTTAATTTATTTTTT
This sequence comes from Salvia miltiorrhiza, assembly GCF_028751815.1. Lineage (NCBI taxonomy): Eukaryota > Viridiplantae > Streptophyta > Magnoliopsida > Lamiales > Lamiaceae > Salvia > Salvia miltiorrhiza. The sequence continues at coordinate 49,043,927 of NC_080387.1, forward strand.
AAAGGCAATTAGTTAAAGAAATTAGTTAGTGTATAAATAACATTAAATATTTCACTAAACATGTGGGGTCATTTACTTTTACATCCACTTTAACTCTCCTAAATACCCGTGCCCAAAAGAAAGGGGACTTGATTAACGGGACAGAGGGAGTAATTGTTTTCCAAAATTAAGGGGGGTGTATTCGTTCAGGATTTTTGTAGATTTTAAAAGTCCGTGGATTTTAAAAGTCTATAGAATTCTCTCAGATTCTTCATGATTTTAAAATGAATTCAGATCGAATTTTTAATGAATTACCAAGAATTTGACATGATTTCTACGGATTTGAAATCCATAAATCCAGCGAGCGCTGGGATTCAACGGGCGGTAGAGAGGAACCCAGCGCTCGCTGAGGGCCCATGATCGCTGGATACCCAGCGAGCGCTGGACATGGCCACTATATATATTCGAGCGGCCGCCGGGTGGCCTAATTTTATTCCTCCTCTGCGCCGCTCCTCCTATTTTTCTCCACACCGCAGCCTCTCATCTCCACCTCGCTCCACCCCGTTGCCTCCCATCTCCACCTCGCTCCATCCCAAGCCTCTACAGATTACAAATGCGTTGACTCATGAAATTTCTTTTTCATTATTTGGAACGTTATATATGTTGCACAAGAAATCTGCTTAAGAAGTGATTGCGTGTTAATTTACCTGAATTGTGAACCCCAATGATGAAGTATACGATGAAGAAATGGATGGTCCTGGTCTCTCTTGGAAAGGTAAACCGGAAAACTGTGTCTCTTTTAGTCCTAAAGCATTTAAAGGGGCTGAGCTTCCAGCAAGATAAGCTACATTATTGCCATTGCAGCTCAATCCTGAGCCAAGCTTCTCTGATGTTGACAATCCTCTCAATCGCTACTGGAAAAGTATTTTCGCTGTACCAAATACTCCAGCTGCAAGAAGGGACGACGTAAGCTATATTTTTCTCTATCAAAAATGAAGTTATTATCCTCTAAATGAGCATACCTGAAAGTATAACTACATCAGATGCTACATAGTCAAATTCATTGGGAAATACAAGCCATCGTCTTCTGCTTCTTGCGAGATCAAGGAATTCAATACAATTACAACGCATTTGTAATTGCCGCTGGGTGCCCTAATTTTATTCCTCCTCTGCGCCGCTCCTCCTATTTTTCTCCACACCGCAACCTCTCATCTCCACCTCGCTCCACCCCGTTGCCTCCCATCTCCACCTCGCTCCATCCCAAGCCTCTACAGATTGGCTTGTCCGAGGGCAGAGCCCGGCGAGCGCTGCATGCCAGCGAGCGCTGGCATGTCCGAGCGCGGAAGCCCAGCGCGCGCGCAAGACCAGCGAGCGCTGGCTTCGTCAGGCTCGAGCGCTGGGTCCAGCGGGCGCTGGAACCCAGCGAGCGCGTGATTTTGGCAGATTTGTGAATTCTCGTGGTGTTTGGTCGGATTTGTTGATGCCTATTTTTTGAACGAAATCAATGAAAGTCATTCCAACTTAAAAGTTCGTAGATTAACGAATACACCTAGATTTTCATAGACTTTTAAAAGTATTGAACGAATACACCCAGATTTTAAAAGTCTTTTAAAAGTCTTGAACTAATACACCCAGACTTTAAAAGACTTTTAAAAGTCTTGAACTAATACACCTAGATTTTAAAAGTCTGCAGAAATCTATAAAAATCCTGAAGGAATACACCCCCCTAAATCTACTCGCCCTTGCATGACTTCTCGATGCATCCCAGATTGAAATTTCAAATTTCGGTTGTTTAATTAGAGCATGTGATAATTTCTAAGAAAAATAAAGCAATTGATAATAATACAAATAATATAATAGTCTCGACACAAATTTGTGTCGATCGAATCAAGATTCATCAGATGGTGCTCATATTTTTCGATTAGTTAAAATTTATTATTAACTTATCAAATATTTTGGTTCCTTTATATGGTTAAGAAAATGTCTAAATTTTAACACTTTTGCTAAAAATGTTTCAATATTTAAAATCGTAACATTTTGGTTGCTATGATTTTTGAACTGTGTAACAAAAAAATCCAAAATCGATTTTTAGGGTTTAAACGTGGTCAACTGTACGTATTAATTTTATGGTTAAGAATATTATCGATTATTGATTTCATGTCCTAGCCATGACTTGTCAACTTTGAGCGCCGAAAATTTAATTTGGGATATTTTTTGTTCAAATTAATTAAAGTTAGTATGCTTTTTAGAAAAATGTTAAACGTTGAATATTTTTGTATATTTATTTTTTCTTTTTGGGGAGGAGGGGCAACACATGCTTGCATTGATGGGAGCAATCTATGAACAAAATGTTAAATGTGTGCAAGAAAATTCCCTCGCTTTACAATCAAAATGAGTGGAGATAAAAGAAAAAAGTACAAAATTAAGAAACTTTGTCTTCACTTTTCCCAGTGAAAGCAGCCATGAAATTTTGACCAAGAACTAGAGCGATCGATGCTACTATTCTGATTAATTAAACATGTATTGGTACTTATGATCAATTAATGAAGGGGTAATTGTATTTAAATTTATAAATTTTCGTCGAATTTTGATTTTATACTTGAATTAAAATTATGTTACTATTAAATACACAAGTTTCAATTGTTCTATTTTTTCACATATTTTTAAATATATTGCTTCCAAATTAATACTGATGCGGGTGTCTGAAATTTTTAATGATATAAACAATTGATGTACTAAACGATACAGTTAGATGTCTATGCTACTTCAACTATTCATGAGAGCTAATTGTTGAGAGCTAATTGTTAAAATATGACCGTAACTTTAAGTGTTTTCAGAAAGAGTACTATATGTTACGAAATTTCAAATTCCGTAACATATGGTCATCTTTCTGAAAACACTCATGAAAGTTCCAGTCATATTTTAACAATTAGCTCATATTCATGATTTCAACTAGGTACTATGACATTAATTAATTCGCCGAAAATTGATAATTATGTGAAAAATTCGAACAATTAAAATTTTGTGTATTTGAAGGCATAATTTTTAAAAATATTAGTCCCAAAAAGATAGTCCACTTCTTTAATTAATATTATATAAAAATATTATTTTACTAAACTAACTTTATTTAACGTTTCACTTAATGTGAAAATGATGCGTGAAAAATAATAAATAAGGGTATAAAAAATAAAAACATAAAAATTAGTTTTTCAAAAGAAGATTGAATGCATTTTCTTAATATGTGTGAAAAGTGAAAGTGGACTAAATTGATGGGACGGATGGATGAGCTAGTATATAAAATCGAAATTAAGTAGTAATACTTTGTGCATTTATATGCAATTACCAGTTTACCACCCCACAAATAAAAGGGTATAGTCATGCGTGAGATCAATAAAAACTTATACTATATATTTATATTTCACGGTGAGAATCTCACTCGAATTTTTGTTTAAATTGAAATATTTTGAATATTTGATTAAAGATAAGAGTAGGAGTTTGGTGGCCACTCCTCAGGCTCACTCCTCAAGTCAAAATAAATAAATAATTAAGTAAATGTTTTATATGTCGGTATAGTATCAGCCTGAGATCGGAGACGTATTGAAAGAATTCTCTTTCTTATTCTATTTTTCATAATATTATTTGTTAAAAATGTTATATATGTACGAATAATGAGAAGTTAGAACGTGAAAGTACGAATAATTTGGCTACCCATCTTCTGACTGACTAGCTCATCCCCTTTTACCATTTACGAAGGAATAAATTTGTGTGTGTGTGTGTGTGAGAGAGAGAGAGACCTAGGATCTGGTGCGTTGATTAAAATTGAAAGAAAATGAAAGGATGGAATGAGATGGTTTACTAAGGCGTGTGCGAATCTGGTCACGCGAACTGGTCTCCCCAAATCATGAGTTTCTGCATTATTTTAGGCCAATAAAACGAATCTCACTTTCCCAATTCTAACCTCTTTAATAGTATCATTTTCATTTCAATCTTCACCCAATTAATTCTCAATTCTTTTAATTTCAATTTGTTTGATCATAAATTAATTACAACGGATATGTTCTAACTAATTAATATTCGAATATTGTGCTCGTCCTTACATTTAATGAAGAGTCAATATGTAGTACAAGGTTGGTTTTGTAAATGGAATATGCAAGCAAAATGAATAAAGAAAAAGTGGGATCGAAAAGGAGGTGAATAATAAAAGAAAAGAAAAAAGAATGGGTAGCTACCCAAGGTGATTGTCCCCCTAATGCAACCCCTCCTTTGGCGCCGGTGTCTCCGCTTTGCTTTGCCTTTGCCTTTGCCAAAACACACTTTCTCTCTCTAAAACTTAAGCTTGGAAACTTCTTTCTGGACAATCCTTTGCTGACATTCTGCACTCCTGTTTCCAATACATGGACCTCTATATTTGCACTTACATGCATGTTGCTTAAAATAAATACAACTACTATTGTTTTATAGATCACTGTTGTGTTGAACTAGTGAATAAAAAATAAATGCCTTGTATATATGATTAAATGCAAATATATATCACTATTTTTTTTGCTTTTATTTCAAAAAGTAGATACATATATGTGGGTATAGTCATGTGAGAAAGAGAGGTATATCGCTTGGTCCCCTAGTCAAAATTAATTAATATTAATGATGCCCAAGCAAATAATTAAGCCAAGACAAAAATTTCATTCTCCTGACTAGCTTAATAATATAATCTCATATATTAAAATATTCAAGACAAAAAGGGGATTGTTCGTGTGTTTTGGTAGAGAATATTAGAGGAGCATGCGCAAGAGATGGAATTAATGTAACAAATTAAAAAAGAAAAGGGAAAAAAAAAGTGTTTGATTTTGCGATTTGAGTGCAAAGCAAGCATGAGAACCCTAAAAGTGAGAATTGGCTCCTCTTCGATATCATTTTTCTCACCTTCTTCCCCTTCTCATCCCGAGGCAAAACCCACCCTTTCTTCTTCTTCTTCTTCTTCTTCTTCCCATTTCTCCCTTCTTCATATATCACCTCTCTCTCTCTCTCTGTATACACACACACACATATACACACGTACTAGCTAATTAATGGCTTCTTTCTATTGAATGCACACACTTCGTATAGCCGAACTCTCTCTCCCTTTCTTTTTATTATGCCTTTTTCCAAGCATTGCATATTCGGAAAAACCCTAATTGATCCCACTCTTGAGATTTCCTTTTCTTTTAGTACAAAAAGTGAAAAGCTCACTTTCATCTTTCTTTTTCTTTCTTAATCGACGATTGATATGCCATAATTTCCGGATATAGTTTCTTCATCACTATGTTTGTGTGTGTGTGTGTATAAGTATAGATACAGATACACATTTCTTGAGGTGTATTTATTGTATAAATAGGTAGCTAATTAAGATGGATGTTATTGCCTAGCTAAGAAACATAACGTCCCACCAAAAAAGTTTGTTGTTATTTTAATGAAAGTCGAAACCACGATTTGATGCCTAACCACCAACATAACTTCTCTCAACCAACATCTCCTATGATTTCATGTCAACAATATGTCTTAAGCTATGATGCTGCTGTCTTTTTTCTCTTCATTGCTGGACCATTTCCATCATCTTCGATTCCATATATATATGTTGCTCTTTTGATATGTTTTTATCAAATTAAATATTGATTTGTTTGTGGGAGGTGGTGATGAAGAAAGCGATATTGGTGAGGTTCAATCCGAAGACGGATTTACTCATGCAGGGAGTAAACTACGATCTCAGATTGAGCCGCGCCAATATCACTTTATATATACCTCGATCATTCAAATGAAGATTCACCTCAACTTAATTAATTAATTACCTCCTTTTTTTCTTCATCTTATTATGCAGGATATAAGGTGCTGCTAGCTGCTTCATTCTCTGCTATATACATACTCATATAGTGTATGTCCATTTTTTTCTGACTTCAAAGCCTCGTCGTTTAATTTGATCTTGTGTTTCCTTTGCCAAACTCAATTAATTGATCTATATATGTGCTTAAGCTCATATAACAAGTCATTTTCAATTTTTTTTTTGAATTCCTACATTAATTTTCACGGCGAATTCATCAAAATTCATTGTTTGTAGCCTAGCTAATCTTTGATTGGAGAAACAAATTATATTTTAAAAGATTATACGTGATAGTTGCATTCGAACCTAATCTATCGTTGGATCAACACATATAAATAATTAATCTATATATATATATATATATATATATATATATATGTGACTTCTTGTAACTCATTGTTGAGTTCCATTTGCAAAAATATATATAGATTGTGTATTTAGTTACTATTTCTTATTAATTACTTATACAATTGATAATATATATATATATATATACATGTATATATTTTATTTTACAATCTCCGGTTTTTTGTGCTATGAATATTCTCGTTAACCTCTATCTAATCATGCTTAGAGCACTCGCAATGCACTTACATGATCCACCCTACTCGAGTAAGGATGAGATCGTGTAAGGCATTGCAGCCCTACCTCACTTGAGGGCTACACGATGCATCTTGTATGCCCGATAGCCATGAAATTGGGCACGTGTAAAACACGCACCATATTAAAAAAAAATCGAAATTTGAAAAATTGGGCAGCTTTGACTGCCTCGTTTTGCGTGTTTTACACGAGTACATGGTCCAAGAAATGCTCAAGCATCGTGGACTGATCTAGAGTTTTTATGTAATTTTAATTATGTTTTTAAGTTTTTTTATGTAATTTTTAGGATTTTTATTTTAATGGAAATTTAATTATTAGTAAAATGTGTTATTTAAATTTGAGCAATTAAATTTAAATGAAAAGCATAAAAATCAAAACTAAACAAATCATGTAGGCTATCATGTAACCCCAATGCGGCCTCCTTACTCAATGTGGTTTCCCCCTCATCAAGTAAACTATCATGTAACCCCAATGCGGATGCTCTTAGAAAAATGTTAATTAGATCATATAACATGTTTTCTATAAGCGGTTAAAACAAAGGTGGAAAAATACTACACCCCACGCATGCGATATTCAACTCTAGATCCCTCACAAAAGAAAGTCATTTTGGGTGCCTCAGTTTTGCCATTTGAGTTAGGCTCATTGGCAGTTAAAGTAAATATATAGTTAAGGTGTAAATGTAGAAGAATCTTACTGCTGAGGAAAGTTGGGGAAATATTCACTTTAATTTAGTCATATACTCCCTCCATTTTCTTTAAGTGTCCCATGGAAAAAAAAAGTACATATATCAAGGATTAAGGAAGTTGGAGTATTACTTTTGTGCCCATATTTATTATTTTTAAAGTGTAATAAATTTATTCTCAAATTTTGAAATAGTACATTTAAAAAGGGGTAAAGTAGGAACTTTATCATTTTTTATTCTTAAATTTTTAAATAGGATACTTAAAAAGGAACAATAAATTTATCTTAATAGGACACTTAAAAAAACGGAGGGAGTATATATGTATTACCGAAGCGCAACATTTTTAGCCCAATATAGGCAACATTTCGGTGAAACTCTTGAAATTCAGGCTTTTACGGTAAAGGGATATTTATATACCATCGCCTATGTGCAAAATAATAATAATAATAATAATAATAATAATAATAATAATAATAATAATAATAATAATAATAATAATAATAATAATAATAATAATAATAATAATAATAATAATAATAATAATAATAATAATAATAATAAATCATGCAATTATTATGAAATTTTATTTGCATGCAAATAAAATGTTTGTGAATATATTTTGAAGTTTTATAGTTCATTAATGATATATATGGACGGGCCGGTAAACCACACTTGAAAGCCTGAATGTGATGGACTCAAAATTATAAAAATATCGGATCGAACTTAAGATTTTGATTTTAGGAAATATACGCACTTTTGGGTTATATTTTTGAAAAAACATGGGGCTCTAGAATCGCGATATTATCGCCACAAAGAGAAGGAAAGAAAAGAGACTAAAATCAGTAAATCACATTTTTAAGTGTTTCTTTATCGTTGAGGTATTTTTCTTTTTTTAAGACTATCTTTAACCGATAGTTGTCACTTGTCAACTTGTCATACACTAATAATCGATGTTATATAGTTCAATTCATTTGTTACACAGCACGATTTTTTTTTATTTTTTATTTTTGTTTATTTCCTAACTATATATCTGCAATATTAATTAATACTATGTACGTTTCAGAAAATTTTAGGGTTTAGGCCCAACCGCCCATGAAGAATTCAGCTTGTTTCATTGTTTCAAGAGAAGGGTCCAATAGATAAATATTACATTATCCGTCTCTTAAAAATATACACATTTTATCATTTTCAACAATTTCATAAATATATATATATATATATATATTGATTTTTCATTTTTGAACGTTATCTCACCCGATTCTTTTTTTTTTCATATTTATTCACAAAAAAATCATCATGGCTCATCACATTACACTCCCATCTAACATAACACTTTATAAAATTAACCCCCTTTTCACTTCTAATATATTTTCATCTAATATTTATTAAAATTTGTGTCACTTATTTCACCATTTTTTTTAAGAAATGGAGAAAGTATTAAATTTTGAATTATATAGTATATAATTTTGAATTTTGTGTAAGTTTGGTGATCGAATGAAAGATAAATTTCATTCATAGCTGAGGGAGGCACATGTACATATTAATTTTGAATTTAGTGAAGTTTGGTGACATTAACACGTGGATTATTCGTATAGGAGGGAGGCACGTGTACATCTTTAGTAGAATGTAAAAAGAATAAAATGTTGTTTTTGATTTAATGTTATTTTAAATTTGTATTAGTTCGTGTTATTCAAATTTCTTTAGAGCTAGCACCTGGGAAGAATGGTACGATTACTCCATTTTGCATCATTCGTCCCAAGGTTATAGAATGAAAAGAAATGATTTGAGAAATCTGGTAGCTTTGATTTTATCCCCCGCTCTTGGGCTTGCTGTGTTGAGTCGTCGGTGGCGTGGGTTGTGTGTGGTGTGGTGTTGTGTGGGTTGGGCTGAGTCGAGCGGCGTCGGGATGACGGCGAGCTTACTGCCGACCATTCGGCCGAATACAGGAGAGAGGGAGGCGCCGGAGTGTGCAGAGGAGAGAGAGAGCTATGGGACAAGCCGTCGCCAAGGAGGAAGGCGGAGGCGTTGATTCTCACCGCCGCTACGTCGTCGGGAGAGGTTGACCAGAGGCGGCGCTCCTCGCCGGGGATGATGGAGTCACAGCGGTGTCGTTTGGTCCTATTTGTGTGTGTGCGTGTTTGATTGACTTTTTTTTTTTTTTTTTTCTCCAGAGATCCCTCGCCTCTATGCTCTCTATTCAGGCCGGTGAAAGTCAATTGCTTTTCTTGGTTGTCTTGTGAAGAAAAAGGGGGCAAGGGGTTGGGGGATGAGCTGTGAAGAAGAAATTGTGAACAAGAAGGGGGGGGGGGGGGTGTGCTATCAACAAAAAAGTGGTGGGGGTTAGGGAAGTTTACACGTTTCATTGCTGGTAGCTAGTTTTTATTTTTTTTTTAATTTTTTTATATTTCTTAAATTAAGGTTAAAAAGGTAATTTGCTATTTTTTTTTTTTTGGTAAATTTGTTAATTTAATCTTAAGTTATATATTGTCTATCAAACAAAAAAAATTAGTTATCTCAAGGATTCTATCTTAACTATCAAACACCTATAAAATATTAACAATTTCACTCAATCTATATTATTTATCTAGGTTTTATTTAGCATCCCTTATCTCATCTCAGCTATCAAACACACCCTTAGTGTCACATTAGCTGATAACAAATATTCATTGGTTCTTCTTGTGTCAGGAACGGTTACAAGACCATTTTTAGGTGCGCCACGTACTATCAGCTAAAAAAACCATTTTTTGTCTTTTTCTTTAGCTCAGAATCCGATTTCTTCGGGTTATCTTCTTCCTTAGCTCTCTTAGTTTTATCTGCAGCTCTGCAGTCTTAAGCTTTTCGAATTGATCTGTCGAATCACCAAATTTCTTTTCTTCGATTTCTCTTGGTTTCTTTAGAGCCATCGTGTCAAATCTGAATGGACTTGATTCCGTTGAGTCTCGTTCCAAATGGGTGAACCATAATACCATACTCGTCACTTGCTTTTGTGGTATAAATAGATTTTATGTAGGCTTCTTAAATGTAAAATTAGAACAAATAAGCCTACCAACTTTTTTTATTTTTAATTTTTAGAAAAACATTTGAGTATAAAAAATATAAACCACGTGTATTTTATGCTGAGGTGGCAGACGCCGTGGCCGTCGGCATCAAATTCACAAGGACCATACCTGTATTGACGTTTGCAAAGAGATAACCGGTCGCAGGCAGCTGCCTACTGCAAGAAATTTTATTTCACCAATTAATTTTCAATTGAAAATTATTGATTTGATTGAATAGATCCATCTGATTGATGATGAAACCCTAGAATTGTAAACCTTTCCCCTCTATATTGAATTGAATAGATCCATAGTTTGTTCTCTATTCTCTTGTTTGCCGGATTGGATGTGAAATCGGATCGATTCTGTTTATTGATTCCGATACTGTGCAGTATTAATAATTTTTCATTCCATAATCAGTGGGTTAAATTAATTCTTTAGATTCTGCATGAGAAAAGTGGTGGCGGCGGAGGGATCGGATACACAGTAGAGAGAAGGATTTCTTCTTGGTTGGGGGCGCAACATGTCTGCCGTTGTGTGCGGAAAGAGATCAAACATCTTCGAGGAATCGCCGTCGTCGCCGCCAGTCTCCAAGAGAATCCGCTATTTGTCTTCGTCTTCCTCGTCTCCAGGCCGAGCTTTCTCTCCGCCGCGGGTTGCCGCCGCTCCCGCTTGCTGGTTCTCCAACTCGTCCGCGCCGCTCGATCATCTTCTCGCTCTTTTTCCTGACATGGACAGACAGGTCTTTGTTTTCCCTTGTTTTAATTTCTGGAATAATTATATGCTTCTATCCTGTTAATTTGGGGGCCATTTGGGTCCGGGATTTTGATGCTGCAGCGATGAGTTTCGGCTTGATTTCCTGCAATTCTTATTAATGATATTTGGTGTTGATAATTAGAAAGGTAGTTTCTTGGGGGCAACAAACATCAGCTCCAATACTTCATGGATATTTTACTCAAATTTTGGGCGACCTGAAAAAAATCAAAATATATCGAGGAAATTTCTAGATATTACTTTCCTTCTACATGACTGATACGCCACCCTCAAATTGTTGATTATTCAAAATCAGTATAACATCTGCAGATATATCATTACTAATATCAGTTAGGGCAAGGATCAAAGGAACTTCAGTAAACTATACGAAAACTATTGAGGAAATATGAAAAATTGGACTTCTTCTTCAACATTTACCAATATGAATAGTCATATATCTTTTGATATTGCCTGAACACCAATGATTCAAACTTGTGTAGGAGCAGCCATGATGGAGCATTTTTGTTGAAATCTCACACTTGTGTATAGTGAACTGAGACTTTTCATGTCCCTTGACAAGACTAAGATGTTTAATAAGATATAGAAAACTAACTAGGAGTATAAATTATGCAGCTTTGGCCTTTATGAGTGTGTCTTATTACCTCAAAGACAACTTCTTTATACTTACAAACTTGTTGTTAATTGTCCCTCAGTCTTGCGAAAAGAACTTCATCATGCGTGCATTTTTACTTACTCAACCTGTAGGAGTCCTTCAAAAAATAAGACTGAATCCACAAGCAGTCGCTTCCAGAAACATTTTATAAGTCTTTCATCCCATTTGGCTATTTCCACTTGATACACTGCAGAGAAAAGGGGCGTTAACTCATTTTCTGATCAAGGATTTATAAAGTACTATAGATGAATTTCATGAGCAAGATCAGCCTCCAATTCATCGAGATAAAACTTAGAACCAAATATTGTTGAAAAAATAGATAGGTGTGTTACTTGAGACAGTTGTTCATTTAAAAGAGTTTACTAAGGGTTATTCTTGTCAACATGAAAGCAATTGCTACATCCATCTCACAAAGAATTTATAGTTTAGTGGGAGTTATTTTAATTGGATGACGGTGTATATATGAGCAGATCTTCTTTTCTTCTGCTTCATATACTGTATTCATATCGCAGTTGGTAGCCACATATGTGTTCGGAAGGTGTGATAACTGATAAGGTCGTATTCTTTTTTGAGAACTTTTGAGGGATTACTGCTCGGGGTAAAAGCTGAAGAAATTACTCAATCTGTTCTGCAAAGAATGTCATAATTATTATTGGTAGTTGATTGAGCCATTCTTTGAAATGAGAAGTTAATTCACATTTCCATCTAAGACTTGTTATTTGTTAATTTGTATAGCCGAAGGAACTCAGAGTCTATTTGAGACACAAAGTCTGTCGGTTGTCTGTAAAATTGTAATGAAAAAATAAATATGACATAAGATGACCACAGCTTGACCTAAGGATTTGAGTTAAATTGAATTCTACTCAGGGAGTTCACACATGTCAATTCTGGAAGAGTTCTCTTGAAAGTGTTGTAATTCATGTTGGTTCCTAACTTTCATAGAAGAAATACTTGATCGTATTAATTGATCATATCTTTTGTAACAATATGCTTTTTTTCTTTTTATGCTTATACATTGAAGTGGATTCAGTTTTATTTTTAATGTTCTTGGGCCTACTTATGATAGCAGAATCTTTATTTTTCAATAGATTCTGAATTTTTTTTGTTAAAGCTCGCTTCATTTATGCCAAAACTCTGAACTCTGAAGCGTTCATAATATACGTCACTATTATTCACCAGTGCCTTATGTTTGAACTCTGATTATTCCTTGTATCATATAGTTAAAATGATTTTACTATGCGCCATTTAAAAGTGCATTTCTTGCTGATAATATAAATAGGAAGAAGGTATGTTTTGGATATTATTACTAAGTGTGAGCTACTTCTTCATGTTTTTTTTTTTTTTTTTTTTTTTTTTTGTGGTGTCGTAGTTTGTAAAGCTTAGGTTAGTAATAAAGCTGAGACATTATCATATGGTCACCTAACTGGAAAATTTCTGTACCCGAACATTTAATAGAAGCTTAGATTTTTTCAGATTTTTTTTCTTCCTGAAAATATTTGATTGAGTAAGTTATTGCATTCCAATTACTTGAATAACCTTATTGTTCTAAGGATGTAATATAAAAAACCCAAAACCGTCAGGAGTTTTTAGGCATTTCATTATTTCCATTTACCTTTTCTGGTATTAATTGATTTTGTTGTTCTGAGCTGGATACCGATGACCTCATTAGCGGCTATTATTATCTAACCTGGAACCATAAGTGCGATGATGACTTGTCATGATCTGCATTTTCTGTGGCCTATTTTATGCCTTTTAGAAAGCATGAATTCTGTATTTGGCATCAATCAAGCGTTTGCTTGATTAGATGAACCCATGTTCCCTTACGCAGATCCGAATTTGGTGCGGATTAGTTCTACTTTTCTGTAAATTGGAATGTCCATTTTCGTTTTCTGCTCATGCTTTTATAATGTACCATGATAATAAACTTCGTGCAGAGGTTCTTTACGAGCGCACACACGCACATTCTTCCCATGGAGTTCTAAACTAAGTTATTGATAAGAAATTCTTTGATTTGTAGTTTCTTGAGAAAGCCCTTGAAGAATCTGGCGATGATTTGGATTCAGCGATTAAAAGACTAAATGAGCTTCGGTTGAGTGCTGCAGAAAGTGTATCTGATGTTACCCAGGAAATTAATGCTCAATTTTCTGCTCAAGGTTCATCTTTCTTTGGCTTTTCTTTGTAAATCTGTCTTTTGTCCTTCGTCTGTTGATATATGTTACAGATGCATTTTTATGTTTGTACGTTGGGCGTGAAACACTGGCAAATGTAAAGCCTGAAACATATTTTAGTGTATCCATTCCGTCTAAAGCCTCAAATGCTGCTCTCTGAGTACGTGCATAGTGAGTACGATATAGAAAATTTAGAAGTGTGATTGTCGGTGTTCAGTTAGACTCAACTTCCATAAGTGGACAGGAGATAGCCAAATATATATGTCTAGTAGTAAAAGTTCTTAATTCAGTACAGCCCCTTTAACGCGCTTAATGAATTAGAGCAGGGGTTCTGCCTATTTTGCTGTTTCTCATTCTACCATGAAACCTGCAGTTTCTACCACATGTAATTTAGGATTGGCCTTAAGCCATAGGCTCAGATCACTTCAGTTTGGTTCTGGTAAGTTGGGTGTTGAAGAAGGGCTGGTCCTTCCTAAAGTTCTATTCTGCTCTCGAGATCGAGGGGCCTGGATGCTCGCTTCCTCTCTTTAGTGATATCAGCTTCGGCACTATGAATTTACCCCATTAAAAATCAAAGAATAACCATTACTTTTTCCAAGCCCTTAGAAATTTTACTCAATATTTTAATCTTCAAATCTTAATTGCATAGTGAAGTAAGTGTAATTCTGCGTTTGCAATCCTATGTTGCTCAAGGATATATGTGAAACAAGATGTACAATACTGCAGTAAAATGCGAATTTTTTATTACTTCTCTGCTTGACCCTTTATCCTGTATTTTATGTACTACACTAACATATATTGTTGCAATCCTAAATTTTTCTGTGCTCTATTCAAGAAGTATATCAGTTTAGTTTGGCAGAGAGTAGTTTCTCGGAGATGGTGTCATGTCATTTTCTTTGATTAAGAGAAGTATTCTGCAAAGAGATCGATTCTAGACAAATATTTTCTCTACGTTTTATGCTTTCTAGATTTTTTGAGATCCTGCTTCTTCTTTATTTTGGTAGACCTTACGATATTTATTAGTCCATCTACAAACTCACTTTTCACCAGAGGATTGAAGATTTTGTGTGCAGTTCTTTTTGAATACTGTTGGTTTTGGACAACATGTTAAATGGTTTGTTCAAGATACATGTGCAGTTGGAGATAGCGAGAGCAGTGCTAGAAGAGAGGAATCATCTGGTGGAAGTAGTTATCCTGCCAGTGGTGCGGAGTGGGTGGAGCTCTTGGTGGGAGAAGTGATAAATGCGTCGAATGTAGAGGATGCTAAGGCACGTGTGTCACAAGCCCTTGAGGCATTGGAGAAGTCCATTTGTGCAAATGCAACTGAAGATACTGCCCGAAGCTTTCAGAAGGTATGTCGATTTGTCAATGCTAGTCACGAAGCTTTTCATGAATGGGGAGTCATGAATATTTACATAAAATACATATGCTCGTCATTATCTCTAGGAGAACCTAATGCTAAAGCAGCAGCTGGAAGCACTCATTCACGAGAACACGATTTTGAAGCGGGCAGTTTCAATCCAGCACGAGCGACAGAAGGAGTTTGAGGAAATGGGTCAGGAGATGCACAAGCTGAAGCAGCTTGTATCTCAATACCAGGAGCAAGTTAGAACTCTTGAGGTCAGATTCACAAGCTAATTATGCATATGTTTTCGTTTGAAATTTATAAAATAATGTGTTTTTGCAGTTTTGTTCTAAGCAAGCGATTGGTAATTTGAATTTGAGCAGGTTAACAACTATGCTCTAGCGATGCACCTGAAGCAGGCTCAACAAAATAACTCAATCTCTGGGCGTTTTCACCCCGATGTGTTTTAGCTAAAAACCTCATCTCTTATCATTCATGATATACATGGCTCTATCATGTGCCAATAAGATTCAACATGTCACTTTTTTTTTTTTTTTTTTGACTGAATGCATCCCTTGATCAATCTAGATTTTTATGTTAATTTTTTTTTTTTCAATACTTTTAGTCATTTCATTCCTATATTTTATTATAATTATTTGAGTATTAACATTCCGGCATGCAAAAGCAGTGGATACTTCTTGCGTCCAAATGTAGCTTAAAGTGGTTGTGAATTGTGATGAAACAAATGATAAAACAACTTATCGCGGCGAATCGCATTTAAGCGTTAATTGTCAAAAATTCAAGCACCTATCTTTTCAGCTCAGTTGGAAAGACGGTTTTTCTCGATCATTAGATAGAGATTTTTTTTTTTTTTTTTTTTGAAATGCAAATGTGGATCTCTCTGACACAGTTTGGCTGATATTGCTCGTAGACACGAAAAAAATCAGCATTTCTGTTGCAAGACGCTTAATGGAAAGCGTGAGAGGAGGTTTGGAAATAACGGAAAGCCCAATTTTCTTCCTTCAATTAAGCAAATTTTTTGTTTATTCTGAGACATAACTGCAGTGTAGATTGAATTCGGCTTTTTGTTTTTGTTTCTTGTGTGATCCCACGAGGCACAAGCTCAATTATTAAAATGGTTATTTACACGTAAATACACAAGCTTTCAGTATTTTTTAATTTTTCCTACGAATTGTATTTTTTAAATATAAATACACGAATTTTGTGCTCGTTTTAATTTTTTTCATGAAACTTATTTTTTCCAAATTAATGTTGACGTGTCCGTCGGAGCTGTCACGGTACAATGACCGGTCAACGATCTTACTTATTTTTTAGTCATTTGCATGTAAATACACAAACTTTTAGCATTTTCTAGTTTTCCCATGAACTTTATGCTTTTCTTATTTTTCCCACGAAATTTATTTTCCCCATATTTCTCACTCAATGATAGAATTTTTGGATCCAAATATCATATTAAGGCTTTTCAATTTCTCTTTACAATAACAACAAATTAAATTAACATTTTAACCATAATCAATTAAGTGCAAACTCGTTGAGAAATATGGCATGATAGAACTTTCGGATCCAAATATTATTATTAAAGATTCTCAATTTCCCGATACATTAAAAACATTAAATTAACATTTTAATTTTAACCAATATTGCAACATAACCAATATTTCAACACAAACGAATTGACAAATATGAGGGAAATGATTTTTGAGGGAAAAAATGAATTTCGTGGGAAAAATCAAAAGAGTTTTAAGTTCGTAGAAAAAATTAGAAGAATATTAAGTTCGTGGAAAAAAAAATTAAAAAATGCTAAAAGTTCGTGTATTTACTCGCAAATAACTTAAATTAAAAATTGACATGTTTATGCCACGTAGACAATAATATGCTACGTAGAAGCCAAGTCAGTTACAATTTGATCGGAATTGCTCGCAAAATATTTGTATTTATATAGAAAATAGACGAACACAAAATTCATGTATTTATATTCAAAAAATAAAATTCATAGAAAAAAAATACTGAAAATTCGTATATTTACACGCAAATAACCTTTATTACAACTCAATCTCTGGAAGAAACAGCAGAAACACATAACTCCAAAGGGGGAGGGGTAATCCAGTCATTTTCATCCGAATTAATCTTTAATCCCAACCCTCAAAAATCAACTTCTTCAACATTTTATTGTTACGTAAAATGTGAACCATATCTTGAAAAATCAAAAGTAAAAATTTATTTATCCAAAAAGATATGCGCGAAAGAGCGAGCGACGATACTCCGGTGTTGGCATCCGCAAAGTTCCAAGGGAGACGTGCACCGTACGATCTAAGAAAAGTCAATGCGAGTTAAAAAAGTATGCATGTTCACGTGACACCATCATGTGCTCTGATTCACACTTGATTTTTTTTACTGCACCGTGGATCTGCCGTAAATTCGGGAAAAGATTCCATCCGATGTCGTTTCGAGGGTTGCTTTCCTTTTGTTTTTTCATGTGTGCTGTGCTGTCGTTTCTGCCTTTTTCGACAAAACATTTTTTGTGTGTGTGCCTACTCGTGTTTCTCTCAGATTTTTGGTACCTCACGTTCAAATGTCGATTTCGGTTTGCATCAAATTTTCTCCATCTAATTATAATAACAATAAATCTATGCAGCCACATTGTGGCCACCCACACATTAATATAATAAAGACAATCTTGATTTATTTAATTTATTTTTTTAAATAAAAATAGGATTTAGTTAGTTTATTATATTCTCTACATTGTACTTATTTTTTTAATTTTTTTTTGCATTTTTTATTTTTAATTTATTTTTTAATAAAAATAAAAAAGTTACCAAAAAATTGCAAAAAAATAACTATTGTGTAGAGAATATGATAAAATAACTAGCTAGTCATTTTTATAGACTTGTTTAGGATAACTCCACTTAAAATACTCACTGAATTCGAGGCATAGTTCATATCGTCATTCCTTCCTTTATTTATTAGGAATTCATGAATTTAAAATGCATAAAAAAGATGATGATGAGGTTTAGTCCAAGTAGGTAAAGCAGAGATACCAAAAATCCATGTTTAATTACAAGTCTTTTGGTTCTATTTCCACACACACACACACACAAAAAAACTACTTAGAATTATTTTTAATATTTAATCAATTTATAACATGATGTGTTTTATATCTAAAAAATGTATAATGAAGCTTTGAATGCCTCCCCTTTAATCATTTTCATATATTTCTGCACCAGGAGGTGAAGTTCAATTATTATGATATCTCAGCTTATATTTGTTTGTTCCCTCAAAAACGCTTATAGCTAGTATTTGTTTAATACTAGTAGCAATTAATATTTTATCCCCTAACTTTATGTCTAGATTTTATCATATCTGAAATGCTATTCACATATAAGCTTCCTTTTTGTGTATGTCTTTTCCATCTTTTCATTTCAAGAAAAGTTAAGTTAGAATTTATCATATTTTTATAACCATAAAGATTATAAGACACATATACTTTTAATCCACTCGCAATGGCAAGTTGGCTAGTGGCAGCAGTACTACATAGTGTCATAATCATACACTAGTATTTTATGCATGATTTCGCCACATGCATGTTAATTAACCATAGTAGTAAATAATAATCTAATTAAAGATCTATATAAGTCCATGGATTATAAAATATATACTACATCATAATTAATGTTTAAATTGCAGGGGAAAACGATATACAGTCTTTTCTTTTTGTTCTTCTTTTGAATATATATACACACAATGACACAATTTATTATTAAAAACTTGAGCATTTCTTGAGACCTCGTAAATGCAAAAAGTAAAAACTCCAATATTATCTGCCAACATATGTAGTGTTGGAAAGAAATTCATTGTTTGGATTGGGTGGTGATGATTTGTTGATGTGAAAGCTAGCTAGTAAGAATTATCCGAATGAAATTAAGTGGCTCAAACAATTTGGATAGGAGGGTATCTGTATGGAGGCATTACGAATCAAGAAGACGAAGACAACACACATTTTATTTTCTAAATACATCAATAATATATTGTTAATTTAATTGTCGACTAATCTTTTTTTTGTCTTTACACAATTGGCCAAGAACCTAGGAAGTGGGCTGAAAGTAGCAATATTGTAAACGATGGATGATGTTACACTCATAATGCTTATATTGTGTTAATATATAAAAATGCCCACTTCTTATAAAAACTTGTAAAATTGCCCATTTTTATTTATAAAAATGGGCAGTTTTACAAATTTTTATAAGGATGTGGGCATTTTTACAAATCCCCCTTTCTAATTTGTATCTCACACACACACACACACATAATATATATATATATATATATATATATATATATATATATATTACGTGCAGGGGCGGAGCCAAGGGGGGGGCAGTGGGGTCACTGGACCCCCCTGGAATTTTGAAAATTTCGCAGGGGTATTTTGGTAATTTTACATATATTAATAAAAATTAAAATAAATATATATTTTATATTAATTTTTTAAAAAAAAATCTCTGTTTCATTCCAGCCCTAGCGTGTTTCTTCTTTTTTTTTTTTGAGCGCACCCTACTGAAAAGCTCGGCTGCTCCCACCTTGGCTCCGCCCCTGTTCCGCTGGCTTCGATTTTCACCGGCAACCTGTCTTTCTACCGCCGTCGACATCTCCGTGCCGCGTCGCTCACTGTCTTCCACGAAGGTAAGTTCGGTAACTAATTAATTAATTTGGTTGAAGAAAAGCTCAAATGCATCTTTAATTTGGTTTAATCATATTCGACATCCTCCTGAATTTGAATCATATTTGAAACTTGGTGACTTTTGTTGTTTGATTAATTAAATGGGCCGAAGCCGCCGAATAGAATGAGAATGGCTGAATTTGAATGGTAGTTTGATTTGAGGGTAGTAGTGCAGTAGTGTTTATTATTAAGCTTTAATTTGAATGACCTCCTAATTTAGTAATGATAGTGCGCTAGTGCTTTGATTTGAATGGCGAATTTTGTTTAAGTTTCATATGTAGCAGACTAGCAGTAGTTTGGGACCTTGGGATTAAATGCTTGTTTTTCTTAGGATGTCAGATTGAATGTTTTTTAGTATGTTAAGAATTCAATTCCTATTTTCAATTATTTCTTTTAATTGATTGAAATATATGCTTTATATTGACAGGACGTAGTAAAAATGAAACGGTATTTTCATCACATACCTTCAACAAGTGTAGATGGTTCATCTTCAACGGTTAATGGTCCTACTACACATGTTCATCTTCGATGTTAGTTAAGTTATCATTGACTTTACCAGTTGCTACTGCTACAGTTGAAAGAGCCTTTTCAGCAATGAAGATCATCAAGAGTGTTCTTTGCAATCGTATGGGAGACAATCTTTTGAACGATTGCTTAGTACCTTACATCGAAAAGGATGTGTTTGTAAATGTTACTAATGAAGCTATTATGCAGAGGTTTCAGAACATGAAAAACAGGAGAGAAATGTTATGATTTCTGAAAACAATTGTTTATTTTGTTTATTTGACTTGTTATGTAATTTAAATGACATTATAGTTGTGTTAATGATTATTATTTATTTTTATTTTTTTTTTATTTTTTTATTTATTTTATTTAAAAAAATTTGGACCCCCCTGAACTCAAAGTCTGGCTCCGCCCCTGATTACGTGTATATTAAAATTAGGCCCATGCATATAATAGAGTCTACCATCTTGCAAGGACATGAGAAAATGAGATGAGATCAACTAGTTGTCAATTCAAACAATATGATATGATGAAATTAATGAAGATATGGTGGAAATGTGATCTATCGTGAAAAAAAATGTCAATTCAAACAAACCCATTTTCTGCTTTGTGGTTGGCCTGAGTAAGGAAAGTATAATTTATTATGGAAACTCGAGTGATTATGAATTTGAATTTTGCTGATAATTTTGAGCAAGTTTATGTAACTACACGACTCATGCACCTAATTGTTACGTATTTGTTTGTCTTTTTATGGTGGGGCTAGTGAATTATTAGTTAGATATATGAAAATTAAAAACAGATTTACGAGAATACTAGCTGATTATTAGTTACAATAAAATGTTTCAACAGTGACATGATTTTGGACAAATGGTTCAAAATAAAAATATCCACTTAATGATGACTTTTAAAGCAAATGTAAAATGTAATGATGAATTATTATTTAATTAATATATATATGAGAGCGCTCCAACGAAATCCCCTATATATGTGATGAGAATTTAGATTATTTTGTACGTGTTGATTTCATATATCATATGGCTGATATTTATCTCGAGGGTGAAAATTTTTAACAGCATTTGAATCTTGAAGAGAGCGAAAATTTTACGAACTTTTTTAATATTGTCATTCATCAGTATATACTACCTTGTTAAATATTATATACTGTCTTATTCGTTGTACTCGTGATCTCACGAAAAATAGCAATCTCACTAGAGTACACTCCTATATATATAATCAATCAAAATTCTTATTAAAAATACAAATATTTAATGATTTTTTTGTTCCCAATATATATATATATATATATAGTGAGAGAGAGAGAGAAAATATATCTTTTTACACCAAAGCATAAAACATAGAAGTTTTTTATACCCATCCATAAGAGTATAAGTTTTTCATACCAAAATCAATCAAAAGACTAAAACACCCCTACATAAAAGAGTATAAGTTACGGCTGTCACACGATGGCAAGACATGGTCGTGTAGCCACCGTGTGCAACCATTGTGTGCACGTATATATACCACTAATTGTACACACGAAGGCTCAAGACACGGTCGTGTAGCCACCTAAATCCATCGTGTGCACAAAATTATGCACACGATTGCTTTAGGTGGCTACACGGCTGTGTCTTGTGCACACGATGGCTACACGATCGTATCTTTCCATCGTGTGCATGCCGTAACTTATACTTTTTTATTTCTTTTAACTTATTAATATATAGTAAGGGTAATGTAGTAATTTAACACTTTTGGTATAAAAAACTTATACTTTTATGAATGGGTGTAAAAAACTTCTATTTTTTATTATGTGGTATTTAAAAAGATTTCCCCCATATATACACACACACACACACACACAAAATTATTAGTATATTAAAATTATGGAATGAAAAATATAAAAAGGGTAAGAATATTATTTTATAGTATTAAAAATTGAATATTTAATACATTTAATCCAAATCAAATTTATCCAAATAGTATCACCCTTTTTTACATATAAGACTCGTTTGGTACGCAGTATGAGATAAGGTGTGATATACATTGACCGTCATGTCTTTTACTATATATCATATTAATATCATTTTTGGTAGAATGCATAAAAATATTTGTAAAATATAATATATTGTTTGGTACGATGTATTAAGACTATATAAAGTTAATAATAATTATAATTAAGATTTATATTATGTATACCACCTCCGTAGGTGGCAGGGACGAGTTTGGAGGGTTAAATTTATTGACTTATGGCTTCTTAACATATTTACACGGGGTTCACGAGCATTGCGTATGTCATTTAAGGGCGAGAGCACTCGAACCAAATTTTTTATAATATTTCGTACAATTCATTTTCATGCATTTTTTAATAATCACTTAACATAATAAATATTTATTTGCAATTCAATTAATTCAACAACAAATATATTGAAAGCATATAAAGACCTTCTTCTATAAAAAAAATTAAAAAAAAATATTTCATCTTCTAAAAAGAATAAATTAGTTTTTATTATTAATAGTTCATAATTTTATTTTAACTTAAAGATTTACTCAAATTCAACATTAAAAATTAACTAAAAAATGAAAATAGTATAAATATAGCAAATCAATGTAAAATATTAAGCAATTAACAATGGATACTATAGTTATTAAAACTTTAATTATAATTTTTATTATTACTATATTTATTTATTTATAATTAATATATATATATATATATATATATATAAACTCAAAAATTGGGAGGGGCTTCAGCCCCCTTTAACCCCCTCTGGATCCGTCAGTGGTAGATGATATACAGAATCCCTTAAAAACTCGTGTAGATCGTATTATTATCAAATAAAATATTAAAATATTATAAATATATTATACACCCCGGTCAATCGGTAATCGTACCAAATGAGGCTATACAATATTTTGATGAGGTAATCCTAACACAACGTGAATTGTGCCAACAATATTTAAAGTGAATTGTGCCAACAATATTTAAAGTGACATGTGAACAATAATGTACCACAAGGCCCATCCACGCACATAAAGGAGTACCATAAATTAAGATGAGTTATTATTAAAATCTTGATTCATAAATCATAGATTTACAAAAGAATTAAGGGTATATATGTCTTTATATATTTAATAACTATAAAAACTATATTTTTTTTAATAGCAAGATAGTTATTTTGTCTTGTATACAGTTAAGTTGGCTTTCCCTTCATTATTGGAACTAAGTTTTCAAGTAAAATGATCTAGTACGTTGATGAAAATATATTTAATTAATTTTCGATTACATATCAAGTATCAACAATACAACTTTCACTTGAATGCAAAAGTTATACTCCCTTCATCCCTGAAATAACTTCTTCTTTGAAGACGGCACGAGTTTTAACAAAAAGTTGTAAAGTGTATTGATAGTGAAGAAAAAAATGTTATAATTATTATTGGAAGTTGTGAAAATGTATTATAATTAGTATTGAGAGTGGTGAAAAGTGAAAAGTAAGAATAAATAAAGTATTATTAGTGGTGTGGTAGTTGTCCAAAAATGGAAAGAAAGAAAGAGGAAGTTATTTGGGGGACGTCTCAAAAAGGAAAAAGATGAAGTTATTTCAAGGACGGAGGGAGTAATTTAATTTTATTCTTTAAATATGAAAAATTTGATATCCTAAGGTAATACTATATGGAAGTATTAATGGAACTGGATCATCATTTGAGCTTTGTATACTATTATGTTACTCTTGCATTTGACTATTATTTATAGGGTAAATTGCATGAAAATACTTGACTTTATTCTAAAATTTGATTTTTTGACATAATTTTTAATTGTAGCAAAAATATTATGACTTTTCAATTGATGGCAATGTCGGTCCGGAGACATTTACCAACTAAATTAAATCTTACTCCCTCCGTCCCAATAAATGTGGCCACTTTCTTTTCGGCACGGAGATTAAGAAGGTGATTGTTATGTTTTAATTATGTGTGGTCCACCAAAATTAAAGAGTTAATTAAGTGTGGAAAACATTCTTCTTCTCACTTAATCTGTTCCACAGTTTGCCGCCGCCGACGGTAACGGCGAAACCGGCGGTCGTCCCTCACCCCTCTATCAAATCGCAAATCAGACCAAATTGCATAGCCAGAAACCAAAAACTAAAAATCAAAAACCAAAAAATTGCATAGCCAAAAACCAAATCAGACAAATCGCATAACCAAATTCGTCGTCGGGAATCGAGGCCAAGGGCCGCGATTAAAGTGCCTGGAATCAGGGGATATGGAGCTCGGCGGCGACAGCCCTATGGCTGTGCAGTCGCCGAACTTGAAGGAGAGGTAGAGGCGGAGATGAGAGGTTTTGGGGCGTACGGCGGTGGCTGGTTCGCTAGCTACTACGTGCGGTCGCCGAAAATCAAAGTTGAGACGGTGAGTTTAGATCTAGGGTTTGTGAGAGAAGGGCGGCGCCGTAGCTGGGGAAACGAGCGGCGGTGGTCGTCGGTGTTTGTGTTCTGTGGAGGGTCAGACGGAAATGGAGAAGAGAACCTCTGCGGCGGTGGAGCCTTCAAAGAGAGAGAGAGATCTGCTTCAGTAAATAAATGAGGGGAAGAAGGAGGCGTCGGCGGTCGTGGCTGACAGCGATGCGGCGGTTGACGGTGGCTAACGAGTCGGTGGAGAAGCGGAGGAGGAGATCCATCGGAATGGTCCTCTTCCAGCAAGGGTCTATGGTGTGGGTAGGGGGTGGGGGACGGCGGCTGCTGGCGGAGGCAGCGGGGCGAGAGAGAGAGAGAGAGAAAAAGCAAGGTGGTGGGCGGTGGGAGGCAACTTTTGTGTGTGTGGGAGTTTATTTAATTAGGGTTTAGGTTTAGTTAGATATTTTAATTAGATTAATTAATCAGACTTAATTAAAGTAAATATTTCTATTTTAAGAAAGTGGCCATTTTAGTGGGACAAACCAAAATGGAAAGGTGACCACATTTATTGGGACGGAGGGAGTATTTGGCAGCTGTACTACCAACGTGGAAGCCGAAATGTCAACGCGGCATTAGAAATGCCAAATCACACCCACACACACTCTTCACTCTCTCTCTCACGCACCTCCCCCTACCCACACCGAAGGCCCCGCTGCCATTGTCGCTGGCATCCTTTCAAATCTCCGATTAAACAACGACAGGCAAGCCCACCGCTGCTGCTCAAAGTCTCTCACCCTCAATCTTGCTCCGATTAGTTGGCGATAGGGTTGTCGCCAACCGGAACCCTAGGCCCCAACACCAGTCACTTAATTCATCGCCCTTCTTGCCGCCAACTGGAACCATCGCCATCTTCCCCCCACTCATTTCCCTCGACCTCTCCCCTTCGTCTTATCTTTCTCATCTCCCTCTCCCTCGTTTCTCACACACAAAACACTCACGCACACTAAACACTATCGCCGTCTCCTTTCAAATCTGGCTAGCTAAACAATGACAGACAAGCCCACCGCTGCTGGTCGAAGTCTCTCACCGTCCCTCTTGCTCCTATTAGTCGGCGATAGGGTCGTGGCTGGAGAAGATGCGGCGACGCAAGGGGTTGGGGAGGGGAAGGGTCTGCGCAGTGGGCGAGGAGGGGGTTGGGGAGGGTTACGTGTTGCGCAGGTGAAGGGAATGGTGATGTAAGCAGTAAACCCTAATTTAATTTAGCTGAAAAATGTCTCCGGACCGACATTGCTATAGTCGTAATATTTTTGCTACAATTAAAATTAAAGTTTGTCAAAAAAATCAGATTTTGGAATAAGGTCGGGTATTTTCATGCAATTTACCCTTGTTTATAATGACAATGCTATAAATTAAAAAATTATTTTAATTATGTATTATTGCACAATAAAGAACTAAAGTTCAAATTCAACAAAAATTTGTTCATAGTTCTTTCCAACGCATTTAAAAGATTGAAAATTAGGTCACAGTTTTGAAGTTTGCTACTTATATTTTAGCTAAGTAGAGTGAATATTTATATAAAAAAGTGTTGTGCCGTGGATGTTTCATCTTCGCCATTAATAAACTTAGCTTTGTCCAGCTTCAAAGAATATAAGCAATCGCATTTGACTATTTGTTAAATAAAATTGTAATGTAATAAAAAGATGATATAATTATATTATATTATCATTTATTTTAAATTTTAATTTAAAAGAATATCATATGAATCTATAAAACTATGATAAATTGGACATCACTGACTAAAAAATATAGGTTCGCCACCGGTTCCAACAATACTGACTTTTGTCGCATAATAAGATACACATACTCCATCTGTTTCATAAGAGTGTGCATGGTTTTTAGTGACACAGATTTTAATAAATATTATATTAGTATGTTAGAGCATCTGCAACGCGATCCTGCAGGCGCTGGACCGAGTCGACGCCACGGGGGAGCCATGCACTGGCGTGCCGTCGCGGTGCGTGTTGGGCGCCTTGCCTAGTGCCGAGCACGATGGGGGTTGAAGCCGTGCGCGTCCGAAGGATGTGCCTATTTAATAAAAATAATAATTGAAAACGGTTGTTTGCGGAGAAATGGGGGAATCAGCAGGTTGGGGAAGAAAGAGGGGAAGAAAGAAAATAAAGGAAATGGCGGCTCGGGGTTGGTGGGTTAAAAGTCGGGTTTTTTATTTTTGTTTTTTTATTTTATTTTTATTTTTTACTTTTAAAATCCTAATTTTTTTAATTCTTTTAATTTTCACCTAATTTTTAATTATTGTAATGTTTTTAATTTTAAAATCCTATATTTTATTTTAAATGATGTAATACTAAATTTTTAATTTTAATGAAATGTTTAAATTTAAAATAGAAGAGTAAAAATAGTTTTTAAGGTTTTTCCCTTTGGGGTTTCCTTAAAAAGATTTTAACGAGACTCGGCCTAAGTCTGCTTCTTTGTGCTTTCAAGGGTTCTCTAGGTTTTCTTTTTTCCTTTTAATAAAATCTCAATTTAATAATAGAAGAGTAAAAATATGATTAAATAGAAATTGAGATTTTAGCGCCTCTTATATAACCAATGCACTATGGAGTGGAGGCGCTAAGGTAGGGACCACCAATTAGCGCCTCCCACTGCGAATGCTCTTATGAGTGGAAGAAGTGGCTTGCTTTTATTGTATTGTTATAAATAGGCTGATAAAGTAGGAGTTAAAAAATAAAGAATTTGTGATAAAGTGCCCAAAAATAGCAATGCATACTTTTGTGAAACATCCTAAAATGAAAAGAAGTGCACACTTTTATGGGACGGACGAAGCGAGTTTATATCACCGTCATCAATATTATTACTATGATCATATGGTTTTTCACATTTGAAAATCTTATATTCTTTGTTTATTTGTGCGTAATGCCAAATATACAATATGATCATTGATGTGACATTATATATACAAAATTAATAGAAAAATTACACCATCTTTTTTGTTGATAGACGAGCGCAAGATCCAAGCTAAACAATAAAAGAAACAAGAACACACAAATTTAACATGGTTCGGTCGACAGGACCTACATCCATGGAGGGTCAACCAATCTGTTTATTACTATCACCAAAAAAGGCAATCGAAAAATGAAAATTACAATTTCAACTCAAGAAACACAACTTGAGCTCAAGCTCCACAACAATGACTGAAAACTACAGCACACTCACAGTAAGAACGAAGAAGATGATAGCCTTCAGTTCTAACTCAACAATTAAGCTAAAAAACAGAAACATGCTAAAACGACGTCGCACTACTATTGCCCGTTATAACTGTCAATAGACAAAATAGTAGTTCAATCCTCCAAGTTTCAGAAAATAGCAAAATGCCCCCTGAGCTCGATAGCCTTGCATAGGGATGGCAGTGGATCTTGGACCCGGTCCAGATCCGTGGATTCAGATCCGTTTTTACGGATCTGGATCTCAATTTTTTGGACCCGACGGATCTGGATCTGGATCTCAGTTTTGAAAACGGATCTGGATCTGGATCTTGAAATTTTAGATCCGGATCCGGCCCAGATCCGACCCGTGGATCCGTTTTATTATATATATATTTTATATTTTATATTTAGTTTACTAATAATATTAACTAAATTAAAAATAATAAATAAATTATATTCAAAAGAATAAAAACTAAAAGTAATTAGATAAAAGTATTTTGTGTTATATTTTTCATGATGGAAATTAGATGTTGTTGATTTTGTGAAATTTTTTTAATTTAATTTAAAAATAGTAGATCCATGGATCTGGACCCGTGGACCCGCGGATCTGACGGATCTGGATCTGGATCCAAAATTTTCAGATCCACGAATCTGGATCTGGATCTGGATCTAGTATATGAAAACGGATCTGGATCTGGTATTGGCCAGACCCGGTCCAGATCCGGCCCGTTGCCATCCCTAGCCTTGCAATCAGCAACATTCACATTTTTCATGACCTTTATAATTTTCAACACGTCACGATCTTTAAATATTTACTATGTCATTTATTTCGAGGTGGAAATTACATGCTAGATTCCAATGTCAATTTTTTTCAAAAAAGTTGAAAATTCGGAATCAAATTGTAAATAGTTGACACACCAAGATGGTTTTAGTTGAAAATTCGGAATCAAAAAAAGATGGTTTTCATTCGTGTCCACTCCATCTCAAGAGAGATTCCACTGTGAAATCGATGGAGATCTCAAATCAAATGAATTATTAATCCAAAAGTGTTGATTGAATTATTTGATCTAATTTCTCGACTTCCAAGAATTCGTACCAATTGAATATTCAAAGTTAATTTTATAGTGTAGCTTAACTTTGTGACTATTTTGTCGTGTTCATTGCTCGTCACAGAATACAGTGCCTATGTGAGTATATATTTGATGAAATATATTTGATAGTACTTTAGTATGGTATAAATTTGCCTGTATTTATGTACGAAAGAGAACGTAACAAATGATTAATAGTAGCACTTTATGAAGTAATTTTATTAATGTGTATAGTTTATTCCTAGTACTGCTATAATGGTATGATTTTTATGTTGGCCTTTTAAGTTAGCATGATATGATTCAAAGAATCTGTATGAATATATGTCAATAATTATGTTGTATGAGAATAAACATAGTTGGCCATAAATTTATGTGTATTAAATGGATGCCTACAAAAGAAAAGCAAAAGAGCTGCTTTCTGAATGGATGTGTATTAATTATTGAGGAGCACTTGTGTATGTGACGCGGCAGCTTCACCCATTTATCTCACTCTCCATCTACCAATTTTATTAATCCTTTTCTCAGAATTTTCAACTCCGCCGCCGCTGAAATGTGCGCTCTTCTTGCCGCCGCCGCCACCGTCGTCGGTGGTGGATACCTTGTTTTTCACAGTCATATATGGTTAAAATTTCTGAGGTAGATCACTTTTGCAGATAGAAATTAATTAAGTCGAATTCGAATAGAAAGCAGATGCATGAACCTGTACCCAAAAACACATTTTCGTTGATGACTGCCTTTCAATACGCCAAACCCATAATAAGACGGTTTCAGCTTTTCAAATCAGGTAATCATAATTCCATCTATTCCTTAATACTAATATTTTCATTTTAAAATGAAAAATCTTATTTACAAGTATTTTATATTTAATTTTAGGGATTTTAGCTAATAAAACCACGAACTATTTTAAAATTATAATTTAGCGTGACTTTTAAAATGTGACAAATTAAATCTCCACCTCAAATTTTGCAATTATGTCCCCACAATTTTTTTCCCAATTGACAAAGTATTGAATTAGAGCTTACATGGATTAGTGAAGACGTACAAAAACGTTTTTGTGAGGCCTAAACGATGTTGTTTTATACAATTTTAATTAATTATTTTCCCAAATTATAAAAGGACTGTATCCTATATCTGCACCCTAATTTTCAATATTCAGTAGTTTTATTGCAAATAACGTCGTAAAATGAATATTATGTGGCGAACTAATCCACATGGACGTCTACTTAATAATTCGGCGTCTGGAAAAAATTAAGGTGACGAAATTGCAAAAATCGAAAATATGGCGATTTAATTCAACACACTTTCAAAAGTTACGTTAAAATTACAATTTTCAAATAATTCGTGATTTTGTTTGTCAAAATCCATTAATTTTATGAAAAGTCTTATTTTTATTTAAGCAAAGTGTTATTTATGAACAAAATGTTTAAAATTTTATTTGTTTTTAAAGAAAATCTTATTTACTTCAAAGAAAAGTTCAATTTATTTTCATAAAAATATTAATTATATCCAAGTAAAAAAGGAATAAAAATCTAGGAAATCAACATCGCAAAGATCCTACGCCTAGAAAAAAAGTTACTTAAAGATCTAGGAATACTTGGATCCAATCGAGATTGAATTTTTAAATGTGGAATATACTCTATGTTAAATGATCCAGCCTCTAAAACTACGAACGTGATGGGTAATATGATCTTCCCCATCAACCAAAATTATCTTATTCATTTGAAAATTAGGAGGAGTTGTGGAGAGATGAGTCGGAGAAGACAAGGATGTTATCATGAAAATATACATTACATAGATAAATTATAACAACCATGCTATCTTTATATATATAAAAAGCAAAGTAAATATAATTTAATTCAATTAAAATTGGAATTTTGGGACAAAATTGCTTAATCCACTACTGCCGAAAATTTCTCTCCTAAAAAACTACTACTGATTGTTACATTTTCTTCTATATTTATTTTTCTTCCTAAACATAAGCATGAGTTGTTCTCTATCTAAAAAGTTAAACACCAAACGTGTGTTATATAAGAAAAGTCACTCTAAAGAACACGAAATAATTAAAAATATTAACAATATTCAATGATTTCTTCTTCCAAAAAGATAAAAAAAAAAATTAATAAATATATAAATATTAAAGAATTATATCTTTTTACTGGGTTATCTCTCTAAAAAAATTCTAATTCAACACTAATTAAATAATCTTCTTATTGAGTTAGTTACATATTTAATGTTTAATTATACTTATAAACACACTATAAGCTAATGTTATTTAATTATAAAATTTGAAGTACGCCTATAGATTATAAATAAATTTTTAAAACAGTTTTTATCCAATAAATTGTATGAAAAAACAAAATTAGTTATAAATTACAACATATAAATGTTAGCTGCTATGTTATGTTCTACTGAAATAAAATATTAAATTATTAATTATAATTATAATTTTTTTTATATTTTTTAATTTATTTAACTATTAAGCATAATTTTGAATTTG
Source organism: Salvia miltiorrhiza (assembly GCF_028751815.1). Lineage (NCBI taxonomy): Eukaryota > Viridiplantae > Streptophyta > Magnoliopsida > Lamiales > Lamiaceae > Salvia > Salvia miltiorrhiza. The sequence continues at coordinate 49,075,446 of NC_080387.1, forward strand.
AAAGCAATTATAATTATAAATATTACAAAGTTTAAAAATACTTCCATATTAAAAATGTAAACTCTATATAAAAATAGAAGCATGAATAGTTTATTTTTAAAATAGAATTAATATTGTAAAATAGCTATTAATATTTACTCGTGGAAGATTTAGTTTCAATTTAGTACTATATTTTTATCTTCCTTGCCCATCTTTTTTTTTTCTATTTTCGTGTTATTTTCTTCGAGATCAAATTTGCAATATGTAATTGTATATCTTAAATAAAAGATCATAAAATGTATAAATCAATTTAAAATGAGCATGTTATGATCGTTTTAAATTTGTACATATTAATTTTTATTTTTATTTTTATATTTATTTTTAGTTTTTCATTAACTTTTTTAAAAGTTGAGACTACTGATACAGTTAAATATCTTTCTAACGTTTTGTTCTTTTTATTCTTTGTTATTTTGCTATTTATAACATTTCGATTTTCTATATTGTGTAGTCATATATATTTTACATTGAAAAATATTATAAGGATACAATATTACTAATACTATTATAAGAAGATAATATTATATACATACATATATATATATATATATATATATATTCTATACTGTCATTCATCAGTATATACTACCTTGTTAAATATTCTATACTGTCTTATTCGTTGTACTCGTGATCTCACGAAAAATAGCAATCTCACTAGAGTACACTCCAATATATATAATCAATCAAAATTCTTATTAAAAATACAAATATTTAATGATTTTTTTTATCCCAATATATATATATATATATATATATATATATATATATATATATATATATATAGGGAGAGGTTCAAATAAGAACCACTAATAAAATAAGAACGGAGAACTGTTTTAAGCCATTCGATCATCAAGATCGGTGGATGCATCATCTTGGTGGATGGATGCAGGTGCTGGGTTCGAATCCTGAAGGGAACAAAATTTTTATTATTTTCGGATTCATTAAATTTAATAGCGAATGCATTAATTTATATAGTAGATGCATTGATTTTAATGGTTCTTATGTTCTCACGATAAGTGTGGTTCTCATTATAACTGCACCCTATATATATATATATATATATATATATATATATATATAGGGGTGGGCTACCGTGAGAGCACATCTTAAAATAAGAAATAAGAGCAATTTTTAATGTATGAATTTTATGTAGAACACGTATGAATTCGCTGTATAAAGGTATGAATTGTGAAAAATAAACTTTTGCTACCTTTGGAATTCGAACTCAGGACCATAAATTCATCCCACAGAATTACGAATTAACCGTAGATCTTGATGATCTAAGGGCTGAAAATGATTCTTATTTTATATCTTAAGAAATGCTCTTATTTTAGCCCTTCTATATATATATATATATATATATATATATATATATATATATATATATATATATATATATATATATATATATTTAATTTGGGGGAGTTGGGGAGGGAGAGCAGTGGGTTTAAACCCGAAACCTCACTGTTCACACAGGAGATCGCACCGCTTGGTGTCCCCTCGCGGACATTATCTTGACATATTAATTGATACTACTAGTCATGCACGTGAGAACCTACATAGTGATAGTAATTCTATCCACTAGCTGTCGAGAAAAAAAAATCTATCCACTAAATCTTACTACTCCTTCTCCTTGGGAGTGTATACGCTATAGATTTTCATTAAATTCGGAGTGTCAATCATTGCAAACTTTTGAAGAAAGAAGAGAAAATAGATGTTATTATATCACTGAATCTTTAATATATTCTGGATTTTATAATCATTATATATAGTTTACACCTAGCTAGTACCACAGTACCATATTATTATTATTATTATTATTATTATTATTATTATTATTATTATTATTATCTCCCATGCTGTATGTCGAGAAAACTTAAATACTAATAGACTGGTTATAAACTTTGATTTTTGAGCTAACTAGCTGTACTTCCGCGCTATCCACGAAATTGCATATTGCATCCACTTTCTTAAAATTTAAATTTATTATTTGTAAATATACATATATATAATTTATTATTTTTATAATGTAAATTTTATAAAAAGTAATTACAAATTTTATATTGATAGATTTATTGAAAATTGTGAGATGATCAGAAAAAATAAATGTGATATTACAAAAATAAATTTCATTATATACAAATTTTAAAATAAAACCACAATTGAGAATTTTCATTTTGCATTTATGTAAAGTTATTTGAATCTATTTCACACCTGTTTACGCAATATTATTTATAGCAGTTTTTTTTATATATTTGAGAGGTGTGCTATTTTTTTTTTTCACTTATATATTTGAAATGAGTAGTGCTATTTGAACAAAATTTGTTCGGGTAAAAAAAGATTAAAATTATTTAAAAATTTTGCTTCAAATTTTAAAGGGATTTAGTTTTATTGTTTTCTCCATATTGTAGTTTTTTTGTAACTTTTTAACATTTTTTTTATTTTTTATTAGTTTTTGTACTTTAAAAATAATAAAAATTAAAAAGGTTATTAATAAATTACAATATGGAGAAAACAATAAAACTAGCTAAATTCTTTTTTTATTTTAAACCAAAATTTTAAATAAATTTAAATTTTAAAGTACTCCATCCGTCCCACGAATTTTGACACGTTTGATTTTGACACGATAATTAAGGAGTTGTAGATTAGTGTTTTAAGTGTGTAGATAATAAAGTATAAACGTGATAAAATATGAGAGAGAAGGTAATAAAGTGATAAAAGTAGGAGAGAGAATGTAATATAGTGATAAAGTAGGAGAGAAAATGTAATATTTTTTGACTAATTATTACCTTATTTGAAAATGTGTCAAGATTCGTGAGACGGAGGGAGTATTTAATTATATTTTTTCTGGACATATATTGTTCAAATAGCATTATTGATTTGGACAATGTAGAGAATACAATAAAATAATTAAATACTATTTTTATTTAAAAATAAATAAATTAAAATTTTTCCTATTAAACTAAATGCCGATCGATCTCCACGTGTTTGGTCCTGTCGTGTTGTACGGGATTTTCAGATATACTAATCGCAGCTTTATTGTCACAGAAGAGCCGACTTCCCCTTCTTGGAGGAAAGCCAATCTCTGTGAGCAATCTCCGAAGCCACATGATTTCAGTTATCCCACTTTTTACTCCTCTGAATTCTGTCTCTGCACTTGATAGGGCCACTACTTTCTGTTTTTTGCTTCTCCATGTGACCAAATTTCCTCCAACGAAGGTAAAATATCCGGCGGTAGATTTCCTATCATTTGGGTTACTGGCCCAATCTGCGTCTGTAAACCCGTCAACTTCCAAATCTTCCTTTTTTTCAAGCAAAATCCCATAATCAGTGGTTCCTTTCAGATACCGGACAATTCTCAAAGCTGCCTCCATATGCTCCTTCTGGGGTTTGTGCATAAACTGACTTACTATTCCAACTGCATATGTGATGTCGGGCCGTGTATGGGAGAGATAGATGAGTTTCCCAACAAGGCGCTGGTATTTTCCTTGATCTGTTAAGTCAGCTCCCTCAACAATTGTTAATCCATGATTTATCACAATCGGTGTTTCTGCAGGTTTACACTCGAGTAGCCCAGTTTCTGCAAGTAAGTCAAGGACATACTTTCTTTGTCTCAGGAAGATTCCCTTTTTCGACCTTAAAATCTCAATTCCAAGGAAGTACTTCAGAGATCCAAGGTCTTTCATTTCAAATTCCAGGAACAAGTTTTTCTTCACGTTTACTATCTCTTCAACATCGTCTCCTGTGATAATCATGTCATCAACATAAATGATTAAACATGTTACCTTTCCTTCTCTTCGTTTCACGAATAATGTATGATCAGAGTTACTCTGTTTATAGCCATTTTTTGCCATAGCTAAACAGAATCTCCCGAACCATACTCTGGGCGATTGCTTCAATCCATAGAGTGTCTTCTTTAGCCTGCACACTTGACCTGCATCGAACTCTTCGGAATAACCTGGGGGAACTTCCATATATATCTCTGCATTGTCATCCAATTCTCCATGTAGGAAGGCATTAGTTACATCCAACTGATGCAAAGGCCAATCCTTGCATGCTGCTACTGAGAGAAGTGTTCTTACTGTGTTCATCTTGGCCACTGGTGAGAATGTTTCTTCATAGTCTATCCCGTAGGTCTGAGTGTATCCTTTTGCAACCAACCTAGCTTTGTACCTCTCGATTGAACCATCTGCTCGCCTTTTGATTGAAAAAACCCATCTGCATCCCACTGGCCTCTTTCCTTCTGGCAGCATACATCTTTCCCATGTCCCATTCTTAATTAGTGCATCCATTTCCTTCTTCATGGCATCCCTCCAATGTTTATGTCTCCTTGCCTCTTCTACTGTCTGGGGTACATCCTCCTCTTCATAAAGAGCTGCTTCAAAGGCCCGTGCCATCTCTGTGAGTTGTCCTTGGGCAAGGTTGGCAATCGAGTACCTAGTCTTCCGTCCCTGCCAGTCTGGAGAGTATCGCTTTGGTGGTTTTCCCCTTGTACTTCGGGGAGGCAATGTGTACTGATCTGTGGCACCTGCTAACTCAGTACGTTCATCATCTTCATCCGTATCCCTTCCAGTTTCTGTGTCAGTGTCTTCATCCCTCTGTTCCTCAATGTTAGTATTAACTTGAGAACTATTGAGATTACTTACCTCAGGATTTGAAGATGGGGTTGATAGTGGGGTCGACTCGCTGGACATCTCGAACTGAACCTGTGTTGTAGATGTCTCGGCGGGTGTGCTAACCTTCTCTGTTGGACCAACGTCTGGCACAGAACCTGGCAATGACACTGAGCTAGTTTGAGACGGATGAGAAGGTAGGGAATGAAGGGTTGTTTGGACAGTGGATGGCGTATGGAGCCAACTTAGGGAGTCGACAATCTCCTTTTTCTCCCCCTGACTCCCATGTTGGTGGAAAAAATATTCTGTTTCAACGAAGTCACAGTTTAAGGTAGTGTATAGGTGATTAGCTACATGATCATAACATCTATACCCCTTCTGATTTTTGCCATACCCCAGGAAAACACACTTAACAGCATTTGGTGAGAACTTTGTACGATTTTGTTTAGGGATATGAACATAAACGGTGCATCCAAAAATTCTGGGTTCCAGTGTGAGGGATGAGGGTATTTCAGAGTGAGTAGCTAGGAACTCAAGGGGTGGTTTAAAGTTTAGGATATGAGTTGGCAGTCGATTCAAGAGGTAAACAGAGGTAGCTACGGCTTCGGGCCAGTAAGATTTAGGGACTTGGGAGTCGATGATAAGGGCTCTAGTCATCTCTAAAATGATCCTATTTTTCCGTTCAGCTACCCCATTCTGTTCAGGTGTGTAAGGACATGTTGTTTGGTGGACAAGGCCTTTTTCAGTAAAGAAGTTTTGCATCTTGGAATTTACATACTCCCCCCCCATTATCAGATCTAAGGATTTGAATATTTTTCTTGTATTGTGTTTGTACTAGATTATAGAAGTGGGTGAACTTTTCAAAAACTTCACTTTTGGATTTTAAGAAATATACCCACGTCATTCTAGAACAATCGTCAACAAATAGCAAAAAATATCTAAACCCATTATCACTAGTAACCGGAGCTGGACCCCAAACATCAGAGTGAAGTAAAGAGAAAACTGACTTCACACGAGTATTATTAAGTTTAAAAGAGTGACGATGGCTCTTAGCCAGAAAACATGTCTCACAGTTCAAAGGGTGTGAAGTAATAAGGTTTGGATAAATTAACCGTAAATATCCTATGGATGGATGTCCTAACCGCCTATGCCAAAGCCAAGTCTGTTCCTCTGCCAGTCCTTGAGTTAGCATCGCAGCACCCTGTTGAGCCATCCTATCCACATAGTAGAGTCCTCGATATTCAGTGCCACGCCCAACTATCTTCCCCGTCCTCGTATCCTGTAAAATGCAGAAGCCAGGCCGCATTAGTAAGTTACAGTGTAATTCTCTCATTACGTGGCTAACAGACACCAATTTGTGGGATAAATACGGGATATATAAGCAGTTTGGAAGACATAATTCAGAGGATAATTTAATAGTTCCAGCTCCTTCTACATATGCTAAATTTCCACTAGCAGTTTTAACATATTTTTTCTGGGTAGGAAAAATTTCCATAAAATCCGAGGCATCAAAGGACATAGTATCTGTGGCTCCACAATCAAAAATTCAATGGTAGTCTTTATCTGGTGTTCCAGAATTAGAGGAAGATAATGCTAAGGCCTGAACAAAATAAGAGCTGTGAATGAGTGAGGGGTTTAAAAGGTATAACCCCTCATTACCTTCCCCTTCGTGAACCCTAGCCGCCAGGGCACCTCCTCTCTCCTCGTTAATGCGCGTCTGTGGCGGTGGTGGTCCGACGTTGCCTGCCGGAGTTCCGGCGTTGACGGCTCGTGTATCACCGCCTGACCACGCCCCGCCAGTCGTTGCAGCAGACACGATTGACGTCGGTCTTGTGCCGCTGACCGCCACCGTCGCTTGTCCATTCGGACTCCACGGTTGATTCCGATTTTTGGACGCAGCTCTTGATTTCTTCATTTCGTCCCACCATTCGGGAAATCCAATGAGTAAGAAACATCCCTCCTTGGTATGTTTTTTACCTCCACAGTGTGTGCAAACGAGTTTGCTCTTGTCGATTTCCCCTTTCCTGTTGTTCCAGGTTTGATTTCCTTGCTGTGGTCGATTGGAGAGCGGTGGTGGTCGGCTGTGGTTGACCGCGGCGAGTCCGGACCCGATTCCTACAGTCAGCGATTCAGAGGATTTGAGGATATCCTCGTTTGTGTCCTGCCTTCGTACCAGTCCGTAGGCTCTTCGAACAGTTGGTAATGGATCCTTGTCCATAATCTCCCTCTTGATATTAGCATATTTGTCATCCAATGCACTTAGAAATTGATAGAGGCAATGGCGCTCCTCCCTCTTCTGATATCCCTCTATGTCTGTCGGACTCGGATCTCTGGTATTAATCGAGATCCATAAGTCCTGCATTTTGATCCACAACCCTTCTAGTGTCATAGATTCTTGTTTGATTGTCATGGCTTGTCGGTGCAGATCATAGATTTGGAATGGATCAGATCCACTTCCATAAGTGATCGCCAATCCTTCCCATAGATCAGCGGCGGTTGCGTACTGTGATACCTCATTCACAAGTCCGGTTTCGATATTGTTGATCACCCAATTGAAAACGCAGTTATCCCGTTGCTCCCATCTCGTGTAGCTGGGATCATCAATTGCGGGTGGTTTTGAAACTCCATTAATGTGAGATGTCAAACCTTTTCCCGCAATTGCCCGTTTCATGAGGTTAACCCATAATGGGTAATTCTCCCCATTGAGTTTCGCCTTGATGGAAATCTCTCCAAAAGATTCAAGTTGGTCGTGGTTTGGTGGTTTATGGGCCGATGAATCTGGAATTCTGAGGCTTTGTTTGAGGAATTCTGCAAATTGTGCAGCAAATTCCATCGGGAAATTTGGTGGGGTGTGGCTAGTTTTTTCTGTGTCTGAAGTTTCTTGTTCTGACATGGTTTGGTTTGATGTTGAGCAAATTTGTAGGGGAGGAAAAAATATACAGTGCTGAACAGTAACTTGAACAGTAATTTAAAGTGAATTGTGCCAACGTCACAATAACTGCCACGTCACAGTAACTTGAACAGTAATTTGAACAGTAACTGCCACGTCACCTTGAACAGTACTGCCACGTCACTTTGAACAGTACTGCCACATCACCTCGAACAGTAACTGCCACGTCGCCTTGAACAGTAACTGCCATGTCACCTCGAACAGTAACTTGAACAGTACTTGAACCCTTCACCTGCTCCTCTCTCTCTCTAGATTGCAGAATTTTTTTTTTTTTTTTTTTTTTTTGCGTTGGTTTGGTGTGTAGACAAATTTCCTTGCAGGAAAAAGTGGCAGCGCATGAATAAAAGCTTAAAAGCTGGCGACTTTTTCTTGGAGGGGCCGATATTTTTGACCGACTCCCACCGGCGCCGGCGCCGCTTCCCTCAGCCGGTGAAGCACAGCAAAGTGCTCGCTGCCCACGTGCCTTCCTCCCAGCAGCAACACAGGCAGACCAACAGCGCGGCGTTGTCCTCCAGCTTGCTGCAGCGTCGTCCCGCTCACGATCCAGCAGCAGCAGCAGCGCGGGCGCGGCGACCGGCCAGCAGCAGCAGCGCGGTGACCGGTGCAGGCAGACCAGCAGCAGCAGCGCGGCGAATCCAGCAGCAACAGCGCGAAGAACCCAACGTTGACTACGTTGCGCACTACGCCCAGATCGGAGTGATTGAGCCGCTTTCCCACCGGTCCGGCCGTCCACCTGTCTCGGACCTCCCTAGCCGCCACCGGACTGGCTCCCTCAAGCTTTTACTCGATGACTCATTCGGCTGCTCGGGCCACCTCGTCGGCTGGAAATCAGGATAAGGGATTCCTAAATCTTCCCTCTGTTTCTGCGAATTTTGAACACCCTCAAGCTCGATCTTCTTCCGCTCGGTCTATATCTGCCACGGTTGGTAACCGCGAGGTGAAGAATACTGAGGCCCAGGATGCCGCTGGGAAGACATCGGCCACAAATCCTTGTGTTGCCGATGGCACGGCAGTTGATAGGAATTCTGTAAATCCTAGCGTGGCAGATAACGCTAGGATTTCTTATGCTAGTGCTACTGTTAAGCGACCTGTTAAACGGCAAGATTTAGCTGCTCATGTTTTTCATGATTTGCGTCCAACGAAGGAAGGAGATCAATTCTCTCTCAAAATTCCTAAGGCTTTATATTTAAAGGAGGTCCAAGCTTTTGAGCATGCACTAACAGGACGACTACTGTTGGGGAAAGGCGATAAGCCACGTTCAACTATGGAGTTGAAGTCGGAACTTCAACAGATTTGGGGTATAAATTCTGACTGGCAACTGATTCCGCTGGGAAAGGGATTTTACACGCTCTGTTTTACTACAGTGACTGATAAAGCTACGGCAAAGGCGAAGGTGATCTGGGAGCTGTCAAAGGGTCTTCTTCGGCTCCGAGAGTGGACTCGCAACTTTGATCCGTTCAAAGAAAACTCTCCCTTGGCGAATGTTTGGGTTCGAATTCTTTATCTTCCTATCGAGTATTGGAATCCACAAGTTCTCTCTGGAATTGGACGTTACTTGGGCCATCCTCTAAAGATTGATGGTGCTTCGGCAGGTAGAGATTTTGGACATTTCGCCCGTATTCTTGTTGAAATAGATATGTCTCACCCTCTTCCTAATACTCTTCTTATTGATATGGAGGATTTTTCTTTTCATATTGAGTTTGTTTTCGAAAATCTCCCTCTTTATTGTGGTCGTTGCAAGATTACGGGACACTCCCCCGATAGATGCCGCAAGTCGAAGTTTGGGGGGATGGGTGAGCAGAATGACACTGTGAATGACAAGGCTAAGCTTACGCAAGTTTACAATGGGCCGCATTGGCAGGCGGCGATTACCTCGAATGAACAGGCTGCAAACCCGGCGCAGTCAGAGTTTGGGCAGCAGGAGGCTGCCCCTTTGAAGAAGCAACAACAGGTTGCTCATGCTAAACCTGCTGCGGCTTGGTCAAAGGTCGCCGAACAGGCGGTAAAAAAACAAATTGTTGTTCCGGTTCTTCAGAAAGAGGCTGTCGAGACGCGAAATGCATTTCAGGCTCTGGACTTGGAGAATAATGCGGAGAATTGTTTGGAAACGGGCGTGGATCCTATTTCTGGACCGTCTTTCGGGGTTCATTTATCTGAGCCGGATTTGTTGGACAAAATACTGGTTCCGATTCAGGGGGATAAAGATGTGATTAAAGATAGTGACTTGGTCATTAACGAGGAGGACTCGGATGTGGAGGAAACTTTGGAGATGGAGGCTCCGGATGGCACGGGTTTGAACACACCGCTTATTGACGACACAACTTTTGCTCTCGAACGTGACCAAACTTTGGACAAAAGCGGGGGTGTTTCGCATGAAGGTAACAAGGATTTGTCAACTCTTGGCCCGGACAATATTACTAGTCGCATTAGTCGGTTAGAGGAGCAGGTTAGTCAGGGAATGCAATTACTCTCGGACAAGACGACCAAGCGGGGACGTGGCCGCCCAAAGGGCACGGGAAAGGGCATGGGAAGTGAGCCGATGCAAGCAGTTCCGGAAGGTAGCATAAAAGGTCGCCTCCGGAATGCGGAGGATATGGGCTACAAGCCGAGGAACTTTGTGGTTGATTATAGCAATAGTGATAGCATGAATGCAATGAATAATATAGTTCATAGACGTTGGTCAGATGAGATGGACGACTATCCTGATTTATGGGATCGCTAGTGTCTTCAGGTTTCATTGTTTAACGATCTCTTTTCGAGTTTCGTGCCCTTAGTCTGCGTTTTGTGCTCTCAAGGGATTTTTTTACTTTTTCTTTTATAAAAAACCTCAATTTAATATTGTGGGTGGCCACAATGTGGTTGGATAGATTTATTGTGATTTGAAATTGCATGTTATTTTTGGGGGAGATCAAAAGACACATGGATTTGGTTAGTAATTTTAAGGACTCATACATATTTATAAAATGAATGCATAGGAACTGTGAAAGAATTTTTGAAAAAAAGTAAAAATTCATTCATGAGGTATATATGATTATATATGTATATATATTGCATGTTTTCGCATGAATGCTTGTTTTTTGGAGGGAAAATTTAGAAGAATATATTCCTAGTTTCCTTTAGTACTAGCATTTGCACTCGTGCAACGCATGAAAAATATTTTTATATTTTATTATATATAAAATTGATTATCATTTGATTATTATATAAAATATCTAAATATAATTAAAAATACTAAAGGATAATTAATATTAATAAAAAATGATATTGTGAAAAAAGAAAACAATATAAGTTAAAAGATAATTGAAAAAAAATAGATTTATTCAAAAAAAAAAGAGGAGAGAGGAGAGAGAATTTTCTTAAGTTTTAATCTTTAAATAAATATAATTTTTATATTTTCAATCCAATATTTACATAACATATATCAAATTAAAACTCTTGTCATGATCTTTAATTTGATATGCATATCAAATATTTTATAATTCGTCGAATTTCACAATTTTTAAAAGGGGTAATTGCCTGTAAATTCGTAACGTTTACAAGGAATTGGTTTTTGCACCTTTTTTTATTTTTCTTCTTTTAAATACTTAACCTTTAGTTTTTGTCTGAAATTTATCCGATCATCGGTTTTGTTCTTACGCCGGCGTCGGAAATGTCACTTTGGCAGCCGGAATAGATGAGATGGCAACCGGAATTGACACCTAAATATAATTTTTACACGTGGCAAAAAAAATTTAAAAAAAAAGAAGAAAATTTCCAACTCATCATCTTCCCCAACCTCATTCATCTCTTCCCCCTTCCCGCCACCCGCCGGCGCCGCCCGCCGCCACCATAAGCCAGCGCCGGCCACCCCTTCCCCCATTCCCAGACCCATTGGCCCTCTCCCAACCCCAGACCCATCGGCCCCTCCCCAAAATCCCCAGATCCCGTCTGTCCCTCCCCCATCCCCAACCCGCCACCGCCCATGCCGCCACCATTGTCGGCACCACCCTACACCGTTCTCACCACATTCGCAAGCACAGACGGCAGCGCACAAAGGGCAACAATTCGTGCCCTAGATCCGCAATTCTCCACCAATTCGCGTCGCCCCTTGCTGCGCCACCACCACCATCGCCACCACCAATACCCCGCGCTTCGCCGCTTCAATTCGGAGAAATTGGGACTGGTGAGATGTGAAGGGAGAGGGGAAAAGTCAGGTGAGAGGGGGAGGGGGTGTAAACACAAATTTTGTATTTCAATTTGATAAAATACAAAATGCGTTACAAAGATAATTTGATAGATTTGAAGATAGATTTATGCGAGTTGCAATCTCTAGTTAATCCTCTGATTCTTCTCTTCCATTTGATTCTTGAACAAACTCGAAGGTTCTTGAAATACTTGTTTTGATGACGCCAATCCAAAGGACTTAAGTCATGATTTTGGATTGAACATTGAACTTGATTTGATTTGAGAACATTCTTAGAATTTGTAAGAATGCCTTGAAGCTTTCGATCTTGGAGATTTGAAGATCTTGATCACTTGAAGATTTGAAGGTTTGATCACTTGAAGATACTTGAAGAATACTTGAAGACTTGATAGAATTCTTGAAGACACTTGAAGAATACTTGAAGCTTTGATAGAATTCTTGAAGACACTTGAAGAATACTTGAAGCTTTGAATAGAATTCTTGAAAACACTTGAAGAATACTTGAAGCTTTGAATAGAATTCTTAGAGATGCTTGAAGCTCTTCAATTCTTGCAAGACTTCACTTGATACTTGATAGAATTCTTTGAACTCCTCAATCTTCCACTTCAACTTGCGATACTAGAGAGGATTCTTTATGCTCTTTGATCTTCCACTCCTTCAAGTCGTGATAATGAGCACCCCAACACCTCTATTTATAGATTTTAGAGATGGGCTTCATGGGCTTTATGAGCTTTGGGCCTTCATGCATGGGCCTTAGGGCCTTAAGTGGCCAATAAGCCCATTAATTCATTTTATTAAATATTAATCATATATATCTATTTAATTAGGAATAAAATCCCATTTAATAAAATAGAAAATATAATTGAATATTTAATTCATGAATTTACACGTGGCACGATTTAATTCGACGACAAATTTAATTGTCTACAGGGGGCGGCGGAGGTCGACGGGATCTGGGGATGGGGGAGGGGAAGGTCGTTGCGGTCTGGGGAGTGGGAGACCGACGAGATCTGGGGAGGGGGAGGCCAGCGAGATCTGGGGAGGGTGAGGCCGGAAGTCGGAGGCTGGTCTGCTGCTCCGCCGCTTGGTCGCGCGCCTTGCTCGTGCACTACCACGAAGTGGAGGCTGGTCTGCTGCTCCGGAGGACGGCGGCGGCGATCGACTTCCTCAGCTGCTCCAGGCGGTGGAGCATTGGTGGTGGTAGCGATGGGTGGCGGCGCCGGCGGTGGTGGAGGTGGCAGGGGGCGGCGCCGGGTGGGGGGAGGGAGAGTTAGGGTTTGGGGTGGGGGAAGGGAGAAAGAACGATTGGAGGGGGGTGATTTTTCTTTTCTTTTCTTTTTTATTTTTTTTTCCACATGTATTTTTTATTTCAATGTTTTTTTAGATTTTTTTGCCACATGTCACAAATGAGCCAAGTGGAGAATTCCGGCTGCCACAGTGTGAATTCCGGCTGCCACAGTGGCATTTCCGGCGCCAGCGTAAGAAAAAACCGATGATCGGATAAATTTCAGACAAAAACTAAATGTTAGGTATTTAAAAGAAGAAAAATAAAAAAAGGTGCAAAAACCAATTCCGTATAAACGTTAGGAATTTATAGGCAATTACCCCTTTTTAAAAAGAATAAAATAGAAAATGAAGTTAAAGAAAAAGAATAAAAAAAGATGCATATCTTATAAATAAACCTTCAATTTTATTCTAACTACAAAATTGCCACTCAATTTTAAAATTGATTTGAAATCAATTTGAAATTAAAAACTCTCTTTTTAATATAGTATAGATGATGTACTGTATAGATTGCAGCGAAAAAAACACAATTTCTACACCTAAATTTTAAATTTAACAATATTTCCCAATTTAATGTAAATTAAACATATCTAACTTCTTAACCAATGCAACCTGATTCTAACACGTATCTAATAGTTTTGATCGAAAAAATGTGACATGTTTAATTTGTCTATGCGTGTGTCATTACATATTACATATTCAAGTGGAAAAGGAAGTCGCTTACAATCAAATTTTGATCGAAAAAAAATTGACATGTTTAATTTGCAAGAAATCAAGGGATTGTGTTAAATTTGACGAGGTTTATCAAATTTCTGTTTTGATTAAAGTGAGGAAATTGTAACTCGTGATAGATATAGAGCGTATCATAGATATATTATGGATGGCTTGACATAAATGTGCATAATTAAAACTCGCGACTTTCTATTTATGAAATTATTTACTCTATCATCTATGAAACTTTTACAAATTTAATTTGCAAAAATAACCTAACTCGACTTGTCTACGGCTGTACGCACAATACTCCCGAATTATCATTAATTTTGTTATTGGAATTTGAAAGTTGGTGGATCTGGTGAAATAATTTCTACATGAGATGAGTATATGCTCAAAATTCAACTTCTCAATCACCTTTTATGAAAAAGTAAGTACAAACAGTGACGGAGGGGGGGGGGGGGCAGTGGGGGCACTGGGCCCCACTGGAAATTTCAAAATAATTACTAGTATAGTAGTATAGTACTATAGTAATATTTATATTTTTAGTTAAATATATGTAGTTTTAATTCTAAAAAAAATCTATTTTTTTCCTTAAAACAATCATAAATTCACAATATTTTTTAATTTAGGTTGATGTTATTTCATATTGTTTGTTATTATTTTTTATTGAAAGAGTAAATTTGAATTTTGAATTATCTATAGTGAACGATCATAAAGAAAATAGTAAATTTTGAATTGTAAATGTAACTTTTTTTTATAATCACCTTGCAATTTACTTTCTATGTTTATTTTACTTTTTAAATTATGTTATGGATTGTTTTGTTTTAGTTTCTTTATTAATAATATTTTTTTAATTATAACTTAATTTTATTATGTATTATTAGATATTATAGTTTTCCTTAATAAAATTCCCATTTAATATTAGATATTATTGCTAATATATTTAAGTAATTAATCCTAGTTCATATCAGTTATTAGCTCAAACCATATGCTAGTTAATTAGTTTTCATTTCTTTTTTGTATATATGTTATTCGTATTTACATTATTAATGAGGATTTAGTATTTCTTTAGTTATGTGAAGTAGCGCGTTAGTGAATGAATCCAATTATTACTTTTATTTTCAGATATCAAGTTATTAATTATTATTAATAGTCCTAAATTTTGTTATGTAAGTTTTTAGGACATATTTTGATTAATCTTAGTACCTCAAATTGAAAGAGATATTTTTGAGTCTACATCGAAAGAGATTTATTTTAAATATTACAATGAAGTTTTTATGTTAATAATTTTAAAATACTAAATGTAAAAAAAATACTATATGTTATAATATAGCAATGCCTAGCTATTAATTTTAAACGATGCATTGTACATAAAATATATTGATAAAAAAAATAATTTTATTTTTAATTTTTTTATATATATATATATTATTTTAAAATTATTATAAATTGGGCCCCCTGAAACAAAATCCTGGCTACGTCACTGAGTACAAACATCGAGATGGTGTATAGAATAACACAATGATACTTTATAGTGTAGAATCAGTCAAGTGTAGTTGATAAATAAATCGATATATGTTCACAGATTATTTCTGTAGTTTAACTTTCTTTCCGTTTTCTGTTGAATAATTGAGGCCAATAATTAAGCCAAAAAAGACAATTATCTAAGCGCACATTACGTGTTTAGTTTTAAACCTTTTAATTTATCAGTGAAGCCACAAAGATACTTTTCCAAACGGCATGTTTAACATTTGGATCTCGTCTACTGTTCCACAAATCTCAGCCGTCCAATCATTGCTGACTCACATTTGAA
Organism: Salvia miltiorrhiza; assembly: GCF_028751815.1. NCBI lineage: Eukaryota > Viridiplantae > Streptophyta > Magnoliopsida > Lamiales > Lamiaceae > Salvia > Salvia miltiorrhiza. The sequence goes on from NC_080387.1 coordinate 49,091,039, forward strand.
ACATCGGGCCCTGCCACGTCACGCATGTCGTAATACATATTCTAACAAAATGAACATTCATAACTCCCTATCTCTATCCACTCGTAACCAAACCACGTGTGACCTAAATCATTTTCAATAGTCCAAGGGAACACTAAGCGGTGTGATCTCTTGTGTGTGAACAGTAAGGTCTCGAATTTAAACCCCATTACTCTCTTTCCCCAACTCCCCCAAGTAAAGAAAATCATTCTTAATAAGAAAATGAACATTGATAACAATTTTTTAAAGATCGAATAATGTGGATTCAGATATGAGATTTTTGATTTTGGATATTAGTTAATGATAGTACGTACCTATTTTTTCTATCTTTTCGATGATAATACTGTTAGAAATTTTGTGTATTGTGTACTTTGAGCTTAAATTGAATTATATTTTTGAAGAAAATATTTGTAGGTGTTCGCGTCATTTTTACAAGAAATCCGACTCGTTTGGATAGTTTGAGCTTAAATTGAATTATATTTTTGAATAAACTATATTTTAGAATATTACTTATATAAAGTTATTACTTTTTCCGTCCCAATAAAAATTGCCCCTTTCTTTTGGATACGAAGATTAAAAAATTAATTATTATGTTTTAATTGGGTGTGGTCCACCAAAATTAAGGAATTAATTAAGGCAAAAAAAAAAAATCTTCTACGTTTCTTCTTCTCACTGGTTGGGCGCTTCTTCTTTTTCTTCTTCTCACCTTCTTCTCCGGCGACAGCGGCGACAGGGACAATCCCAAAACCAGACACCCACAAGGTGCATCCATCACCTCTCTTTCCCTCCGAAGCTCTCGACCCCAAAACCAGACACCAATTTCGATAGGGCGTCGATTTTGGCCAGCATTTTGTCATACAAATCCTCCATCTCCACCGTGTATGCCGCCTCTGAGCCCATCAGTTTACCCAGCCGCCCAATTTCAAACCCTACCCGCGCACAGATCCAGCTACTTTTGATTCCTTAATTGATCCCTTTTTTCGGCCAAGCTCTCGTCGATTTCGTCCTCCACCATCGCGTTCGGACCCCTCAATTCGCAATTTTCAAGGAAGGAATCGTATTGCGATCGAAATGAGGGCCCGATGTTGACAATCGACAAGCTCTTGGGCTCGAATGAGCTGCCTCTGTACCGAAGCGCCTTGTATTCGTGCGTGTGGATCAGCTGATACTGAAGCAGCGTGGTGACGAGGAGGAAGATAGATGGGAGGAGAGAGAGGGTGGAGTTTTGGTGGGTGATGGCGAGGGAGGGGGAGGAGGGGAAGAGAGAGAGATAGAGCATGGGGGTGGCGAGAGAGAGATAGCAGAGGCCGGTGTTGCTGTCATCAGGGTGGGGGGGTTTGAGTGTGTGTTTTGTGTTTTTTTTGTGTGTGCGCGTTTATTTAATTAGGGTTTAGGCTTAGATAGAAATTTTAATTAGATTAATTAATTAGGCTGAACTAAAGTAAATATTTTCAGTTTAAGAAAGTGACCATTTTTAGTGGGACATACGAAAATGGAAAGGTGACCATTTTTATTGGGACGGAGAGAGTAATATTTTGTTTTAAAAAAAATATTTTTTATTCCAAAAAATACTTTTTATATTTTGAGTAAAAAATGAAATAATAATAATAATAATAATAATAATAATAATAATAATAATAATAATAATAATAATAATAATGTATGTTTCATACAAATATACATGTCAAAACTTAAATTTAGAAGGATTAAGAATGGAATGGAATGGCTAATACCATGGTATGTGGAAGGAATGGTGATTCTCATGGATGTAGGAATGATGATTCCAAATGAAATGATGATTCCTACAAAGAAAACATACCAAGCAAAATAATGAAATTAAGGTAGAAATCGTCATTCCATTACTACCTCCATTGCATCATACCAATCACCTCCTTAAGAGTTCACTGTGTTAGTAGTTTGTAGTTGAAAAATGAATTAAAAATCGAACATGTTTGAAGGAGAAGGGATCCGAAAAAGTTCAAATGTCATATGTACACGCGATCGCATGCAAGGATCGCGCGAAAGGAGAGAGCGCAACCATGTGCAAATTTCAGAGATTTCAGCACGACCGTGGTGGAAAGACGCGCGGCCGCGTGCCATCCTATTCCTCACATGGATGGGAAACTTTGGGAGTAGGCCTTTGTGGCTCGACATTTTTGAAGATTTTTGAGATCTACTTGGATTCATCAATATTTTTTACTGTAACCTATAAATATTCCCTGAAAGTTTTATGAAATGGTTCATAGCTTTTATTTTTTGCTTTTTACCTTGTAGAGCTTGAGACACGAGAAAAGAAGAGAAGATCCGCGGATTCAAATCTAGAGATAGCGAGATTCCATGAATTTTTCAACGGTTTTTATTCTTTAATATGCTTTTGTTTTCCGTTGATTTTAATTTACTAGTTTACATATCTATGTGTGGCTAGTAACTTTTATCTTAGAGTTAGAAAGCAGCCAATTCATAGATTTTGTAACATAGTTTGAATGATTGATCTAGACAATAGCATGATTTATTGTGTTAATATAATAAATTAATACTTGAATGGAACATGAAACATAATTTTCAATATTAGCTGGGATGGCTTGAGATTATCTAGTTTGCATATAATCTTATGATTTGTTAGGAGTTTGTTAGCATGTTTAAGTACAATATGAAGACAATAGTCTTGCATGTAATGTATTGTTTATTCGCTACGAGAATATGTTTAAACTTCATTTGTGATTGTCTTATAAAGAATTGAATTCAAGAATATTAATAATTGACCTGAAACTGTTTGATTTCCTGAATTTGTTAAAACCAAAGCTTTATGTTATTTTCTCATTTGTTTGATTTATTTGCATGTTTTAAGTTATAAAATAAACTTCAAATTCTATTGTATAAGATTGAGGATTATAGTTCATCGTAGTATTTTTAATCTCTGTGGAATACGACATTGCTCGTTGTTATACACAATTGCACCTGTATACTCGCGACGTGCTAAAATATTAGCAAACAATTACTCTATCATTAGGCCAACGTATACACCCTTATATATATACATAGATACAAATTTCTTAGCTTTAGATAGTATATGCTCTCTCCGTCCACAAAGATTGTGTGTTTTCATTTTTTAGAAACCTCCTTTATACTTTAAACCTCATTCACACTCAATATTTACTAAATACTCACTCTTTACTTTTACAATTTGGTGGGTCCAAACTACCCTTTAACACTAAAATTACATCTTCCAATTTTTTTTATTAAAATCCGTGCCCTTCACTCCACCACACACTCTTTGTGGATGGAGGGAGTAGATCACAATCTCATCTATACATTTTAAATATTTGATGATTGAGAATTTTTCGTATTTTTAACGCATTGTTAGGATGCATAATATTAAATACAAAAGTGCATGATGCTAATTATAAAAGTGCATAATGGTAAACCTTCTAATGCATATAAAATTTATAAAGAATTACTCCCTACGTTCCATAAGAATGTATCACTTTTTTTACTTTCGTTTTTCCCATAAGAATGTATCACATCTATGTTGGGATATGACCCCATTTTTTTCTTTTTAACCACGATTACTCATTTCTACATGGTGTGACTCTTTGTCCATTCAATATATTATCTTCAAAATATTTCTTAAAACTTGTGTCATCCCCCAAGTGATACATTTTTATTGGATGAAGGGAGTATAAGTTATCAGAAAATGACCTCAAAATATATAAATAATTCTTTTTCTAAGTTACTGAAGTGATCTCTTCCTATTTTTGCAGAATTTTATTATGAAATTAGAGTATATCCATAATTTTTAGGGTAACTGATTGAGATTTTTTTTCTTATTCGATATTTGTGATTGGATTGTATATATTTGGTAAGAGAAATAATATTATCTTTCAAGAATAATACTCCCTATCGCTTCAAAATAAAATAAAATAATAATAATAATAATAATAATAATAATAATAATAATAATAATAATAATAATAATAATAATAATAATAATAATAATACCCATGTCCCCTAAATATATACAAATTAAGAATATTTTGACATAAATTTTAGTAATAAATAGTTATCGAGTGCATTGATAGTGAAAAAAGAGTATCATATTTGGGGTAATGTTAAATTGATTACTAACAAATAAGTATAAGTTATAACTTATAAGAGTAAAATTGCCAAAATTATGTGTGGAGTAGTATCAAAAAATAAAAGTGAATATATTTGGGGGACGTACTAAAAAGAAAATATATGCATAATTTTAAGGAACAAATGAAGTGAAAAATTAAAAGTTTTCAATTGAAACATCAGATCGTAGCCCTAATTACTCTTCAGAACAAAAAGAAAGAAGTGAGTTGAGAGGATTCTCGAGCATAGAAAATGATCTAATGATTACAAAAGAGTTGATTGAAGACTCATATTGAGATGAAAATCTCATGTATGATTTTGTAAAGTAACAATAAGGATGACATAAAGTTGTTTGAATACAAAAGTGCATAGTGTCATACACAAAAATACACGGCATTAAAACGCAAAAGTGCAAAAGTCTGGTTTCGTAATTTGTATATTAAAAAGGTTTGTAACTTACGAATCTATGAATTCTATGTAGAATACGTATGAATTCGATGTAAAAACGTACGTATGAATTCAAAAATTAAAAGTTTCACTACTTATGATATTCGAGTTTAGAACCATGATCAATTCATCCAACAAAGCGATGAATCCATCGTATATCTTCATAATCTAAGAACTGCAAATGATTCCTAACTTAAGTTTTATACCACCCCATCACATATATACATATATATGGCGTGGTTTAAATGAGTATCCAAATATATTTCGTATAAAAAAATCATCATCAACCTTTAAATCGTGAAGATCTACGGTAAATTTAGTACTTTGAATAAATAAATTCATAGTTTAGGGTTTGAATCTTATATATGCTGATTTTTTTTTCTTTTTTGAATTCATAAGTTTGTTATTATTTTTTTAATGATTCATAATATGTCATAATAAACTAATAATGCATCATTAATATTTGAACTCATTGAACTTTTTACTATGTAGGATTGTCAACTGTAAAATTTACTCGAGCAATATTGTGACGGGACAGTATTTAGAATATTAAAAATCGACCATATATATAATATTTTTGTTATAAATTAATGCATTATAATAATATTTTTAACGTCTACAAATCAATAAGTATTTTTTGGATAAATACTATCATGTACACACAACACACATGTTTTTTAGCTTTACTTGATATTTTAATCTAAACTAACGAGTTCAGATCTGCGATATTAAACAAGTTTTAAATTTTTCATTTTTCATTAAAAGATCAACTTGAAAATTTTGGATCTTACACAGCAGTTACACTCGTCTTCTAAATATAATAAAACAAATAAATATGTTTGTATCTACCAGAATTTTATGAATTTAAACTTAACAAAATTTCCCTCGTGTTTTTTTTATTATTATAATTAATGTGTGAGTTCACCTTTCGTAGTACCAAACGACCATACAAAACATGGTGGTCATATTAAATTTGTCCCTTCCAAAAAGCTACCAGACTTTTATTGATCTATCGTTTTCATCATCCAAACCCATCAAAATTAGCTTAATCCGGATTTTGGAATGTGATTCTATTAATAAAAATAAACCAATTAATATATATTGTTACAATTGACGTCATTTTAACTTAATTAGTCACTCATAATTAAGTATGCTTTGTAAGTCAATTTACAATTATGGCAGTCAATTTCTTAAATGAAAAGGTAGAGTTGGGTCCATTCCATTCCACCCCTTATTCTTATAATTGAGTTAACTTTATCATATTGTATTTTTAATCACACTATTTGCACCTTAATGCTTTTATTTGGACCACATCGTTCTTTTTCATTCATGTTTTTTCTTTTATATTTTAGCACAAATGAACTTCCTTGCAATTGTTGTGAATAATACTTTTCATAGAAAATAATACCTAAACTAATCTAACGAATATCATAATCTCTAGTGCAAACTAAGTTGAAAAGAAAAAAGAAAAAAATAGATTGCAATCCATGACATGGGCAGGCAAAATCTTCGTCAACAAACATACAAGGGATCAAGAAAACTAAAATAAGTTGTGCTATTGAGATTCAGTGTACCATACTTTATGTCTTAATTTGTGTCCCATTTTCAATTTTATTTAATTTCTTATATATATTTTCTTCAATTTCAACTTTATATGCTTTAGTTTAATTTTATGATTATTAACTAAGGTTTATTCCATCAATCTAGGGTATATAATTATTTTTTATCATTTAATTTCATTTTTATTAACTAATAAGGGTGTTCCCTCAAAAAAAAAAAAAAACTAATAAGGGTGCGTCCTCTTTGGTTGTAAATTTATCATGGGAAAATGAAGGATAAATAAAATTTCACCCTTTAAATTCTTCATTTCTTTCCCACATTTCCTACTTGACCCTTACGTCCTCATTTACACTACAAAGGAGGGATAATATTATCCCTCCAAAAAATGAAGGATTTAAAGGGTGAAATTTATCCTTCCTTTGTAGTGTAAATGAGGAATGAGTAAGGGTCAAGTAGGAAATTTGGGAAAAGAAAGGAAGGATTTAAAGGGTGAAATTTTGTTTATCCTTCATTTTCCCATGATAAATTTACAACCAAAGATAACACATCCTAATAGGTTGATAAATTCAAAGTCATGGCATATACTTTTTTAAAAATTTAATTTTTTGAAATAAAAATTAAATATAATTCATAGTATTATAATAAATTTTAATTTTATAAAAATATTTTTAAAATAATAGATACAAGCATGAGACACAGTGACACACATAAAATTGCAAATGAGATCCTCTGTCCCACTATTTTGTGTGTACCATCGTGTACCACTCTTAATTTATTATAATTTTTTTATATTTTCTTTAATTTTAATTTATTATGCTTTAATACTATAAAAAGATAATTAACATGAGTTCACTCATCCAATTAGAGTTTATAATTATTTTTTTATATTTATTTGAATTACTAATTGATTATTTGGGTTCATTAATTCAAAGTTAGGGTATATAATTTTTTAAAATTTCAATTTTTAGTGATAAATACTAATTAGAGTTTATAATATAATAATATTTTTTATATTTGTAAAAAATAATTATAGAATAAATAAATTAATAGTGGTACACGATGGTACATACAAAATAATGGACAGAGGATCTCATGTGATAAAATTGTGAAACACGGGAAACTTGTTACTCCATGACGGTGAGAAGTTGGGTAGGTAAAAAATTGTGTCATGTGCGTGGATCTGACGTGGCAAGGCGTTTGACGGTTAGGATATCGAACAAATCGATGCAGAATCCTAATTTCTACCGTTGGATTTAACTCTTCCACCAATCCTAACAAGAAAATCATAACAAAAAGAAGGGGAAAAAGAAAAAAAGAAAAAAAGAAAAGTAGCAGGTGCATTCCACACCAGAACAATCATCATCATCTGCTGCAATGGACATCGGAGCTCACACTCGCTACTATAAATACCCCTCCTTCTCCGCTCTTCTTCTGCATTCCTTCCTCGAGTTTTTCATTTCCTTCATTTTCATTTGCCGTTTCTGTTACTTTGAAGCTGTATGTATATACGTTCTCCTCATTAGTTTCTTGTATATAGCTTAATTTTTCAGTTTTGTGATTAGGTTGAAATCATACTGCGAAACTTGATCTGAGCTTGTGTTTCCATTTCTGAGGAAAATTAATTTGATTTCAGATCATCGGAGAGGAGAAGTAATTAAACGATGACGATCACGCCGGCTGTTCGGATCGCGGAGAGGAAGCTGGTGGTGAAGGAGCGGACGATCCTGAAGGACGTGCCGGAGAATGTGGTGGCGACGTCGAGCGAGGCGGCGGAGGGGGTGTTCCTGGGGGCGGTGTTCGAGGAGGCGAGCAGCCGACACGTGATCTCGCTGGGTACGATCCGCGACGTGCGGTTCCTGGCGTGCTTCCGGTTCAAGCTGTGGTGGATGGCGCAGCGGATGGGCTCGCGCGGGCGCGACATCCCTCTGGAGACGCAGTTCCTCCTGGTGGAGTCCAACGACGTCTACACCGTCTTCCTCCCCCTCATCGACGGCCCCTTCAAGGCCTGCCTCCAGGGCGGCCCCGCCGACAACCTCGACCTCTGCATCGAGAGCGGCGACGCCGACGCCACCGCCTCCTCCTTCACCCACGCCGTCTACATCGGCTCCGGCACCGACCCCTTCGCCACCATACACGAGGCCATCAACGCCGTCAAGCTGCAACTCGGGACCTTCAAGCTGCGCACCGAGAAGAAGCTCCCCGGCATCGTGGACTACTTCGGCTGGTGCACGTGGGACGCCTTCTACCAGGAGGTCACTCAGGAGGGCGTGGAGGCCGGCCTCGAGAGCCTCAAGGCCGGCGGCGCCCCGCCCAAGTTCGTCATCATCGACGACGGCTGGCAGTCCACGGAATCCGACCAGCCAGACAAGGAGAAGGAGAAGGAGAAGGAGAAAGAAAGGGAGCTGGGCGCGCCGAAGCTGCAGCGGCTGACCGGGATCAAGGAAAACGAGAAATTCCAAAAGCAGGATCCGGCGGCGGGGATCAAGAGCATCGTGAAGATCGCCAAGGAGAAGCACGAGCTGAAATACGTGTACGTGTGGCACGCCATCACGGGGTACTGGGGCGGGGTGAGGCCCGGCGTGAAGGAGATGGAGCACTACGATCCCGCGATGCAGTATCCCAAGCTGTGCAAGGGCGTCATGGAGAACGAGCCAGGCTGGAAGACCGACGCCATCGCCATTGAAGGACTAGGCCTCGTCAATCCCAAAAATGTTTACAGGTTCTACAACGAGCTCCACAGCTACTTGAGCGCTGCCGGGATTGACGGCGTCAAAGTTGACGCTCAGTGCATTCTCGAGACGCTCGGCGCCGGCCTCGGAGGCCGCGTCGAGATCACCAAGCAGTATCATCAAGCACTCGACGCCTCCGTCGCCCGCAATTTCCCTGATAATGGATGCATTGCCTGCATGAGCCACAACCTCGAATCGCTTTACTGGTATATTCTTTTCTTTTCTTTTTCTTATTATATCTACTGCTGCTGATGCTGATGCTCATGGAAATTGCAGCTCAAAGCAGACTAGTATAGTGAGAGCGTCCGATGATTTCTACCCGCGAGATCCGGTGTCGCACACCATCCACATCGCCGCCGTGGCCTACAACAGCGTCTTCCTCGGCGAGGTGATGCTCACGGACTGGGACATGTTCCACTCTCTCCACCCGGCGGCCGAGTACCACGGCTCCGCCAGAGCTATAAGCGGCGGGCCTGTCTATGTCAGGTAATTCAGCAATCAATCAATTCTTGCATAGCATACCATATCTTCAACGAGTGGCTAATTAAGAAGCTTCCAAATTGTAACAGTGATGCGCCTGGGAAGCACAACTTCGATCTTCTAAGGAAGCTCGTTTTGCCCGACGGCACCATCCTCCGCGCCCGCCTCCCTGGCCGCCCCACCAAGGACTGCCTCTTCTCCGACCCCGCCCGCGACGGCGTTAGGTCAGTCACCACTTCAAATCATCAATCCCATTAGTTCAAGTAGTGTTGAATATTGTACTATTCGGTATTAATTAATTAATATTCTTTAAAATAGTGTCGTCCATAATTTAACAATAAATCTATGCAGCCAACCACCCACACACTAATATAATAAAGATAATCTTAATTTATTTAATTAATTTTTTTAAATAAAAATAGGATTTAGTTATTTTATTATATTCTCTACATTGTACGTATTTTTTTAGATTTTTTTTGCATTTTTTATTTATTTTTAATAAAAATAAAAAAGTTACCAAAAAATTGCAAAAAAATAATTATAATGTAGAGAATATGATAAAATAACTAAATCTTCTTTTTATTTTAAAAAATAAGTTAAATAAATTAAATTATTTTTTATTTAAGTAAATTGTGGTTAGCCACAATGTGGCTGTTTAGTATTACTCATAATTTAAAGCCTCACTTTGGTGTGGACTAAGAAAGTTGAAAAAAGTGACGTGGATGATATATAAGGGTAGTTGACTAAAGTGATAAAGATGTTGTGAGTGGGTCTACTAATGATAAAGTGTAGTAAATATAAAATATAAAAATGGTAAAGGTGTTTTAAGGTGGGTGCAAGGATAGTAAATATAGGAAAAGCAGAAGACTAAAAAAGTAGAAAAAGCAGAATAAGCTTTAATTTGTAGACAAAAAATTAAGAGCAAGCATAAGCATGTCTTTAAATTGTGGATATGTATGATTGTGAATGATGAATAGTAAATTGGATGCAGCTTGTTGAAGATATGGAACATGAACAAGTACAGCGGAGTGGTGGGAGTGTACAACTGCCAAGGTGCGGCGTGGAACAGCGAGGAGAGGAAGAACACATTCCACAAGACAAACTCGGAGGCTATAACAGGGTACGTTAGAGGCAGCGACGTCCACCTCATAGCAGAGGCCGCCGTCGACGCCGATTGGGACGGCAAAGTAGCCGTCTACGCTCAGCGCAGCGCCACGCTTCTCACTGTGGCCGACAGCGTGGTCTTGCCGGTGTCGCTCAAGGTGCTCGACCACGAGGTCTTCACAGTCACGCCGATTAAGACGCTCTCCTCCGCCGCCTCCTTCGCCCCGCTAGGCCTCATCGACATGTTCAACGGCGGCGGAGCGTTGGAGGGGTTGAAATACGAGGCGGGCGGCGTGTCCATGGAGGTGAAAGGCTGCGGGCGCTTCGGCGCATACTCGTCGGCGAAGCCCAGCAAGTGCAGGGTGGGATCGGATGCGGTTGAGTTCGAATATGAGGCCGCGTCTGGGTTGCTGAGCTTCGAGTTGGCTGAGATGCCTGTTGACAAAGTTCACTGTGTTGAGATTGAGTTATGAATTTGTATTTCTAGGCTATAGAGGCGAGGAATGTTGCATTTTGAGTGGCTTTGTTCTAGATGCCTGCTTCCATTGGCTGTAGACTTGGATAATGATGTAATAGGGAATGGATATCCCATTGGTTATTCTCTCTTTTATTGTCTAATAAAATAGACTTTCTACCAACCACACCTCATTTTCTCTCCCTCTCTTAGAGCATCCGCTTTGGGGGTTCCTTGATAGCCTACTTGATAGTGTTTGTGTTATTGAGTAGGTAATGCTGCATTGGGGTTCCTTGATAGCCTACTTGATAATATTAGTTTTGATTTTATGTTTTTCATTTAAATTTTATTGCATAATTTAAATAGCATATTTTTGTAATAGTTAAATACTGGATTAAACATAAATTTTAAAATTACTTAAAACATAAAAAAAAAATACATAAAAATTAGAACCGAAAGTTGAAACACGTGGGTTTATAAACCCAAAGGACATATACTGAGATTTGGATCATGTGGACTGGCCAGGTCCAACATAATCACTCCCCAGTTACACGGGAAATTTTCCAATTTTTCCTTTTTTTTTTTTAATTGGGCGCGTGCAATGCACGCGCCATCCATTCTCCCCTATCGAGCATACCCGATAACTCGGGTACTCCTCGAGGAGCTCCCCCCGCATCGCCCTCCTCGACCGGCTCCCTCTCCTCGAGTACCCGCATTGCGGGTGCTCTTAGAATCTTCAAATAATGATTTATTTTGTGGATCCCTTGATTAAAATAAATGGTAATTTACCTCTAAATGCATCAAGTTTGGGTTTTTTAAAAAAAAATTGTTCACGAACTTTTTTGTTTCCTGAATGAGAATATATTTTTTAATTTTTCTGATTTGACACATCATTTCTTTTTCCAAATCCAAGGAAATTCAAGTATGTCCAAATCGCCAAGGAAAAAAAAGGGCACAATATGGAAACGCACCAAAACGTTATTGTGTATAACTAAATATGGGTTTGAAACACATAAATTATTAGTTTGTGAGGAATTGGGGCAGATTTCACGTTAGTTCAAGAAAGGAGCATATTTCAAGAGCATCGTCGAACTTGTCAAAAATGATTTATATCGCGGCAACAAATTTCTGAGGAGGTATCATCAGTAAAGAGAGCTCCGTAGCCCACTCTGCAGCGCATGCATAAAAGTGTTAAGACCATCATCGATGGTACCTAAAGTCGCTTCTTCAATTTGAAATACATATTTAATTATAAACGATAACGTTTTGGTGTGTTCCAATATTGTGTCGTTTTCTCATCAACAATTTGGCCACATGGAACTTTTCGATTGCCAAAAGAATAAATATATTTGTTGTTTCGCTTCACTTTTCAACTAAAAGAAGAAGAATTACATCAAAAATAAAAAAATACTGTAACTATATATTAATTCACTAAATATACATTAAAAATCTATCTTTGACTTTATATTAACCATAAAAAGAATATTTTTTTATATTTTTTTATATTAGTTAATTACTATATCTTGTGAAATTTACTACAATTATTCAACTCTAATAATTTATTAATGTTAAGTTCACCGATTGTGTGCAATGCACACACGCTCTGGTAAAAAATAATGTATTTTAATTAGGTTAATGATCAATAACACGTACAATGTACGTACTTTCTGCTAATACTTTCATAAACAAATAATCGATTATAAATTTAGTTGTCGATAAGCTTTGTTTATACTTCTATAAACAAATAATCGACTATAGATTTTGTTTTCTTTATGTGGCGATCATAGAGGAGGATTCTGATTTCAAAACTAGAAGATGTAGTTCAAATTTCACCCTCTGTAGGTTGGAATGCAAAGAATATATTCGTTTGCATTTGAAGAGTGAATTGAAGATAGACCAAACTTTTGTTAATGTATCCAACTTTGTCCACATAAAATGTTAATTGAAGAGTGAATTTGAAGATACATTTTCAATTGAAGAATATACACTTTGTTAATGTATCCCAATTGAAGAGTGAATCTTGCTGTTCGTTTCAACTTCCACTTTGCCCACACCAAATTTCTTGATTCGAGATAGAGCCAAACTTTTGTTAATGTGTTTAAGAAACATAAAAGCCAAACTTTGATTTGAAGAGTGAATTGAAAAGAAACATAATTGGTTTAAAATAAGTTTTCTTTGGGCCCAATTTTGAGGTCCTGTAGTGCACTGGAGTTTTAAAATAAACAGCGTGTGTGTTTATTTCTATGGCCAATCCATCACTAGCTTTAGTTCGTTTTTGAGGCCCACCTTCAGCCCACTTTTAAATCATTTTCCAATCGATAAAGGAAATTAACATTTTGGTGCAAGCAAGGAAATTAATATTTTATTCCAACACGTTCAAAAATATATTTCGAAAATGCTATATTATGTAAATTGAATTTCCAACGTGGTAGAAGATTACATAAAAACGGACCACGTATATTAACTTTCTTCTTCTTCGAAAAAAAAAAAAAAAACGATATTAACTTAAACTTGCAGTTAAAGCACAACGATAAAAATAGCTCATTATATTATATTTCCCGCCCTTTGTGTGGTATAGAGGCCCCGTCTACATGCGGTGTAGTATATTTTCGAGATGAGATCCAGTGTTCCATAATTTTATGTTATGTTCCCACTATTTATTATTTTAATAATATTTTGATAAAAATAAAATTTATTATAATACGATAAATTATACTTAATTTTTATTTCATAAAATTAAAAATTATATATATATATATAGGCGAAGGTTCAATGAAGAAGGCCTAAATGTAAGAAAGAAGAGAGAAGTAATCTCATCCGTTGATCTTATCTAATCTAACGGACATGATTTGTTCACGCCATGTTCAACGGATTTTTTCGTTGAACATATGGGGGGTCGAAACCCAGAACCCCCAAAAATATTGTATATGTTCACGAATGTTCAACGAAAAAATCCGTTGAACATGGCGTGAACAAATCATGTCCGTTAGATTAGATAAGATCAACGGATGAGATTACTTCTCTCTTCTTTCTTACATTTAGGCATTTTTCATTGAACCTAACCCTATATATATATATATATATAGGGTGTGGTTCTAGAGAGAACTACATTATTTGTGAGAACGGGAGAACCATCAAATCTAATACATCCACTGTAAAAATTAATGCATCCGCTGTTAAAATTAATGCACTAAAAAAATTTAAAAAAAAATGCTCCCTTCAGGATTCGAACCCAGGATCTGCATTCATCCAATAAGATGATGCATCCACCGTAGATCTTGATGATCGAATGGCTGAAAATGGTTCTCCGGTCTTTTTTTATTTATGGTTCTTTCTTGAACCTCTCCATATATATATATATATATATATATATGTGTGTGTGTGTGTGGGGGGGGGGTAGGGTTAACATACCCCCTTTTAAGATGAAAACTAGGAACCAATTTAAAGCCATTGATTTAAATAAAATAGAGGGCTGAGATTAAACTACAGATGCACAATTTCGATTGCATAGATGCACAGTTTCGATTTGCTTGAGTATTTTGCATTGTTGGTTTCAATTGCATAAATTGCATATTTTTTAAGTGCACAGTAAAATATAATAGATGCACAGTTTCTTTTGTTTACTAAATCCTAACCATTAGATCTAATATTTAAAAGGTCAAGATTAGGTTCCTAGTTCTCATTTTAACAGGGGTTTTTATTAGAACATCTTCCTCTGTGTGTGTATATATATATATACACACACACCATAACTTTGAATTATCAACCTATTAATAGCTAATAAAAATGAAATCAAATGATTAAAAAAATTATATACCCTAATTAAATGGAGCAAATCTTAGTTAATAATCACAAAATTAAACTAAAGCATATAAAGTTGAAATTGGATTAAAAAAATATATATCATAAAATAAATAAAATTAAAAGTGTGACATCAAATGTGATACACTAAATCTCAAATATTTTCACATTTATGTGGTATAAAGATACTACCTATATGCAATATAATAATAGCTCTGGTTTCTGACTTTGCAATTTGTTTGGCAATGAATTGTATTTAGAGGTATTTTACTTTTCTTTTAAATCATGGTTGAGTTGCAAAATAAGGTTCTTAATATGCTTGCTTATTCTTAACAGGTATTATCAATGTCAATGAATTTATGTATAGCTTGGTCTTGCTTATTCTTAACAGGTATTATCAATGTCAATGAATTTATTTATAGCTTGGTCTTTAATAACAAAGGCTTCACTTGATTTTAAAAGGCTTACAGATATTAGAGAAAATCAAGTGCATTTACAATTTCATTTTAATTCAACTTGATTTTCATTTATATATGAAAATAGAGCTCGTTAGAAATATTGATCTTCATTTCTATTTAGATATGGATGGGCAAGTTGAAACTGGAATCGCTCGAGTGCTTTCATATACGATTGATGAGCATTGTATTGGATGTGGATATTGACCCCTCAAATACTCCGTGGACACAACAAAGGCATATTTGTTTATTACCTTAACTGGAATTAAATATGAAGATGCAATGAATGAGATCGATTGGGATATAATTAAGAACATTACAAAGACTGAAGCCTAGAACAATCCCCTTCAAAGAGTTAATCCCGTAGGTAGGAGGTCGTGTCATTTGTAATAGTATAAAATTATTTGAAAATTGTAAAAAATAAATTACAGCACAATAATACATACTTAATGAAAATAGTAAAAAAATTATATTTTTTTAATATTATATTTAGATGATAAAGTTCTATAAGTTACTTATCTACTTAATTAAAATAGCAAAACATATATATTTTTTAGAATATTATATTTAGAAAATAAAATTCTACCAGTTACTTATATTATTATATAAAATAGCTCTAATAAAGATCGTAGCATTAAAATGAAGATGAAATCATCTTATAGTTGGAGGCGTATCAAATGAATGACCACGATATTGACAAAACCTTTTTATCTAATGATTATTATTATCTATTTAAAATTTCCACCACAATATCTAGATATTTTTCTTTCAAATTTTCTATTAGTCTTGAAAAGGTTTTTTGAAACTTTTAATTACTTTTTTACTAATTTGCATTTAACAACATATTTTTTTGAGGCGTTAATTGACTATAAATCCACAAACTATTAGTGAATTTTGCTATTTTTTCAACTATATAAAGTTGTAATATAAATACATAAACTTTAGTCATTCCGGAATTTGCCCTGAATTTTAATTTCGTCCAAATAAAAACATAAATGACAAAATTAAAGATGATATAATATATACACATTACATAAAAATAACTTATACTCCCTCCGTCCAAACGAAAGTGGTGCGTATTCCTTTTTGGGCAGTCCCAACGAAAGTGGTGCATATCCTTTGTTGGCAAAAATTAGGGAATTTAAGTACTTAATTAACAAAATTAAGTGGACCCTTGTTGTTCTTAATTAACCAATTAATTCACCTCTCTCTCTCTCTCTCTCTCTCCCTCTCCTATCTACAACCCTCGTCTCCTGTTCTCTTTATCTACAATGGGTAGCCCCCATCTTCCTCACGATGTTCGCCGTTGCGGCATCTCCTCCGGCGAGGCCGACGGTCTTAGGGTGGGCGGTCGCTGCTACCTTCGATTTCCGATGAGGCTGATGCGTAGGTGACTATCCCCATCGTCTCTCTCTGTCACATCTCTCTCACACACACAGATTCACACCCACTCTTTATCTCGTTATTTTTAGCACGATGATTAACAAATGTGTAGAAAGTAGATAAAGTGGGTTGGTGAAAATTATTTAAATATTAGGTATAGAGAGAGAATATATTGCCAAAAATGGAATGAGACATTTGCAATGTGACATCCTATTATGAAAAGTGTGAGTACATTTGTAATAGGATGGAGCGAGTAATTTATTTGATGATATATATATATATATATATATATAGGAAGAGGTTCTAATAAAAACCTCTGTTAAAATAAGAACTAGGAACCTAATCTTGACCTTTTAAATATTAGATCTAATGGTTAGGATTTAGTCAACAAAAGAAACTGTGCATCTATTATATTTTACTATGCACTTTTCGAAATTGTGCATCTATGCATTTGAAACCAACAATGCAAAATACTCAAGCAAATCGAAATTGTGCATCTATGCAATTAAAACTGTGCATCTATGCAATCGAAATTGTGCATCTGTAGTTTAATCTCAACCCTCTATTTTATTTAAATCAATGGCTTTAAATTGGTTCCTAGTTTTCATCTTAAGAGGGGTTTTTATGTTAACCCTACCCTATATATATATATATATATATATATATATATATATATATATATATACACCTTATATAATTCAAATTATAGCTTTTTACTGCCTATAATAATAAGGGAAAAGGTGCAGATATGCCCTTTAAGTGGTAGCCCTTATAGCGTATAACCCCCTTACTCACTGTATGTGCAACTAAATCCCCGAAATAAAAAAAATCGTGCAATTAAGCCCCTCTGACCAAACGGCGTTATCCACCGTTAGTCAAACTTTTTTTTTTTTAATTTTATAATACTCTCTCTCATGTTCTTTCCATTACTGAGCAATCTCTCTTTCTCTCTCCTCTGTAAATCCGTCTCTCTCTATCTCTTGTAAATCTCACTTTCTCTAATTGTAAATCCGTTCTTCAAGCTTTTCCTCCGTCCTTGTCGTTCAAATACTATGTCGCCACCCCATGAGTGTTCCCCGCATTGGCTGCAAATTTGCCGTCAGGGGTGGCCTCTTCTTGGTGTACCTCCGCAACAAGGAGGACTCTGGAACCCCATCATCGCCGACGCCTCCACCGGCGACCTCCTCCAGATGCGCTACGGCTTTGAATAAGAAGAGCGACGTCAACACAAAGATTTTCGAGAGCTTCGTTTCCCCACTTCTCCCACTTTTGACTTCAATTAATCATAGCTCTTTTTCTTCAAATTTATTTATTTTAGCTAATTGTTTCTCTACTGAGATTTTTAATGATATGGGTTTTTTTATTTTTAATTTCATAAGAAAAAGATTGAAGTTGAAGATGGTGTATTTTCAAATCAATGAGAGAAAAAAATAAACATCCCGTCATCCTCTCCCTTCCACTTTGACCTCCAAGCACCAAACCCCCAAAATAAGAGGGGGCGGTCGGGGTTGAGGTTGAGGTGCTCGAGATTGGGAATAAGGGCGAGGTCGGGGGTGATGATGCCGGTGAGGTTGTTGTTGGAGAGGGAGAGCAGCTTGAGGGACTGGAGCTTCTCGAAGCCTCGGATGATCTTGCCGGAGAGGCCGAGGCCGTCGAGGCGGAGCTCGAAAACGCGGGCGTTGCCGGCTGATTTGGTGTTGAGTATCATGGTAGTGGTTGTAGAAATGACAACGGGGTTCGAATTCGATGATGCTGGCAGGGATTGAGGAAGGATTACCAGTGGACCCCATATTTTAATTAAAAAATAAAAAAAAATTATGGTTGACTAACGGTGGATAACGCCGTTTGGTCAGAGGGGCTTAATTGCACGGTTTTTTTGAGTTCGAGGGTTTAGTTGCACACACAGTGAGTAATGGGGTTATACGCTATAAGGGCTACCACTTAAAGGGTCTATCTGCACATTTTCCCTAATAATAATAATAATAATAATAATAATAGTAATAATAATAATAATAATAATAATAATAATAATAATAATAATAATAATAATAATAGTGTAGCTAGCTTAATGAAATATGGCGATGTGTCTAGGGGTGTAAATTCGGGTTGCGGATATCGGGTATACCCTCACCCGTCCCGATACCCACGCGGGTATCGGGTACCCGATACCCGCAAAATCAAGGAAGAGGGTCGGGTGCGGGTATTGTTTTCCTAAAAATTGCGGGTATCGGGTACCCTCGGGGTACCTGCGGGTACCCGCATACCCGCATGTAATTTTTAATTAAATAAATAATTTTTATAATTATTAATTAATTTTTAGGAAATATGAAATAGAAAGGATATTTTCAATTTTTTTCTAATTAATAATTAATTTATTATCTCTTCGTTAATGGTTTTATGGATAATCGATGAAATAAATAGGATATTTTCATTTTTTTCTAAAATGAGGGACAAAATACCCGCTGGTAAAGAGGGCATCCGCATATTGCGGGACAAAATACACTCCAGCAGGATAAAAAACCTTCTAAATTAAAAAAAATCAAGAATTTGCGGGAAATGAGGGTACCCTTATACCCGCTGCGGGTATTCGAGTACCTGCAGCATGTAGGCGGGACGGGTAAGGGTAGGGTTTTCGAATGATTTTGTCCCGCGAGTACCCGAATTTACACCCCTAGATGTGTCGATCAAACTTGTCTTACTAAATTAGAGTTCTCTTTTTTAAATTAAGAGGTATTAGGTTTATCAGTAAAATTAGAGTTTATCATTTTCTTATCTTACTAAATTAGGGTGGGCATAAATTAAGAGGTATTGGGCTTATCAATATATGTTAATATCAGGCCAATGGGGCCTTACTCTAGTAGCAAAGCTTAGGCACTCAAAGACTTTTCTTTGTGAGAGGTCTTGGGTTTAATCTCGCTTGGCGGTGATGTTTTCTCACTTTATGTGGTGATGTATTGTTGTTGTATTATATTGTTTGGTGTTGTGGTCCCATACGCAGGGTGTTCTCGCCTACGTGCAGCTCGCCTGCGTGCGGTGATGTTTTTCCACCGTTGAGTGATGTTGAGGTCCCGCCTACTTACGGATTATATAATTGATTGTATTCAGATACTTCTTGTAACTTCAAAATAAATATATATATGTTATTATTAGAGTCCAATCCGAAATATATTATCACTTGTAATTGGATATACTCATATATATTTACTTTTTATACTCCCTCCGTCCACGAAATGAGTACTCATATTTCCTTTTTCGTCCGTCCACGAAATGAGTACTCATTTCCCTTTTTGGCAAGTGTACCCCACACATCTCTTTAATTAATACACTCAAAAAGTGGGACCCTTAAACTATTCACACTACACTCCATATATTTCTTAAAACTCGTGCCGTCCACAAATGGGTACTCATTTCGTGGACGGAGGGAGTAATAATTAATAAGATATATAATTAAATACTTTTGTCCTTATTACTAAGATTTATTAAATGTATATCTTTTTTTTAGTTAGACTTGATTTATCAATCTGACAACATCTCTTAATTACCCTTTTTAAGTTTCCACTTAATACTTGTCTACCTAACAAACTTTACAGTACTAGCCATCTCATCTAGCTCGAACTGCCTAAAATCTAAAGAAAAACTCGCAATAAAATTTCCAAATCGAATTCAAATGATTTTAAAAATAATACTATGTTGCTTAATCTGTTTATAAAGCGAACGTGAGCTAACACCCTAGCCATCTCAAGTAGCTAAGAATTAATGGTCAAATGTCAATTGTGAAATTTAAACATATTCAGATGATGAAGCAAAGGACCGAGCTGGATATTTTAATTAAGCACTTCAAATTGATTTTAAAATTAAATGACAATTTTATAGTTATAATAAAATTGAAGGTTTATTTATAAATTATATTTTCTTTTTATTTCTTTTTTCTTTATCTTCTTATTTTTATGTTTTAATTCTTTCTAAAATTGTGAAATTCGAATATTTAATATAAATATCAAATTAAAGATCACGATAAAAGCTTCAATTTGATGTATTTAATTATGTAAGTATTTGATTTAAAATGTAAAAGTTAAAATTTTAAAAAATTCTTTTCTCTCATCTTTTATTTTTATTTTTAAACTTTCTTTTTACCTTTTGATACTATCAATTTTTATTATTGTTGATTCTTCCTTATTTTTTTGCTTCTTCAAACTATCCTCCGTAACGGCGATGAAGCATGGAAAAGAAGAAAATGTTGAAGTGTAAAAGTAAGGGCAAGATTAAAATAAATACTACTATATTTTATTGGAAAATTTGGTATATACATCGTAGAGATGAAAAGGGTGTCCGCCACCAACTTAACAGACAGAGAGACCGTAGTCCGCCAAAAACGGGGGATCTTTCACTTTGTGGGTCCCACCTCACATGCCAACCCCGTCCATTTGCATTCGCTCTTTTCATTTTCTCTTTCTAATGTTTCCTATAATAATTATATTAAATTAAATCATAATAATTAAACATGCTATGATTCTCGTATTCCACTTTTAAAGCTCGTGATGATTATGGAGGAATTATTTTAATAATAATTTTTGTACAGTTGCTTTGTTGTCCTCACTTAGTGTATTCATATAATGGGACCGATACCTTTTAATTTTTTGGTGAGCTAGCTATGCAAATATTTGATATATATAGCTACAATAATTCATTAATTTTCAGAATTTTTGCATTGTATTTTATCAAATGAAACACCTTTTCTCTATGAGTATATATTTGAATTATTTTCATAAAGCTATACAATAAGAAAGTAGTAACATATAAATAATGAATTTGGATTCAACGTATATATATAATCAGTATAAATGAATTGTTCATGTTTGGTAATTAATATTTATTTTTGCTATATATATTGTATAAGTTCAATATATATATATTAATGGGTTAATGGTTACTTTTACCCATTCTCAAAGATAAAAAATAAAAAATGCCCATTATAAAAGAAAACTATAAAAACTACTACTAATCATTTTGAGCTTGAAAGGACAAAATTACTCTTACTTGATTCACAAAAATTGTTGAAATCACGAATTTTGCTCTACATGCTCGACTAATGCATATCGAACATTAGTGATAAATACACTAATACTCGATCATTACGAGTTGAGTATATCGAGCATTAGAGTATTTGTGATAAATGTATTAATGCTCGATTTTTATCGATTACAAGTCGAATATCAGTGCAAAATACACTAATGCTCGACATAAGGATAAAAATATGTTGGAATATAAAAATAAACTTGATTTTTTGAGTGAAGATATTTTAAAAGAAAAATATAGAGAATTCTAGAAAAAGTAAGTGAAGATATTTGTATTAGAAATATCTAGAATCAAGATATTTTAAAAGAAAAATATAGAGAATTCTAGAAAAAGTAAGTGAAGATATTTGTATTAGAAATATCTAGAATCAAGATATTTTAAGTAGAAAAATCTAGATAGAAAAAATCAAGAGAATTCTAGAATTCTCACTTGACTACTATATATATGTGGAGGTTGTATCAATTGTTTAGAATGAAGTGAATTGAAGAAAAGCTTGTGTTAGCAAACTCCAATCCTCCCACTCAAATTCCTAAGCACACACACGTCCACAACCAATTTCTCCAAATTTCCTTCTACCAATTAAATAAATTCTCCATTATATATTCTTATATTCCAACAAAGTGGTATCAGAGCCATAAAATCCTACCTGTGGAATGGCCAACCTACAATCGTTTCAAGTCCCCATGCTCAACAAGAGCAACTTCGACAATTGGAGCATCAAGATGAAGGCGCTATTGGGAGCCCACGACGTTTGGGAGATCGTGGAGAACGGCTACGAGGAGCCGCAGGACGAGGCCGCACTATCCCAACAACAAAAGGATAGATTGCGAGACGCGAGAAAGAGAGACAAGAAGGCTCTCTGTCTCATTTATCAAGCGCTAGGGGACGACGATTTCGAGAAGATCTCGAATGCGAGTACCGCCAAAGAAGCGTGGGAGAAGCTCCAGAACGCGTGCAAAGGAGCGGAGCAAGTAAAAAAGGTACGACTTCAAACTTTAAGAGGAGAGTTTGAGTCTTTGCATATGAAAGAGTCCGAGTCAATTTCGGATTATTTTTCAAGAGTCTTGGCGGTGTCTAATCAAATGAAAAGAAATGGTGAAAAGTTGGAGGATGTAAGAATTATGGAGAAAATATTACGCTCACTAACTCCAAGATTTGAGCATATAGTAATCACAATTGAAGAAACTAAAAATTTGGAGGAGATGACAATTGATCTCTTGTTGGGGTCGTTGCAAGCATACGAGGAGAAGCAAAAGAAGAAGCAAGAAATTTCAGAGCAACTTTTAAAGTTGCAAGTAAGCTCAAAAGATAAAGAAGAAAGTTCGAGCAACAGCCGCAGACAATACAAAGGAGGACGTGGTCAAGGTCAAGATCAAGGCAGAGGCCGTGGACGTGGACGAGGACGAGGAGGCTTCGAAAGAAAGGAGTTTACAAATGGTCGGGGGAGGAGTAACCCGCAGTCGAGGTACGATAAATCTTCAATAAAGTGTTATAATTGCCATAAATTTGGGCACTATGCTTCCGAGTGCAGAAGTGAAAAAGTAAGGATTGAAGAAAGGGCCAATTATGCCGAGAACACGAGCGAAGCAAATGGTAGTGTGCTTCTGGCATATAAAGGAGAAGCTGGAAGAGATGACACGTGGTACCTCGACACCGGTGCAAGCAACCACATGTGTGGGAAGAGAAGCATGTTCGTGGAGCTCGATGAGTCGGTAAGTGGCAACGTCTCCTTTGGTGATGAATCTAAAATTCCAGTTAAAGGAAAAGGAAAAATTTTAATTCGCTTGAAGAATGGAAATCATGAATTTATTTCCAACGTTTATTACGTGCCCAATATGAAAAATAATATCTTGAGTTTGGGACAACTTTTAGAGAAAGGTTATGATATTCACATGAGAGATTATAACCTTTCAATAAGAGATGGCTAAAATAATCTTATTGCCAAGGTGCCAATGTCTGAAAATAGAATGTTCTTATTGAATATTCGAAATGACATGGCAAAATGCCTGAAAGCGTGTTACCAAGATAAGTCTTGGTTGTGGCATCTTCGGTTTGGGCACTTAAATTTTGGCGGCTTGGAGTTGCTATCAAAGAAAGAGATGGTGAGAGGCTTACCATCCATCAAACATCCCGATCAACTCTGCGAAGGTTGTCTACTCGGGAAGCATTTCAGAAAGCCATTCCCAAAGGAGTCAAGCTCAAGAGCTCAAAAGCCACTGGAGTTGATTCATGCTGATGTGTGTGGGCCAATAAATCCAAGCTCCCTGGGTAAAAATAATTATTTTCTGTTATTCATTGATGATTTTTCTAGAAAAACGTGGGTATATTTCTTGAAGCAGAAGTCAGAAGTATTTGATGCATTCAAGAAATTTAAAGCTGCCGTCGAGAAGGAGAGCGGACGACAAATCAAGGCCCTGAGGACCGATCGAGGCGGAGAATTCACGTCAAGGGAGTTTCTAGAATTTTGCGAAGTAAATGGAATTCGGCGGCCCCTGACAGTTCCGAGATCCCCCCAACAGAACGGAGTGGCGGAAAGAAAAAACAGAACAATCATGGAGATGGCAAGGAGCATGCTAAAGACGAAGAATCTGCCTAAAGAGTTTTGGGCCGAAGCAGTGGCGTGCGCGGTGTACCTATCCAACCGATCGCCGACAAGGAGCGTGTGGGGAATGACTCCACAAGAAGCCTGGAGCGGGAGAAAGCCAGGAATTTCCCACCTAAAGGTATTTGGGAGCAAAGCCTACGTGCACGTACCAGATGAGAGAAGGAAGAAGCTCGACGATAAAAGTGAAGCATTCATCTTTATCGGGTACGACTCTAACTCTAAAGGCTATAAGTTATATAATCCAAATACCAAGAAAATAGTGATAAGTCGAGACGTGGAGTTCGACGAAGAAGGAGTCTGGGATTTCAGCTCCAATGGTGACTTCACCTACATCCCACAGTTAGAAGAACAAAGAGCAGAAGAGCAAGTTGGAGAAGTCCAACAAGAGCCGATGACTCCACCAGCTTCACCAGTACCAGTCACTGAAGACTCGCCACCATCTTTCTTAAATGAAAGAGCCACACCACGAGCAAGGAGTTTGGACGAGATATATGAGGATACTGAAAGGTTAGAAGATCTTACCTTATTTTGCCTATTTGCTGATTGTGAGCCTGTTAGCTTTGAAGAAGCAGCAGATAGTGAAAATTGGCGAGTCGCGATGGATGAAGAGATCAAAGCCATAAAGAAGAATGATACATGAGAGCTCGTGACACTACCAAAAGGGCACAAGGCCATTGGAGTCAAGTGGGTGTATAAAGTTAAGAAGAATTCCAAGGGTGAAGTGGAAAGATATAAAGCGAGGCTTGTCGTGAAAGGATATAGTCAAAGAGCTGGAATCGATTATGATGAGGTATTTGCTCCTGTCGCTCGCTTAGAAACTATTAGACTAATACTCTCTCTTGCAGCCCAAAATAGATGGAAGATTTATCAAATGGATGTCAAATCAGCCTTCTTGAATGGGTATATAGACAAAGAAGTCTATATCAAGCAGCCAATGGGCTACGAGGTAAAAGGGCAAGAACATAAAGTCTTGAAGTTGAAGAAGGCCCTATACGGACTAAAGCAAGCACCAAGGGCATGGAATAGCAGGATCGATAAGTACTTGGAGGAGAATGGCTTCACCAAATGCCCTCACGAGCATGCCCTCTACGTTAAAGTCAATGGAGATGATATATTAATTGTGTGCTTGTATGTAGATGATTTGATCTTCACAGGAAATAATCCAAAGATGATTGAGGAGTTCAAGAAGGCCATGTCAAAGGAGTTTGAGATGACCGACATTGGGCTGATGGCGTACTACCTCGGCGTGGAAGTCAAGCAACTCGAAGATGGGATCTTCATCACACAAGAAGGATATGCCAAGGAAATTCTCAAGAAGTTCAAGATGGAGAACTGCAAAGCAATCAACACGCCAGTGGAATGCGGGATAAAATTATTCAAGAATGATGGAGGAGAAAAGGTGGACCCGACATTGTTCAAGAGCTTGGTTGGAAGTTTACGGTACTTAACTTGCACAAGGCCAGACATTCTTTATGCGACAGGACTCGTGAGTCGCTATATGGAGAATCCAACCACTACGCATTTTAAGGCGGCGAAGAGAATACTACGATATCTCAAAGGTACGCTCAACTATGGCCTATTCTATTCAAGTACTGATGATTATAAGCTTGTTGGCTATAGTGATAGCGACTGGGCCGGAGACAATGACGATCGCAAGAGTACAAGCGGTTTCGTATTTTTTATGGGAGACACCGCTTTCACCTGGATGTCCAAGAAGCAACCCATAGTCACGCTATCAACGTGTGAAGCTGAATATGTGGCTGCTACATCCAGTGTTTGCCATGCAGTTTGGCTACGAAGTTTACTGGAAGAGCTTGGATGGCCACAAAAGGAGCCAACAACGATTTGCGTAGATAATAAGTCAGCAATCGCGCTCGCAAAGAATCCGGTGTTTCATAATCGAAGTAAGCATATTGACACCCGCTTCCACTACATCAGAGAATGCATCGCAAAGAAGGAAGTTCAAGTGGAATACGTGAAATCACAAGATCAAGTTGCAGACATCTTCACAAAGCCACTCAAGCATGAAGATTTTATCAAGCTGAGAAGTTTACTCGGAATGACAAATCAAGTTTAAGGGGGAGTGTTGGAATATAAAAATAAACTTGATTTTTTGAGTGAAGATATTTTAAAAGAAAAATATAGAGAATTCTAGAAAAAGTAAGTGAAGATATTTGTATTAGAAATATCTAGAATCAAGATATTTTAAAAGAAAAATATAGAGAATTCTAGAAAAAGTAAGTGAAGATATTTGTATTAGAAATATCTAGAATCAAGATATTTTAAGTAGAAAAATCTAGATAGAAAAAATCAAGAGAATTCTAGAATTCTCACTTGACTACTATATATATGTGGAGGTTGTATCAATTGTTTAGAATGAAGTGAATTGAAGAAAAGATTATGTTAGCAAACTCCAATCCTCCCACTCAAATTCCTAAGCACACACACGTCCACAACCAATTTCTCCAAATTTCCTTCTACCAATTAAATAAATTCTCCATTATATATTCTTATATTCCAACAAAATATATATTCAAAATTGATATATTTATATGCTTTATAAAAAGCTAATATTTTTAGGTTTTATCTTTTAAAATTAATGGGTATATATCATTTTACTCCTATATTAAGTTCTTAAGACTGCAACAAGTTTTATATTTAGAATATTTTATTTACCTTTTAGTTAAGTGATAAGTTTAAATTCGTAAATCATTGTCGTATTGATTTTATATTTGAAGATTAGATAGTTTACATAGTTATAGAACTTTATTACTAAGCATGATAAAATACGATCGATGACCACCTAAGGTGTAACTAGAGAAGACTTCTATAAATTAATACTATTAACATTCGTGCAATGCATGGTTTTGGACAATCTTCAAGTTGGTCGTGTAGCTCATATTAGTTTTAGCAAATTATATGTATATATTTAAAATATATAATTTGTTGGTCGTGTAGCTCATATTAGTTTTAGCAAATTATATGTATATATTTAAAATATATAATTTGGAAGTCGAATTTTTTATTATGACTTTTAGATATTATACACTCATATATGAGGAATAATAATATACTCTTGCACTTTTACCCCTAAAGAAATCTCTCTATGTATACGAAAGCTTAACCACTTACATAACTAAATTAGTAAGTTATGTTTTTTCGTCAAAATCACTTTACTATTTTTAGAAATAATTTTTTAATTTATTCTTAATTTCGTCTACTTCAAATTATATGAATATTTTTCTGTTGTAATTTTTCATATTACCCTAATTAAAGTATTAGTTAATTTTTTTTTCTTTTAAATATTTTATATTTGTTAGTCATACGGATAAAATGTAAATAAACTGTTCAATAAATAATTATAATATTATTAAAATATTTATATTGATAAGATTTATGATTAAAAATATATTCTAAGGTATTTTTTTTAATGAAATATATAATACACATTTTTGTGTAAAATAATAACACGTGTTAAGTAAATATATATAAATAATATATTTAGTAAATGTTGGTATTAGAGATGCAACAAATAGTGGTGATAATGATGTTTATGCATCTATCGATCTTCTTGTTGATATATTACTATCATATGATGTTTCATTCCAAACACTTATTCGTCCTACTCTAACAACATCAACGATAAATTTTATTTGAAAGAACGAGTAATAATTGTTCATATTCATATATTATACAACATAAAAGTTTTAACATTCATATAATATTATTAAATAATTGAATTTTAAATATAAAAAATACTTTAAAATAATATTTATTATTAAAAATAATGTTTCACGTACATCGCACAAGAGCAAAACTAGTTATCCCAAAAGAAACTAATATATATATATGGGGCCGCTCCAATTAGACCCCCTAATTTTAGTGAGATTTAGGGCACGATCTGGTGCGTTTATTTTATCAATCCTATGGTTGATATTGTATCTGGAGGGTGATTTTTTTTCGCAGGGTTCGAATCCTAGAGGGAGCAGAATATTTTAAATTTTGTTATTCATCAGTATATAATATCTTGTTCATCAGTATATATATTTTATTCATTACCAATTTTTTAAATTTTATTTTTCATCAGTATATACATTCTTGTTCGTTAGATATACGCCTTGTTCATTAGTATTATATGTCTGATTAATTGTCCTCATGTTACACGAAAAATAGGGGGTTTCACTGGAGCGCGCCCCTATATATATATATATATATATATATATATATATATATATATATATATATATATATATATTTCATTTAATAAGCGCATTAAAGTTTGAAAAGTTGCACCAAATTCAACCATGAGAATTAGTTATCCATAAATAAACATATACTGCTCGTTACTCTGGTAAATTTAATAGATACTGCGACTTTTCTCATTCCATCAGAAGCCAGGGTGTTTTTAATCATTGCAGTCTTGTAGATTATTAATACATGAATTCATATAACAAAGTCATTTACATAGATATAATGTGCATAACACTATACATATTGTGCACAAAATATTACTCTCTTGGTCCACTAATTCATGACATATGAGAAAAAACAAGAATTTTAAGAAAAAATGGAGTATTATTTATTAGTTGAGTGGAGAAAGGGACTCACAGAGTGTATTGTTTATTAATTGAGTGGAGAAAAAATGTATTGTTTATTGAGATCCACCAATTAAAAAATGTATAAATAGTTACTAAAAATGGGTAGGACATGAATTGATGGATGGACCGAAAAGAAAAGTAGGACGTGAACTTAATTTGTTTCTTTTATATACAATTTTTTTTTAAAAAAATAGACTTAAACTTAATTTGTTTCTTTTATATACAAATTAAGGCTACTTCGCCTCAGAGCAGCTATGAGGCAAAGCTGTATTCTGGCGACGTTTCCAATGAAGATGCAATTTAAATAATTTCAATTTCTAATTTATTTTTCACTTTAGTTATTGTGATTCCCAAATTTAAATTTAATGAAATTTTAAATTTTAAATTTCGAAATTGGATGTTTATTTTATTTAAAATTTGACATTTAAAATTGGGATGAAAAATCGATAGAGCCACCTTATAATAGTTATTTTATTTATAATTCAATATTTAAAATAATTTAATTATTATTTTTTGAAAAATGTAATATGTTCGTGTTAAATCAAGACACATAAAACTACTAGAGCAAAAAATCGAGAAACCAGGTGAAGAAAATAGCTTTCGACAAGAAAAATAACAGCTAATAAAGATTTCGCATGTCCAAGGTTTCTTTTGGTCCAGCCTTTGACTTAACACTCAAATAACCAGGAATAATTAATTTGATGAATTTGAACGCTAATAATAAACGAAAAATGAGAGAAATCAAAGAGAGAATGGAGTTTGTATTGCTTGAAGATGTGTTTTACAATATTTTTGGGGAATTGCTCAAGAAAAGTGCGTGTGTTACAAATGAAATCAACGTTGGTTATTTATAAATGCTAAACAAGAGCCAAACTGTATTTTCTGTCATTCCCATGTAAATCACCAAGCAGTTATAATAATCATATATATAGATCCCAGAGAGAATTATTTAATTTAAATTCTTAAATCATTAAGATCTACAATTGATTCATTATTTTTTTTGGATGAATTTAATGTACAGCTAAGTTCAAATCTCATATGTAATGAAAAATTTAATTTCTAAAATACAGACATTTACACATCAAATTCAGATGTATTCTAAATAAAATTTAGACACTTGCAATGCAATTGCTTAAAAATAAATTTTAACCTTTAAATTATAGGTATATCAATGATGTAAATGCGATCCTAATTTATATTCTAAAAATGATTTACCACCTAACCACTCCTTGTACATACAGGGAGAGACCCTAATCATTTTTACGTGACTTAAAATACTTCTAAAAGTCAAGTAAGGAACCAGAAGATCAACATTGAAATTCTCTCCCCTCTCAAAAAAGAAAATATTGGAAAATCTCTCTTGTCCAACAGAGTAAAAATGATGAAAGTGGGCGGAATTCTATCCCATTTTCCATTTATTTGCACCCAAAAATCACTTTCTTTCTCAAAGAAAAACCCTCTTATTTATGGGCTCAAAATGTAACTTCACTCCTAAAAATTGAGGACGAGCTTAATGTTAAAGTAAATTTCACAAATAAATCAAATTATTTGAGAGTGGTCAACATCGCCATCAATAGTTTTAAACAGTGGCGGATATATACTAGTATATATTTAAAGATTTCTTGAATTGTTGAAAACTTGAAATATGTTTGGTTTGGTCAAACCATCTTTAAAGTTACAAAGATCGTAAAGCTTCAAATATTTGTTCTGAACTACCCAAAAGTTCCTACAATAGTTATTACATATATGTACGTGTGGTTGTGTAATTAATAATAATAATAATAATAATAATAATAATAATAATAATAATAATAATAATAATAATAATAATAACTCCACGAATGGGCATTAATGTTGAATTATAGGTACGGTTGTGAGGACAGATTGTAGACCGTTGGATGAGCACGATGATGCATCACAGCCGCACGTATGATGAAGGCGTAAATGTACTCCAAAATTAGCTGATCATTTCACATCATAATATCACATATACATAATCCTGAGAAATAATTAATTGGATGAACGTAGTCAGGCTTTTTTAATGGCCCAATATTCTTCTCGGGATTGTTGGAAAAGACTTCCACTTCTCCTATATATACTGCCCTCTCCTCCCCCCTAAACCTACAACTACAATTTCATTTCTCTCTCTCTCTCGTACACACACTAATATAATCATATTCTCTCACTCATTTTGGAGAAACCCTATTTAGGGTTGACCATACCCCTTCTCTTGAGAAATGAGCCTCTCCTTATTCTTCCACAGCTTTCTTGAACTGCGCCGAATTGTACGTCGCCGCACCGGAGGCGATGCAATCGTATGCGGTTCAATAAAGCTGTGGGAAGATACGGTGAGGCTCACCCGGAATTCCACTTTCATTGCATGCTTTATTTCCCCTTTTTCTTGCTCCATTCAATTCCTCCAAATCCACAGTTGATTTCTCGGTTGATTTAAAATTACTTGTTCTTGATTTTTTTAAAATTAAAAAAAAGGGGGGTTATTGAAATTGATGTTTTTGAGAATTAATGGTGACAGGCCCTCAACCACACAAGAAGGATAAGAGAAAAAAAGGAGAAAGATCTGTGGGCTGTTTTGTTTGAGATCTTTACATCCAAATAATACCAAAAAAAATATGTATAACCAAA
This sequence comes from Salvia miltiorrhiza, assembly GCF_028751815.1. NCBI lineage: Eukaryota > Viridiplantae > Streptophyta > Magnoliopsida > Lamiales > Lamiaceae > Salvia > Salvia miltiorrhiza. Next base: position 49,122,505 of record NC_080387.1, read on the forward strand.
AGGAGTGAGGGGTTGTATTGGGTAGCTATGATTGGTGGGGACTGGTAATTACATAATTTTTTATTGTACAGGTATTATTCTCTTGTTATGTTTCTCAACTCCTTTATTTTTTATTCCATTAATGTGTGTAAAGTGTAATGTTGATGTATGGTAATTTTGAAACACAAGTTCATGTGTGATATATATGTTGTGCAATATGAAAATCCATTTGAAGCTGGAGTGTTTAAATTAATAAAATGTGAAAATGTAGAGATGGGAAGAATGGACCACATAGAATTGATGAAATGGAAGCAAGAGAAGCTATGGATGGAAATGGCAAAGCATGTTGCTGAAAATGGGGGATGCCTTTGTAAGTGCGAGGTAGATATAGCATTTACCAATGGTGATTTCACCTTGGTAAGGGGTAAAAAGTCAAAATGTTTGCAGAAGAAAACCAAACAAGTTGAAGAAAACTAGGTTGCCACCCCCGACCCCCACACAGGTAAAAAGACATTCTAGTAGTATGAAAACAACAATCTTGTTTTGTCTTGTTAGGGCCCTAATGCCTCAATATCAGATACTAATGTTCCTGCCCCTCCTCTTTAATATATCAACCCCACTCTCTATTGGGATAATCAACATCTTAGTGGTATCATATTATAATTAATTAGTGCTGCTAACTTTCTTTTCTTTACAGCAAGGAAATTATTCAATCAATTAGTGCATGGCTTGCTTTCTTCTTTTTGCTTTAATTACCTCTTTCTGTGTGTGTGGTGAAAGATCAATATATATGGGCATGGATGAATGTATTTTTAATAAATTATCAAGTATAGAAATGTGTGTATATAAATATAGTTGGTTTTTTTTCTATTAAAGTGAAAAGTATTTGTCTGATGTGCAACGCATTTCTGCTTTTGGTTACAAAGATAAGAGGTAAAAGGTTGATCTCCCTCTGCTCTTTATCCATTTATGGTTGAAAAGTGGAAATTAAAAGACAGGAAAAAAAGTAGTGATTTGATCCCAAGGCGATCTCGCTGCTGATATGGGTGTCTTGGATGAATTCAGTAAGAAACCCAAAACCCTTTTTCCATAATCATTAATTGAAATCCAAATCACATTCTTAATTGAAATTGAATAATGGGAAGTTGGTTGTGCGTAGATAGCAACGCGACGGCGTCGATGATGCTCGCTGTCTCTCTCATAATTGCGTCGTGTGTTGGCAATCTTTATCTCCTTTGATCACGGATGCTGCTCCCTTTCCTCATTCATTTGTTTCGTACTATGTTATGTACACTCCATTTCTACTCAACGCCTCTTTTCAATCTAAGCTTCACCACTTCGGATTCCGCCTCTGCCTTCCCAATTCAACTTCACTGTCACTGTCAAGTCTTTCAAATATTCCACCAATATCTTATTAATGCTCCCATAGGTGCACATCCACCAAAAAATTACTCCCTCCGTCCCACCCAAGGGAAACAAACGACTCACCTTCGTTGGGACGGCTTCAAAAAGAATGGAGGGAGTACTTATTATAATTAACTGAAGGTAAATAAGCTCACATTATAAATAATGTTAATTAGTGATATGTTTGAGAGTTTAATGTTGGAATTATGTATGAATAAGCTATCATTGCTAAATTGCTAAAATTAATTAGGGATATATAGTAAGATCAAGAGCCTCATAGTTTGATGGTATCAATTGCATACGAGTTGATGGCTTTTTTATTTAATAATGATGATAATATTAACAACAGCGGGGGATAAAGATTCGTATAAAGACGGTACACATAAATTCATATTTCAAACATTTACTATATGATTTGAATGTGAATATAGGTACGTATTATTTTGATGTCGACATAGTTTTGGTGGGGAGGGATAAGAAACAACCTGATCCGGGGAGACGTGAGAAGATTAATTTACATGCATTTGTAGTGCTGTCAAAGCAAAATTTAGAATGATTATATATGAGCAAAATTTTTGTATAGCCGTAAAATGGCTATTGGTTTTTTTTTTTAATTAATAAATAATTAAATTTAAAGGTTACGTGATATTTTTTTTTGAAACCACAATGTTACAATTTCCATTATGGAGTACTATCTAAATTGGACGACATTATAATTACAAGATAGAATAAATATGTGCAAATTAACCATAATGTACCTTCATTTCGAATTGGCAAGGAAACAAAATCAGTCATTAATTCCATCCTTTGTTTAATACTTCCATCTATCCTTGCATTATTTTATCTTTTAGTTTCTTGGAGTTTATTTTATTTTATTTTATTTTCTAGGTCTACATATATAGTTTTCCAGATTTATTTTTCATTTTTTGGGTTATTTTTAATTCCAGTATTTATCTTTTATTTGTTTATAATTTTGGGGGATCTTTTAAGTTTTGATTTATTTCAAGGTGGGTTTATTTTTAATTTTTTTATTGTTAATTTTTAATTTATAATTGCATATAAATTATTCAACTTTAATTCAACAAATTGTCATTTTATAAATGAACTTTCAAATATGTATTAAAAATACACATTTTTTTTATATACTCGCTCAGTTTTCGACCATATTTTAGGCATAAAACAATGTCGTTTTCATTTGACTCTACAATACATCGATTCTATTTTTTTACAAGATCATATTTATGTCACACGAGCATATTTATGCCATGTCACTACGAAAAAAATCGGTGACTATGCAAAATGAGAAAAAATAAAAATAGGTGAGTAATTTTAATATAGATTTTAAAGTTTGTTTGGATAATTAGAATTTGTTGAAAGTTAAGTCATTATATGCAATTAACCTTTTCAAATAAGGGTTTATTTTAAAATGTTTTTAATTAATCTTTTTTTCAAGGATTTTTAATTAATTTTTTATTAGGCTTAAAATGTTTTGATATTTTTAGACTATTTACACATATTTTTCAATAGATATTTTTCTTATTTAGAGTATCCCTTCTAGACTATTACACATATTCAAACAATAAATATCTTTTCATCACTAGGTTTTATATACTATCATTACACAATTAAATTTCAATATCTAACACATCGCACATCCATAAATGGAGTACTTATTATATACTATCACTATTGTTATAATTGGACAAGTTATATATTATAAAATAACTTATAAGAAATTCCTGATATAATTGTATATATTGTATATTAAATAGTTATTATATGAGCTAATTGTTAAAACAGGCAGTAACTTTTTAGTGTTTTTCGAAAAAAGGCCCATAAATTACAGATCGAATTTGAAAATAAGGATTATACATAGTTTCTATTTCTTACATTTACACTCCTATTTAACATATCAAAATGTGGACTATAGCTTCCATCACGACCCAAAATATGAGTGTAAATATAAAAAATAGAAGCTATAGGCCTCATTTTCAAATTCCGTAACATATAGCCTCATTTTCAAATTTCGTAACATACAGTCTTCTTTGGTAACATGTACTCATTTTTTAACAATTAGCTCGTTAATTGTAACTAGCTAGGGTATGGTTTCGTAATCTAACATTATTCCCGGCACTACAAAAAAAGTTTCTACTAGTGACATGAGATTTGGTAGCTATTATGCATGTCACAAAAATTAGTGACATTTGAAAATGTAACTATTAGTGATTAGCTACGCCATCAAATACCACTAATTTTTATGACACACATAATAGCTACAAAACATGACGTCACTAGTGGAAACTTTTTTTGTAGTGCGGAAGCAGCTATTCCCTACTTCTTAATTAGGGCATAATACAACAAAATTCTGATCGAGGATGTGCATCTGTATATACTAGCAGCATGAATATCCAATTTCAACTAGAAGAAATAGATTGTCAACAGAAAAGTAAAACTTACTGCATGTGAATGTACATAATAAAAATCTGAATCTATTACCTTAGAGAACGTGTATGTCTTTTTAATTAGAACTAGTTAAATGTGTGTGTGTATATATATGTATAGACTGAGGGCGATTCAAATATAAACACTTCTTATTCTATAAAGGTGCATGTGTGTGTTATCAAGCCTTTTATGTCGAAGCTGCTTTGTTTTCTTGGCACACATACAGCTGCAGTTTATGAAATTCTATATATGCATATATATTGCAGGAGAAATTTCATTAAGCAACATATAGCTGAAATCATTTATGGAACAGGGTGTGCCTCCTAGCTACCATAAATAATATACGCCTCGTTAAAAAAAAAATACGCAATTATCTTTACAAATACACACGAGATGCATCCAGTTCGAAGATGGGTTGATTCTGATGAAAAACTCATCTATATAGTATTACTCTGATCAAGAAAATGTACATTGCAATAAATTGAATCCAATTACTGAACTGCACGAGGCTATATATAAACCAATCATTTAATTATATATGGAAACTGAGTCTAGCTATAAACCAATAATCTGTATGAACAAATGCCTCAATATTATATATATAGAGAGATATATAGCCAGATCTAACTAACGAGCTATAATGTGAAGTATAACTAGCTAGATTCCAAATAAACTGATCTAATTCCCGTGCTACCCATTATATAAAATCAATGCATCATTTGGAACCACTGGTAGAGAAAGATCCAATCCAATGGTGATGAATTGTTCTGATCATGAAATGCAGTATTTGATGGCACAACGAAATTATGTGCATGAATGTTAATTAAAAAAAAAAAAAAGGAAGATTTGGAGAAGAAATTAATTTAAATGAGTTAGTGAGATTTGATGTTGAAGCAGGACATTAGAATTGATAATTGGGTAGGTGTGGTGTAGTTGAGAGAAGCAATAAGCATTGATAGCTTTGTCACAAAACTTCACCACCTCTCATGAATGGACAATCATGAGTTTCAGTTATGATGTATGCATCTATATATCTATGTGAGGTGTGTGTGTTTCTTGCCAGTTGCTATATGGAAGCACAAAATAAGCCCCAATCTTAGCAGAAAGTGACAAAGGTTAACCCTTTTCGCGGAAATGAATGAACATTTGTGCGTGTGTGTGTGAGAGAGAGAGAGAGAGCAGGAGAACAAAAAGCAAACGATGAAATGTCAATTATTGATGATAAAGAAGGGGGAAGCGAATGGAATCTTCTCTGCTACATCTTTCAGTTTATCTTTTCACCATTCTCACTAACCACATGCACCTCTCAGAAAGCAAGCAGTAAAAAGATTTTTAAGAATTAAAGAGCATTTCCAACAGTAGTGGTAACTGGTAACTAATTAACAGTGATTTAATTACCATGGTAAATACTAAATACTCCAAATAACATATACGTATTGCTAAACCTTCTAACAACGGTCGGCTTCATCAACATCCCTCCACTTCTGGAAAATTCGTTAAATGTTTGCGAAATGAGTAAATCAAAGAAATCCAACCGATAGATATGCTTATATTTTGCAGCATGAAAGTAAGATTTAATTACACGAATCGTATTAATTCAGAAAGTTTACCATGGAGATCGGTGGAGAAGTGAAAAATGGAGCAATCTGCGGCAGCACAGGAGAGGGGGCCTTCTGAGATTGCAGTAAAAAGTCCAGAATTACCATGTTTTCCCACAGTTTTCTTGAACTTATTTACCATATGATTTCTGGAGATCAAAATTCAAGCAGAAGAAGTTCAAGAAAGCTGTGGAAAAGCATGGAAAGGACTTGCAATCGAAGTAGCCAGCTAGCTAGTATAATTAGGTCTTGACATATATATATATATATATATATATATAGAGAGAGAGAGAGAGAGAGAGAGAGAGAGAGAGAAGCGAATTGAATTAAGCATCAAGCATGAAATGGATCGACAGTGAAAAAAATGAAAAAAGAGAGATTTACTGGGAAGAAAATGAGTTAGGTTGTTAGCCATACAAAGTGTGTGAGATGGACCACTCTAGAACATTATGTGTGTGTGTGTGTGGCTTTATAGAGTTTATAGAGGGAACAAAGTAGGGTTCAGTCACAAACAACCAATTTTCTCCACTAGCTTGCTTTATCTTCCAAGTGCTATGTGGGGTTCCTTCCCCAACTTAACATTTTTTATAACTACAACCTTATAATCATTTTCCATTTTTTTTAAAATATAGTACTAAGATTTTTATTGAGTTGGCTAAGAGCACTCCCAGCAGATCACCTAAATGCATCACTAACTCTAAATTTAGGCTAAAACAATTGAAAATGAGATAAAAAAAAAAATGCATCCAGCAGATCCCCTAAATTGGATGAGGCCCACAAAATTTTTTACACCTACCTAAATTCAATCTTAAATTTACACCCACCCTAAATTGATTTTAAGCTTATAATTAATAAGGCCCACACATAATTATTATTTTTATGTAGAAAATAGGAGATCTAGTGTATACATTTATGAAATCGAGATCCCAAAATTAAATAGGGAAGCTATAGAGAGGAATATAGGAGCATAATTTTGGGATTTCTACTGGGACTAAGGTACGGTTATAGAACTAATTCAGTGCCCATTAATTAATTCAATAGTACATATTAAAGTTTTCATTTCAATTTTAAATTAATTTTAAAATTGAATGGCAATTTCGTGATTATAAATAAAATTGAAGGTTTATTTTTATAAAATATTTTTCTATTTTTTTTCTTTCTAAAATTATGAAATTCGGCTAATTATAAAATATTTAATATGCATATTAAAATGATCACAACAAGAGCTTTAATTTAATAAATTTTATGTAAATATTGGATTAAAAATGTAACGCTATACTATTTGTTAATAATTAAAACTTAAAACAAATTATATCTCCTCTTTTTTAAAACGAGTCCATTTTTAATTTTTTATATTTTCGTTTTCAAATTTATTTATTTTTTTTCTTTCTTTTTTTCTTTAATTAATTATAAAAATCATAAAAAAAATATTCCTCTGCATTGCACGGGTGTAAATCAGATGTATATTTGGTTTTGATTCTAATTTTTTAATTTCATGAAAATGCAATCCCTCTACATCACAAATTGGAAATAATAAAGGGGAAGTAGATCGATGAAAAATCATCCCATTTCCCCATCACATGCAAGCATGTGGGCATGCATAATCTTGGCACTAATTTATTTGGGCAAAGAGGGTATGGGGTGGTTTATGGCCCCCCAAATTCATGGGTATTTTTGTGCATCATACATACTAATATATATTATCTTTGCTAAAAATAAGTGGCAGTGAGGTAGATGATGACAAAAATACTTCTTACATCTTCTTCTGAAGTTCTTTCTGTGTACACGTTCATCTATTTCTTAGCTTAGTAACCAATGTTGACGAGACACAGACACTACCACGGTAAAAAATGTCTAGTAAACATCGTATCCACATATTTTTATTTTTAATATTTTTATTTATACATTTGGGTATATTTGTTTTCATGCTTTTGTAGATATATAGTTGAGATTGCATCGTGAAAGAATAATTTTTTGCCCTTCAATAATGGGGTAGGATCGTTTTTGTTGGATGTGTCTTTAATATAATATTGAAAGAAATTACAAGATCTAAATCAAAGATCAATATATATATATATACCACGTCACATATGATATGATGCTTAATTTATTGGGACCCTAGCTCCATCCCTTGGTCTTGTTAAGTTCATTTGTTTGTTCATGTTCGTCGTTTTACTAAATTTATAAATGAAACATAACTTAGCTAGCTAGAATCTTTCCTCCAATTAGTCGGGTCGAAGTTCAAGTAGCTAGTTTAGAAGAGTTTATTTGTGTGTGTGTGTGTGTGTGTGTGTGTCATTTTTATTTTTCAAATAATGAAACTGAATTTATAAATGAAAGTCTAGACCCATTATATTTTTATTAATTAAATTGTTTGTTCGCCATGTTCAATTAATACTCCTATTAACATATGCATTTGAGTTTATTTAAGCCAAACCCATTTCCTGATGAGCTAATTAGGCTTAATTAAGTGGCCTAATTGTCCATAGGTGCCTTGATAATTTCTAAGATTCGATCTTGACGTGGCTAAATAACCAAAATTAACCAAATTAGGCCGATTGCATTTTTCAGAACAACAATCTTCTATTTCTACAAGCTATTCTTCTAGGTTTCCAATTTAAAACTATTTGTCAAGTATATTTATTTTAGTTAATTATTAATTTTTTGCACGTTTGTTTGTTTTATTAATTAATATGTTAATATTTATATGCAGGGGTTGATCATCCTACAAACTCTATCCCTCGTATAAAATACGAACTTGATAGTATGATGATATTATTATATTAATTATATTCACGCCCCTCGAATCCAAAGTTAAAAGGGTATATATTTTGATTAATTAATATAACATGCTGAAAAACGATGAATTAGTAACTCATTAGATGTGAACAAAAACATTCACCACACATTTTCACAAATCTAATTAAGCTAAAAATATATAAAAATAATTTTTAATTGAACTATATATCTACTATATCTATATGGTTGAGTTTGTGATGAGGAAAAGAATAAGAATGTTTGTTGGATCCAATAGTAGATGAATGTTGCTTTGTTGGTGTGCAAATTAAAGACCCGACCTATATCATATATAATAATTCCATTTTCCTTGAAATCATAGAAAATTTTCCGTATGTGAGTTGTAAATTGACTACCTGCTCTCGTACATGTATTCAACGTTTCGATTTTCCGTTGTACTTAACTTTCCCATCCACACTTTTTGAACACCACATTAGAAATATGAAATTGCCTAAAGATGTTGGTGCGTAGAAATTAATTTATAAGTCTATTTTGTCCAAGGCTTGTAATTTCATTTATTGGAATATATAGGCATTGGAATGGCAATTTTGGCAGTAACAATTTGTCCTAGAATTTTACCCAACAAAGATGAGTATTGAGTGTAGTTTACGTGATTGGTCTCACTTTCAGCAACAATCTTGTGATCTACCAACTCAAATTTGACTCCCCGAAATTTGAATTCCTTGGCATTAATTAAAATATTAAACTCTTCATACTACACATTTTTCCTTTTCTTCACCCAATAAATAACATTTTATAATAATGTATCCACCATGTCACTTATGCATAATCAGATCAATCATCATTTACATTATTTTTCATGTCACTAGCTACTTCAATATAATTACTCGCAATTAAGTAATTAATCCACAAAGAAGCACCCTACCGATGGGCCCTTGCCATCAAGAGTTATCTTAGATCTACTATTATGGTTTCAATAATTGACTATATCTTCTTGATTAATTAATTTAGAATATTTACAACCAATATGAGGACTAAAATGTGCTCAGTCTCCACATACACAGACCGAGATCTCTACACCACATAAAGGTCGAAAAATTATGCAAATGACACAAAGATGGAAAAACTATGCAAATGAATTATTATTTTATTTTAAAAAAAATTACAAGAAGTATCTATTATATACGGGTGTAAACGAACCAAGCCGTTCGTGAACTGTTCGGGGCTCGGTTCGAAAAACGTTCGTTCGAAATTCGTTCATTTTCTAAACGAGCCGAATTCGAGCCCGAATCCGAGCTCGATAAAATTATCAAGCCGAACTCGAGCCGTGCATGTTCGGCTCGAACCTATTCGCGAACCTATTCGCGAATAGGCTCGCGAATGTGTTTGCGAATAGGCTCACGAATAGGTTCACGAATATGTTCGCGAATAGGCTCGCGAATACGTTCATTAAATAATAATTTTATATATTTTATTTGTTAAATATTTTTTAAATAATAAAAATAATACTCATAATTAAAAATAATTACTACTAACTTGATAAATTATCTATTTGTTAAAAATAAATTATAAATTATGATTCATAAATAGTCTAATAATATATGAACAAATATAATTTTTTTTATTTTAATGAAATCTTAATATATAAATAAATAAAAAATTCGAACCGAGCTCGAATTCGAGCTTGAAATTCGAGCCGAGCTCGAGCTCGAGATAAACGAATAATTAACGAGCCGAATTCGAACCAAACTTGAGCTTGGTATTATATAAGCGAGCCGAGCTCGAGCTCATTTTTAGGCTCGAATTCGAGCTCGAGCCGAACCAAATCTTAACGAACCGAGCCCGAGCCTGGAGGTATTCGGCTCGGCTCGATTCGTATACAGCCCTACTATTATACAATCAAATAAGCTGTTAGGTCCGGAGGGTCTCGAATAGGTGTATGGGGGGAGAAATACACCTATAGGCTATTTTTCAAAATCAAGGTCTCAAAATAGAGATCAAAAGCGAAACTACAAACACAAACTCAGACACCTGTTTACTTAAAAGAGTTTTGACCAAAACAGGATTGACGACTGATACTGAAAGACTCTTCAATAAGGAGTTATCAGTTAAGTCACAAGAACTTAACTGATGCACATAAGGCTTCAGTCGAGTTTGATAAACAGAAATGTTATAAATCTCACTGATTATCAGAGGACAGATCCGTCAGATTGATAACACACGCAACAGAAATTTTTTGTTTCGCAATAGCTGTAACAGCCCGAAACCAAATAATTCATTTAAATTTTTGTTTTAATGCAGAAAGGAAAGGTTATCGCTTACGCGTCAAGGCAGTTGAAGACGCACGAACATAACTACCCTACGCATGATTTGGAGCTAGCAGCCGTAGTGCACGCGCTAAAGATTTGGAGACATTACTTGTATGGGGGAAAATGTGAGATCTTCACAGATCATAAGAGTTTGAAATATTTCTTCACGCAAAAGGAGTTGAATATGAGGCAAAGAAGGTGGCTAGAACTCGTGAAGGATTATGATTGTACCATACAGTATCACCCTGGAAAGGCTAATGTGGTGGCCGATGCACTTAGCAGAAAAGGAGAAGGACAACCAGCCTCAATGATAACTCAACAAGAAACCTTGATAAAAGAATTTGAAAGGATGAATCTCGAGGTGGTTAGTCCAAATACCCCAGAGGCTACGCTTGCAGCACTAGTTGTTAAACCTACATTGCGTGATCGTATTAGAAAAGCGCAGGAGACCAACAGCTTCCTCCAGAAAATGAAAAGTAAGGGGTTAAAAGACAATAATACAAGTTTCTCATTGGCAAGTGATGGAACACTTACATATGCAGGGAGAATTTGCGTCCCTAAGGATAAAGAATTGCTAAGAGAAATTTTGGATGAGGCACACTGCACGACTTACACAGCACATCCAGGAAGCACCAAGATGTACAAAGATCTTCGAAATATATTTTGGTGGAGAGGAATGAAGAGGTCAATAGCTGAGTATGTTGGAAGATGTATGACATGTCAACAAGTGAAAGCTGAACATCAACGACCGTCGGGATTGCTAAATCCATTGGAGATACCCGAATGGAAATGGGAACACATTACGATGGACTTCGTGGTGAGACTTCCAAGAACAATACGTGGACACGATGCAGTTTGGGTAATTGTAGATCGACTCACTAAGTCCGCACACTTCATCCCAGTAAAAATGACATACTCGATGGACCAATTGGCGAGACTGTATGTTCAAGAGGTGGTTAGACTACATGGAGTGCCAGTATCTATTGTCTCTGATCGAGATCCAAGATTTACATCCAGATTCTGGAAAAGCTTACACGCAGCTATGGGAACTAAACTTAACTTTTCCACAGCTTATCATCCTCAAACAGACGGACAATCCGAAAGGACTATACAAATTTTGGAGGACATGTTGCGGACTAGTATCATGGATATTGGAGGCACTTGGGAAACTCATCTACCATTAATCGAGTTTGCATACAACAACAGTTTTCAAACAACTCTTAGAATGGCTCCGTATGAGGCATTATATGGGAGAAAGTGTAGATCGCCATTATATTGGGACGAAGTTGGTGAACGAAAAGTGTTAGGTCCGGAAATCATTGAGAAGACGGTTGAGGTCATTGAAAAGATAAAGGAGAGGATTAAAATGGCGCAGGATCGACAGAAATCTTATGCAGATCGCAGAAGAAAGGAGTTATATTTCGACGTTGGCGAAAAAGTATTTATCAAAGTAGCACCAATGAAAGGAGTTCTACGATTCGGGAAGAAAGGAAAATTGAGACCTCGATTTATTGGACCGTTTGAAATCCTAGAACGCATAGGTGATGTTGCCTATCGTCTAGTTTTAACACCAGAATTGTCAGCAGTGCACAATGTGTTTCACGTCTCCATGTTGCGAAAGTATCTGCACGATCCTAGTCACATCGTCCATTATGAAAATCTCCAAATCAACAAGGACCTTACATACGAAGAAGAGCCAAGTGTTATATTAGATCGAAAAGTAAAGGTCTTGCGAGGTAAAGAAATACCCTTAGTCAAAATTCAATGGACTAGGCACGGACCTGATGAAACTACTTGGGAACGTGAAGAAGAAATTCTAGCTCGATATCCCCAGTTAGAACCAAGTAAGTTAAATTTCGAGGACGAAATTTTATTTAAGTGGGTAGGGTTGTAACAGCCCGAAACCAAATAATTCATTTAAATTTTTGTTTTGAATTATTTCATATTTAAATTATTTTGAAGCATTTTATATTTAAATTGTGAGGTTATTTAAAATTTTAGTCTATGTCATGAATTATCTAATCGCGCTCCTAGTTAGATGTATGATTTTAAATTATAAATCTTCTAAAAATGTATACTATATAGATTTATGTTTTAAGTATTTCTAGTTAATTTGAGCCATAGACAAATATTTACATAAAATTATTAAATTGTTGGGCCTTATATTTAAAGTATTTATATAATTCTTATTTAATACTAGGCCTTTTATTATTGTCCAAATTTTATGATGCACCTAAAATAGTTATTAAGTTAAAATATTTATAACTTATCAACTAAAAGAATGAGAAGTGCTTGTGCAGACTCCAATCCATATTCCATATTTTATTCTCAATTCCATTTGTATTTAAATATTCAATTCAATCTCTCCATCCTTTTTCCTCTGAAACTTAAAACACAAAACACGATTCGATTTCCTCCTTAGCCACACATATCAGTATTCGCAGTATTTGACAAACATCACAGCATGCCAAACTTGAATTAAATTTCCTTTCCGTAAGATTTGATTTGATTTTCTTCCACAAGCAGCAAATTTTTGATTTCTTTCACATTCAAATCTTTGACGAACGAGTAATTCAATCTATTTAAAACTCATTGTATCATTCTCATTCCATCAGCTTCAAATCATAAACCATCAACAGATTTCTCCATTTGCTCTTTTCACAAAATAACTCAAATCTGCCATTTCTCACTGCACATCATCAATCGGTAATTTTAATAACTTTTGTAAAGTTATTTCATTTCAAGCATATCAATAGTTTTCTTCATTTTCGCCAAAACCAAGGCTAAACAGCAAAAACTTTGTTTTCAAAAATCCAATCATGCATACATCTATTTTTCTGTAATTTTATATATATTGCTAATTACATGAAAAAGAAAATAGAAATAGAAGAAGAAAAAGGGGAAATAGTGGGTGAGTGGCTGCTGCCGATCCGGGAAAACGAAAGGGAACCGACTGAAAAGCTGCGCCGTGCGCTGTTGCTGGCGGAGGGCGGCGACCGGCGGACGGAATCAGGGGGAGTTGGCTAGTAGGCGTCGCTGGGCGCTGCCGCGCCACGGCGGCCGGCGAAGATGGGCAGGGAGGCGGCGACGGCGGTTGGGCGGCACCAGATCTGGAAAGGGGGAAGGCGGCCTGACCGACTGTTGCTGTCGACCCGGCGGCAGGGCACCAAGAGGGACGCCGGAGAAGAGGGAGGCGCGGTATGGAGAGGGATCGAGAGAGAGAGAGGGGGTGCCGATCTTCGTCGGGCGGCGCCGTTTGACGGCGGCAGAAGCCGCGAGGAAGAGAGGGAGAGTGAGGGCGAGAGCCGCCAGCTCCGGCGGCGGCGTTGCCGTCTGGTGGCGGCGGAAGGGTGAGACCGAGGGAGAGAAGGAGAGAGGGAGAAAGGGGAAGAAGGGAGCTGCGCATGGAGCGTGTATTGTGAAGTAGTGGTGTGTGTGTGAGATCTTTAAGTTAGGGCAAGAGAGGAGAGTGGGCTTGGGCTCGGGCCTAAGCTAATTTATGAATGGGCTAAGTTTATCAAGTGTTTGGACTAGCATTTTATTTAGTTAATTCTTTTAAGCAGTAAGCATAATTTATTTAAGCCCATAGTTACTCTTTTAATTATTATTTCCATTTCAGATTTTCTAAAAAAAAAACTTATATAAATAATTTTCTCAAGTTTAATTATATTTAAAATATTTTAATTAAGTCCTTATGTTTTATTATTTGAAATTATCTGGCTAGGTGCGGCGCGATTAGGACGTGAACTTTAAATTATCGCAGTTAACTTTCAAAGCTCAAGTTTCAGGTGTGGGATTTATTTCAGTACATGCACGTGGTTAATATTTGTCCATTTTAATATTATGTGTTTACCGTATGTGTTGTAAAAATATTTATCGCTAGGGGCCAGCATAATTGGTCCAGGACTTCACCGTCCTTGGTATGCCACAATGCGATTTCATGTTACAGGGTTGCAACCATTATATTGTCGCCAGGGGCCCACATATAGGGTCCGGGACATTAAAGTCCTTGGATTGCCACAGTGCGTATGGAAGTTATGTTACGTTATGACAATATGTGTTACCATTTTATTAACATGGACAATTATTGCATGTTCCCACACTGGGTGTACCCTGTATGCTCATCCCATATTCAACAGTTTCAGGTGATTGATACTGGAGGCGCGTGGAGAGTCGAATGGGCGCGTCGAATCTATTTAAAAATAAATGTTTCTTAAAGCATATTATGTTATTTCATGTGATATCTTTTGGTTATGTAAACTCTGAAATTCTATACTATTTGAGATTTGTGTGTGATTTATTTAAATAAATGTTGTTATATTATTTTAATGTCATGACTTGTTTAATTTATATTTAAATTCATTTCAAATATTTATTTAAGAATTTATACCTTTACGAAAATATATACATGGATACATACATAATTTTTAATTATATAAAGATTTTATTTTGTTATATTTTCCGCTGCTAAAAAAAAAAATATTATTTTATATTTAGAGTTTTTCCTTAGTACAAGTTTTATTAATTAGTTAATTATTTTTCTGACATCTTCATGTCGTGCTTTGAAAATAAAGTTGTTAAATTTATGATTTAAAAATCAAGATTTATATTTGAATACATTATTGAAAATTTTGATATCTTATAAATCGTTTTAAAAGTGCTTTAAAAACCAATTTTATTTAAAGATTTCTTTTTCTTAAAATTATTTTCGAAAATATTTATTTCAAAAGTGAGTTTTAAAAGACTTCCGCATTAAATATTTATTTAAATTTTATATTTAACTCCTTAATTAGATTAGGGTGTTACAGCATGGTATCAAAGCAGGTCTACTTTCCTGTAGACTCTGCAAAAATATTTTATTTAAAATTTTTAAAAGTCATGTGTGAGAAATCCATTCGACCTCTACGTGCTCCGACTTCAAGGTAAATGTATTTCAAAGTATTTTTTTTATGGGGATGAGTATAAATTGTTTACGTTGAAAGTATGTTGAAATTTGCTGCAAAAATTGAAGTTATTATCAGAAAGTTCAAGTTCATTATGCAAGTTATTATGAGAAAGTTCAGTATACAAGTTATTATGTTGAAGATTAATTGCAGCAATGAATTTATTTTAGAAATTATTTCAGTTCATGATGTTAAAGTATGATTCACGAAAATTTATTTTTTTGAACATAGTCCTCGAATTACGAATAACCTAGAATTTACTTTTAGTATCATTCTCTCAAGCGAGTGTAGAATAGAAACTGATAGTGCCTTTGAATATAGAACAATGAGGAATACACGCGCACAGTCCCACAACGCCGAGAGTTCAAATACTAATCACGAAGCAGAAGCAGGACGAACTCATCCAACAAATGGAGGAGACTTCATGGGTCAATTCTTGAGCGCTTTACAGGGTTTTGTCCAACAGCAGGCCCAAACTCAGGCTACCCAAACCGACCTAAACCGAACCTCTAACACGATAGATCAAGCTGTAGAGCGATTTCGAAACTATAATCCACCACGATTCAATGGACGTGATGGACCGCTAGCAGCCGAAGAGTGGTTGGAAGAGCTTGAACGTATCTTCACTCACATCAACTGTAGTGATGAGCAGAAAGTTTCATGCGCAGTTTTTCAACTCAAAGAGGACGCTCGACAATGGTGGAAACATTTCTATCGTCTGTTGGGAGAGGAAGATCGCAATGTTCTAAATTGGAAAATTTTCAAGGAGGTGGTAATGAATAAATACTTTCCTCTCTCATTCAGAGAAAAGAAGGAGACCGAGTTCTTTGAGTTGAAACAAGGGAATATGACTATAGAGGAGTATGAAAGGAAATTCAATGAGTTGGCCCGTTTTGCTCCACACCTAGTTGATACAGAAGATAAGATGATCGCTAGGTTCAGAAAAGGGTTAAGAATTGACATCAAAGGAATTATGGCTGCACATGTGATTGACGATTTCAGCGACCTGGTTAAGCGAGCGGAAGAAGTGGGCACGGCTCTTGGAACAAACCATCCTACATCAAAATCGACAAATCAACCAATGAAGAGGAAATGGGAAAATCCTAACCAAAGTGGAGGAAACTTCCAAGATAAGAGGTCGAAATTTGGCGGTAACACCAGTGCAAACACACAAGTAACCAAACCACAATGTCAGAAGTGTGGAAAGTTCCACAATGGAGAGTGTCTGTGGGGAAAAGGAGTTTGCTTCTTTTGCCATGAACCGGGACATACATCGAGTACTTGTCCTAAGAACAAGCGGAATGTGCTAGAAGGGAGAATGAACGTTGGGCTAAACAAAGGAAGTGGCAAAGAGCCAGAAAGAAAAGGAAATGCTCGTTTCTTTTCCTTAAAACAACAAGAAGAAGTTGAGGATGACAACACAATGACGGGTACGCTAATTATATCAGGAACACCTGCTGTTGTTCTATTTGATTCTGGAGCTTCACACTCATTTATTTCCCTTAAGTTTTGTCAAAAGAATAAGATCATTTGGGAGGTAGAGAACTTAGACTTGAACATAAGTATTCCCTCTGGAGAATCCATTAAGACTAATAGGATTGCTAGAAAAATTTCCTTGAATTTTAGGAATAGAAAGCTTGAAGCTGACTTATACCTTATCGAAATGCACGATTTCGATGTGATTCTGGGGATGGATTGGTTAAGTCGAAACCATGCAACAATTAAGTGCCGCGAAAGAGAAGTCGTGTTCAAAATACCAGGGGAGAAAGAAGTTGCTATTCAAGGATCAAAGTTAAGGAAAATGCCCATGGTGATATCTGCTATGAAGGCGATGAAGATATTGAATAAAGGAGGTTGCAACGCTTATTTGGTGAGCATAGTAGGCAAGGAAAATGATGAACTCACCCTTGAAAATGTTCCAGTAGTATGCGAATTCCCCGATGTTTTCCCCGAAAATCTACCTGGAATACCACCTGATAGGCAAGTAGAGTTTACGATCGATTTGTTACCTGGAGTAGCACCTGTTTCGAAAGCACCGTATAGAATGGCACCAAAGGAATTGGAAGAATTGAAGACACAATTGCAAGAACTTTTGGACCTAGGGTTTATTCGACCAAGTGTATCACCCTGGGGAGCGCCAGTCTTGTTTGTCAAGAAGAAAGACGGAACAATGCGGATGTGTATCGACTATCGAGAACTCAATCAACTCACCATCAAGAACAAGTATCCCCTGCCAAGGATAGAGGATTTATTCGATCAGTTGAAAGGAGCAGGAGTGTTTTCAAAAATCGATTTGAGGTCGGGTTATCACCAACTCAAAATAAAGGAAGGTGATATACCAAAGACGGCTTTTCGAACGAGATATGGCCATTACGAATTCGTAGTCATGCCTTTTGGTTTAACAAACGCCCCTGCGGTATTTATGGATTTGATGAACCGCGTTTTCCACCCTTATTTGGATAAGTTTGTCATAGTATTCATTGATGACATACTGATATATTCTAAGGACAAAGCGCAACACGAAGAACATCTCAGAATCACTTTGGAAACCTTACGAAATGAGAAACTTTACGCCAAATTTAAGAAGTGTGAATTTTGGCTAGATCAAGTTGTCTTTCTCGGTCATGTGGTGAGTGCTAAAGGAATTAAGGTGGACCCAGCGAAGGTGGAAGCTGTAAATAACTGGAAGGCACCTACCAACGCCAGTGAAGTGAGAAGTTTCTTAGGACTCGCTGGTTATTATAGAAGATTCATCGAGGGATTTTCAAAGATAGCAGGCTCAATGACACAATTAACCAGAAAAGGAGTCGTGTTCAAGTGGACTGATCAATGCGAGCAGAGTTTTCAGGAATTGAAAAGAAGGTTAACAACATCACCAGTGTTAACCATACCCGATGAATCAGGAAATTTCGTCATCTATACCGACGCCTCGAAGCAAGGTCTGGGATGTGTTTTAATGCAGAAAGGAAAGGTTATCGCTTACGCGTCAAGGCAGTTGAAGACGCACGAACATAACTACCCTACGCATGATTTGGAGCTAGCAGCCGTAGTGCACGCGCTAAAGATTTGGAGACATTACTTGTATGGGGGAAAATGTGAGATCTTCACAGATCATAAGAGTTTGAAATATTTCTTCACGCAAAAGGAGTTGAATATGAGGCAAAGAAGGTGGCTAGAACTCGTGAAGGATTATGATTGTACCATACAGTATCACCCTGGAAAGGCTAATGTGGTGGCCGATGCACTTAGCAGAAAAGGAGAAGGACAACCAGCCTCAATGATAACTCAACAAGAAACCTTGATAAAAGAATTTGAAAGGATGAATCTCGAGGTGGTTAGTCCAAATACCCCAGAGGCTACGCTTGCAGCACTAGTTGTTAAACCTACATTGCGTGATCGTATTAGAAAAGCGCAGGAGACCAACAGCTTCCTCCAGAAAATGAAAAGTAAGGGGTTAAAAGACAATAATACAAGTTTCTCATTGGCAAGTGATGGAACACTTACATATGCAGGGAGAATTTGCGTCCCTAAGGATAAAGAATTGCTAAGAGAAATTTTGGATGAGGCACACTGCACGACTTACACAGCACATCCAGGAAGCACCAAGATGTACAAAGATCTTCGAAATATATTTTGGTGGAGAGGAATGAAGAGGTCAATAGCTGAGTATGTTGGAAGATGTATGACATGTCAACAAGTGAAAGCTGAACATCAACGACCGTCGGGATTGCTAAATCCATTGGAGATACCCGAATGGAAATGGGAACACATTACGATGGACTTCGTGGTGAGACTTCCAAGAACAATACGTGGACACGATGCAGTTTGGGTAATTGTAGATCGACTCACTAAGTCCGCACACTTCATCCCAGTAAAAATGACATACTCGATGGACCAATTGGCGAGACTGTATGTTCAAGAGGTGGTTAGACTACATGGAGTGCCAGTATCTATTGTCTCTGATCGAGATCCAAGATTTACATCCAGATTCTGGAAAAGCTTACACGCAGCTATGGGAACTAAACTTAACTTTTCCACAGCTTATCATCCTCAAACAGACGGACAATCCGAAAGGACTATACAAATTTTGGAGGACATGTTGCGGACTAGTATCATGGATATTGGAGGCACTTGGGAAACTCATCTACCATTAATCGAGTTTGCATACAACAACAGTTTTCAAACAACTCTTAGAATGGCTCCGTATGAGGCATTATATGGGAGAAAGTGTAGATCGCCATTATATTGGGACGAAGTTGGTGAACGAAAAGTGTTAGGTCCGGAAATCATTGAGAAGACGGTTGAGGTCATTGAAAAGATAAAGGAGAGGATTAAAATGGCGCAGGATCGACAGAAATCTTATGCAGATCGCAGAAGAAAGGAGTTATATTTCGACGTTGGCGAAAAAGTATTTATCAAAGTAGCACCAATGAAAGGAGTTCTACGATTCGGGAAGAAAGGAAAATTGAGACCTCGATTTATTGGACCGTTTGAAATCCTAGAACGCATAGGTGATGTTGCCTATCGTCTAGCTTTAACACCAGAATTGTCAGCAGTGCACAATGTGTTTCACGTCTCCATGTTGCGAAAGTATCTGCACGATCCTAGTCACATCGTCCATTATGAAAATCTCCAAATCAACAAGGACCTTACATACGAAGAAGAGCCAAGTGTTATATTAGATCGAAAAGTAAAGGTCTTGCGAGGTAAAGAAATACCCTTAGTCAAAATTCAATGGACTAGGCACGGACCTGATGAAGCTACTTGGGAACGTGAAGAAGAAATTCTAGCTCGATATCCCCAGTTAGAACCAAGTAAGTTAAATTTCGAGGACGAAATTTTATTTAAGTGGGTAGGGTTGTAACAGCCCGAAACCAAATAATTCATTTAAATTTTTGTTTTGAATTATTTCATATTTAAATTATTTTGAAGCATTTTATATTTAAATTGTGAGGTTATTTAAAATTTTAGTCTATGTCATGAATTATCTAATCGCGCTCCTAGTTAGATGTATGATTTTAAATTATAAATCTTCTAAAAATGTATACTATATAGATTTATGTTTTAAGTATTTCTAGTTAATTTGAGCCATAGACAAATATTTACATAAAATTATTAAATTGTTGGGCCTTATATTTAAAGTATTTATATAATTCTTATTTAATACTAGGCCTTTTATTATTGTCCAAATTTTATGATGCACCTAAAATAGTTATTAAGTTAAAATATTTATAACTTATCAACTAAAAGAATGAGAAGTGCTTGTGCAGACTCCAATCCATATTCCATATTTTATTCTCAATTCCATTTGTATTTAAATATTCAATTCAATCTCTCCATCCTTTTTCCTCTGAAACTTAAAACACAAAACACGATTCGATTTCCTCCTTAGCCACACATATCAGTATTCGCAGTATTTGACAAACATCACAGCATGCCAAACTTGAATTAAATTTCCTTTCCGTAAGATTTGATTTGATTTTCTTCCACAAGCAGCAAATTTTTGATTTCTTTCACATTCAAATCTTTGACGAACGAGTAATTCAATCTATTTAAAACTCATTGTATCATTCTCATTCCATCAGCTTCAAATCATAAACCATCAACAGATTTCTCCATTTGCTCTTTTCACAAAATAACTCAAATCTGCCATTTCTCACTGCACATCATCAATCGGTAATTTTAATAACTTTTGTAAAGTTATTTCATTTCAAGCATATCAATAGTTTTCTTCATTTTCGCCAAAACCAAGGCTAAACAGCAAAAACTTTGTTTTCAAAAATCCAATCATGCATACATCTATTTTTCTGTAATTTTATATATATTGCTAATTACATGAAAAAGAAAATAGAAATAGAAGAAGAAAAAGGGGAAATAGTGGGTGAGTGGCTGCTGCCGATCCGGGAAAACGAAAGGGAACCGACTGAAAAGCTGCGCCGTGCGCTGTTGCTGGCGGAGGGCGGCGACCGGCGGACGGAATCAGGGGGAGTTGGCTAGTAGGCGTCGCTGGGCGCTGCCGCGCCACGGCGGCCGGCGAAGATGGGCAGGGAGGCGGCGACGGCGGTTGGGCGGCACCAGATCTGGAAAGGGGGAAGGCGGCCTGACCGACTGTTGCTGTCGACCCGGCGGCAGGGCACCAAGAGGGACGCCGGAGAAGAGGGAGGCGCGGTATGGAGAGGGATCGAGAGAGAGAGAGGGGGTGCCGATCTTCGTCGGGCGGCGCCGTTTGACGGCGGCAGAAGCCGCGAGGAAGAGAGGGAGAGTGAGGGCGAGAGCCGCCAGCTCCGGCGGCGGCGTTGCCGTCTGGTGGCGGCGGAAGGGTGAGACCGAGGGAGAGAAGGAGAGAGGGAGAAAGGGGAAGAAGGGAGCTGCGCATGGAGCGTGTATTGTGAAGTAGTGGTGTGTGTGTGAGATCTTTAAGTTAGGGCAAGAGAGGAGAGTGGGCTTGGGCTCGGGCCTAAGCTAATTTATGAATGGGCTAAGTTTATCAAGTGTTTGGACTAGCATTTTATTTAGTTAATTCTTTTAAGCAGTAAGCATAATTTATTTAAGCCCATAGTTACTCTTTTAATTATTATTTCCATTTCAGATTTTCTAAAAAAAAAAACTTATATAAATAATTTTCTCAAGTTTAATTATATTTAAAATATTTTAATTAAGTCCTTATGTTTTATTATTTGAAATTATCTGGCTAGGTGCGGCGCGATTAGGACGTGAACTTTAAATTATCGCAGTTAACTTTCAAAGCTCAAGTTTCAGGTGTGGGATTTATTTCAGTACATGCACGTGGTTAATATTTGTCCATTTTAATATTATGTGTTTACCGTATGTGTTGTAAAAATATTTATCGCTAGGGGCCAGCATAATTGGTCCAGGACTTCACCGTCCTTGGTATGCCACAATGCGATTTCATGTTACAGGGTTGCAACCATTATATTGTCGCCAGGGGCCCACATATAGGGTCCGGGACATTAAAGTCCTTGGATTGCCACAGTGCGTATGGAAGTTATGTTACGTTATGACAATATGTGTTACCATTTTATTAACATGGACAATTATTGCATGTTCCCACACTGGGTGTACCCTGTATGCTCATCCCATATTCAACAGTTTCAGGTGATTGATACTGGAGGCGCGTGGAGAGTCGAATGGGCGCGTCGAATCTATTTAAAAATAAATGTTTCTTAAAACATATTATGTTATTTCATGTGATATCTTTTGGTTATGTAAACTCTGAAATTCTATACTATTTGAGATTTGTGTGTGATTTATTTAAATAAATGTTGTTATATTATTTTAATGTCATGACTTGTTTAATTTATATTTAAATTCATTTCAAATATTTATTTAAGAATTTATACCTTTACGAAAATATATACATGGATACATACATAATTTTTAATTATATAAAGATTTTATTTTGTTATATTTTCCGCTGCTAAAAAAAAAAAAATTATTTTATATTTAGAGTTTTTCCTTAGTACAAGTTTTATTAATTAGTTAATTATTTTTCTGACATCTTCATGTCGTGCTTTGAAAATAAAGTTGTTAAATTTATGATTTAAAAATCAAGATTTATATTTGAATACATTATTGAAAATTTTGATATCTTATAAATCGTTTTAAAAGTGCTTTAAAAACCAATTTTATTTAAAGATTTCTTTTTCTTAAAATTATTTTCGAAAATATTTATTTCAAAAGTGAGTTTTAAAAGACTTCCGCATTAAATATTTATTTAAATTTTATATTTAACTCCTTAATTAGATTAGGGTGTTACAATAGCCTTTTGGGTTGAGCACGTTGTTAGTCTTATGTATCTCTTTGCAATTAATCAGTTTTCAGTTGAAGTGAGGAAGAGCACAAGTAAGAAATGAAATACTGAAAGCTGTAAATAACACAGAGATTTTTACGTGGTTCGGAAAATACTTCCTACATCCATGGTCGGTTGATAGACTAACAACTTCACTCTGCAAGTGCTTACGGGTGCACTGCAAACCGATGCTCGTGCTTACAGGTGCACAGCAAACCGAACCGTGTGCTTGCGGGTGCACACAACCGAAACAACTGAAGATCCAATCTTCAGTACCAACACACTTTGTTGGATTTCTCACTCCTAGCACGAACCGACACTAGGACCTCACGGAGACAAAGTACCTTCCTAAACTCCTTTGCAACTCAAACATTCGATTCTATCGGTCGAAGGGAGGTTTGAAATCTTGCCAACTGAACTTCAAAGAACAAGTTCTTTGGAGTTAGTTTGACCTAGGCTTTGGATAATCAAGGTTTGCCTAAGGTCTAAGAGAATTTATGTAATCAACAGTGACTGATTTTTAGCTTTGGGATTCTCTTCTTCGATTCAAGCTTTGGGGAATTTGAGCTTTGGCTGAGAAGCAATTTTGGCAGAGCTTCAGCTTATGTTGTTGAATCGGTGAAGATTGAAGTGATCCTCGAGCGCTACTTATAGGAGAAGTCTTGAATAGATCCGTTGGCGGAGAAGGTCTTCAAGATTTCTTCCGTTAGAGAGTAATTTGAACTCGGGCTGAGGCTTCAATCTTTGAGGTTCCTTATTTGGTGAGAACGGCTATGTTGAAGAGTAGGAGATGCGACGTCTCTGATAAAGTAATTACCAAATAGGAATGACCTCTGCAGAGAAAAGACGATTCTGAGATCTCTGCATTTAATGCAACTGTACTTTTGGAGTATGTGGCTTTCTTTGAACGTTGGAGGTTCAGTCCGAGAAAGAATGTTTAACTGATACTTGACTTTAGTATCAATCCGATGATTCCACGTGGCTCGCATTAAGTAATCAATTCTAGACTGATTCTTCAACTGCTGCTTCAGTCGGTAACTTCAGTCTTCAGTCCTTCGTTCTTCAGTCTTCAGAACATCAACTAAACTAGAAAAAGAATTCGTTCTTCAGTCTTCAGAACATCAACTAAACTAGAAAAAGAACTATAACACTTGAGTTCGAGTAGTTACAAATGAAACCTATGAATTTTGGTATCATCAAAATAAGGATTAGGATATTCCATAAAGTTCCAAACATAAGCAATACATATGCAGGCGGGACCTCTACACCACACAAAGGTGGAAAAACTATTTGCACGTAGGTGAGACCACTATCCACACAAAAATAGGAAAATTATCCGCACGCAGGCGGAATCGAACCCAAGACCTCTCATAAATGAGAGTTTTTGGGTGTCTCAGACTCTCAGCTTTGCCACTTGAACTAAACCACATTGACAACACAAATAAATTATTGGTTACGAACTACGATCCTATCAAGGGGATTCGATATATGTTTTTTTCAGTGAATATTGCTAGAATAATGATAATATGATGTTATACGTTTTTAGGTTCATATTTATTATAGTCAAATGCAAATTTATTAATGAACTAATTAACAAGTCATTATCTTGGTTGGATACATGATCGATGATCTATTTCTTCATTTATGTGAAGAAAATGAATTTCAAGTAGCGCCTTAATTACTTAATTTGATTTTTTTGGATCAATATGTGCCAATTAATGTGCAAAATTAAAGTCCTTCCGACATCCTCTTAATTTTTTGAAAGTGGCTGGCCCAACAGAGTGCCGTATTTAGATTTTTGATGAGTAGTACTTTTATTCACTAACTTGGCTTAATGTATCTCTGCCCTAAAACTTAATGATTCTCAACTTCGTATATTTCTTTATGAATAATTGATTATACATAATGGAAATAAACCTTCCCTTATTGATGACAATTGCAGAAGACCTTCCCAACTATCGATATTTGCATAGAGAATCCATCACCTATTCGCCGTTACAAGCATAACGTACGTACCCATCATTTGATGTGACAATTTTAATTATGAAAAAGAATTAACATATCTTACTCTCTAATTAAAATTATCTTACTCTAATTAAGATTACCACATCAGTGATGGTCACATTATACTTGTCCACGGTGAATAGGTGATCGTTTCTGTATTTGCATATAGAGCTCTAACATTTATTTGATGATTATATATGTTATTATCTTTTTCGTGTAAGATATTGATTGATCAATTGAGTTGATATGCCAGACGATCTAATACAAGACTGATTCTTAATTGATAGTTAATTTTCAACTCACACAAATTATGTAAAAAAAAAAAAGGCATATTTGCTATAAAAATCACAACCTGAATTTGATTTTCAACATATTTTATAAATTATCGCAACACCTTTTGATTTGTGGTAAAATAGGCACGCTCAGTACATTTTATCGATGCCTTTTCGACTTCAATTTCTATACGACGTTGTACCCTAAGTGATATGCGGTGAGTATATGTTCAAATTTTTGCAAGCGTAGACAAAAAAATTGATGTTATGTTATTTTTTTTCTGTCATCGTAAGAACTCGGGCATGCTTAGTTCATGAAAAATGATTTTTTCATAAATTTTCGATAATTAACCTATTAAAATATTATCACCAACTAGAGAATCATACTCACAGCTTAAGAGTAGTGTATACATTTATGGTTCCATGATCATGAACAACTCTATGAAGTGAATTAACAATTTTAAATTAATGTTAAATCGAGCTATAGAAGTAGAGAGTGACAAATGTGTAAGGAAATTAGTACTGGTAGGGGACGCAACGACCAATAGTTAAGCGTATTTATGTGTAGCACATAAGTGTTTGGGTACCAAAATAGAAAAATATAACATATGGTGCAAAAAAATGATTCTTGAAGCTATATTTGGACCACTTAGTTAGGTTAGCTGACAATCTATATAGTGAGGGGTTGGTCACAGTTGATAACATTGTACGTGCCCGAAATGTCGCAAAAGCTGCTCCAATTTATCTCCATGTCTTTTCTCCCTTTCAATTTCTACATTATACTTTGGATTTTTCAAAAAATATCACCGACTAATGCTTTGATTTTGAAAAACCTCCAACTTCACAAAACCTTTGTGTTTGTTTTACATGATATGATGCATGGTCAGAGGCCCTCAATTATCAACATTTTACGTGCCCGAATTGCCTTCCAAAGTGGTTTGTGGATTTGTATGCTCTTCAATTTCTTTGAAATAATAATAATAATAATAATAATAATAAAAAGCATGAATTTTATGTGAAATGGTGTTTCTAGATCGCAGTTCAGCTCAATTATTTCTTTTTGATAAATTACGGCAACTTTCGTGGAATTTTTAAGGGGTATTGGCCTGTAAATATTCAATTTTTTTTTTTCTAGTTTTGCACTCAACTTTAAAATCTGCGTGCAAATACCTGAACTTTGTATTTTCTTTTGATTTTGTATCTGGCGAATTTTTACCCACAAATCGTTTCTAACATGACAACCGAATTGAGAGGGTAATTTGAAGTGCATAATAAATCAGATAAGTTTGTGGGCAATGTGGGATTAAGAACATGTAATTGTAGAGTTTGGGATGTTAATTCGGCTGCCATGTCAGCAACGATTTGGGGTAAAAATTCGTCGGGTGCAAAATCAGAAAGAATACAAAGTTCAGGTATTTATATACGGATTTTAAAGTTAGAGTGCAAAACCAAAAAATAAAAAAAGTTCGAGTATTAACAGGCAAATACCCCCATTTTTAAAGCTTTTTGGAGAGGCGAAAAGAGAGTTTCTAGTTTTTTTCATCTAATGTATAATTCACCTAATAATTCAGTGAATTCATTCATTATTTCATCGATGTTGGAATTAGTTAAAAATATTTTCCAAAAAAATAAAAATAAAAATGAGAACACAAAGTTAATTATAATTAACTATTATTAATTGATATCGGTACGTATATGTTAATTACGTACGCTTCATATGCATTGATGAAATATATTCGGATGACTTTCTCTAAGTTCAACAACTGCACCAAATTTACTGCATTTTCAAATATTTCTACTTCTCTCGCACCAATATCTATCTTTTTTTTTATTATTGAGAGGACACACTAATATCTACCTTGACAAAGCATGAACATATCGTCTCCTTTCATATAATAGTATTAATGTTTTTCATAACTTCATCGGTCGATTTAATTCTCAGAAGTATCAAAAAATAAAACCATTACCTAGGTGGGTAATAATGTGATACATGGAGTATAAAATGTTTTTCTAAGCAAATAGTATTTTTTATTAGTAATGCCCTAATAACTTGAATTTATCATTTATCATATAGCTACATTCTTTTTGGAATAAAAGGTTGTTTAATTTTAATTTTAGAATCGCGTATAATTAATCAGATGGACTTAATGCGACATCAATTTAGATCATTATATATGGTCATTCATATTGGGCCCAACCCAGTAGGCCTAAATCAAGCTTAGTGAAGCCCAAACCCGATTTACTCTTTCAATACGAAATCAGAGTTAAAGACTAGATCTGAAGTGGTCTCAAAGAAGTCTCTCCAAATCTGAAACTCGTATTTTGTGTGGTGATGAAGCCTGAAGGTCAACCTCATAACTGAAGGGTCTAAATCGTAAAATAACAAAGAAGTCAACAACAATATGTGTACGCTGCTAATCTCTCATTCAGAATTCAACTAGTATACGCTCATTCGTGCGATGCACGATGGACATCGAAATTAAGAGGTATCCAGATTAAAAAATTTAAGGAGGTTGGTAAATTTTAAATAAAAATATCCTTAAATTTTATGAAAAATATTTTAATACACATTCTTCATAAAGTAGGGGATTCAAATATTATATATGGATTGGTTATTGTGAAAATTATGTTTTTCATAAGAATGTGAGAATACTGTATAAAATATATATAAATGTGAGAATACTGTATATAAAATTATTGCTTATCCGTGACTTTATAAAGTTAATGCATTTAAATATATATATATATATATATATATATATATATATTACCAAAAAAATTATTGTTAAATTAAATAAATATAAATCGTATGTTCAATTCTACTTTTTTTACAGGAAAAATAAATTACAAATCTATGAATTTATCTTTTTTTTTCTATTAGATTAAAGAATTCTAAAATAAACCAATATAAACTCCTACACCAATATGACCAATGCGAAATAATCTATTGAAGCAATCCAGACATACGACAAACATATGAAAATAATTAAATGCA
This sequence comes from Salvia miltiorrhiza, assembly GCF_028751815.1. NCBI lineage: Eukaryota > Viridiplantae > Streptophyta > Magnoliopsida > Lamiales > Lamiaceae > Salvia > Salvia miltiorrhiza. The sequence goes on from NC_080387.1 coordinate 49,151,018, forward strand.
CTATGGTCCTTATCTCTCTACACTAATAACAATAAAAAAAACCTATAAGTATAACGCAAAAAGAAATTATGAAAAACTCATGCAAGTTTAAAACATGAATATAGTGAAAAAAATAAAATAAAAACTTGAAATAAAAGAGTAATAAAAATAATTACAGTCTTGCATAATAAAATGTACATAATTTTCATGGTTTCATAAAATATTTTATGCAAATAACAAAAAAGATGAAAACTAACTTCATTTATAAAATAAGAGAGAGAAAGAGATTAATTTTAAAAAAATTAATTTGAATATCTTCTTTTTAGTTTAAAGTATTTTATATACTATTATAAATTAAATTAAAGCTCATGTCATGATATTTAATTTGATATGTGTATTAAATTTTTTTAATTAATTTAAATGTATAAATTTTAGGAAAAACAAAAATTCTAAATGTAAAAAATAAATTAAAGAAAAGAAAAAAAAAATTGAAAACTTGCAAAGAAAAAGAAAAAGGAAAAAAGAGGGAGAGAGAGAGAAAGAGTGAGTGACGGATAGTTGGTTAGAAGTGAGAGAAATTGGTTAAATTTAGAGAAAATGAGAAAGAGAAAATCTAGCGGTAAAAAGTTACCATTATACTGATCTTTTATATTATATATAGATTATTAGAATATCTTTAATTAGATACGCTACTACTTGGTTTAACTGCTCGGTGCTATCTATACACGTTCAATACAAATATGAGGTGGTTTCCTGTACACTCGGATGTACAGTACATTTGGGTTGTACCGCACCCGAATTCTGATCCAGTTGGACTATCTTAATTCATTTTTTCTTAAAATGACACTAACACTAACACGATTTTGAAATGACACTAACACTGTTTTGTTTTACGAATGACACTATTTCAAAAATAACACTAACACTATTTTGTTTTACAAATGATACTATTTCGAAAGTGACACTAACACTATATTGAAATGACACTAACATTACATGTAAATGACACTAACACTATATTGAAATGACACTAACACTTGACATTCGGGTAGGATAGTCCAGTTGGGTCAGATCCGAGTTGGGTACGACCCGGGTGTATGTTCGCTATTTATTTTCGCTACGCCGCAAGTGTTATGATTTAACTGTTAATTTTAGTTTATTATTATGCTAAAATGATAAATGGTTCTTATGAAATGAAATGATCTACGAAATGATTGTCTGCCAAAAATATTTATGCTTTATGTATGTATCCTATCTGTGTTGGTTCGTCAACTTTAAAGGAAATTCAATTGGGACTCTATGATAGACGAAGGTATGCTAGTACGAGTTAACGTGTACACTCATGGAGATCGCGAGTCGCTTGCGACCGGTCTTGGCGTCCGTGGAATGAGGCCTCCTTCCCGGTGCGTGACAGAAATGACAGATATGGAACATATGAAAGGAAAATGTGACTAACCAGTCGACTTTATGAAAATGAAAGAAATGTTTTAGTAAGCACAAGTCTTTCAAGAAACCCATGTGTGTTACTATTTGGCAGTACAATGTATATATGTATATGTTTTGTATATGTTTTGCATGAATGTATTTCCGGCATGTTCCCACTGAGTATTTTTATACTCAGCCCTGCATGTATTTCTAAATGTGCAGGTTGAGCAGGTGATGGAATGAAATGGTGTTGACCGGGTATTCCTTTGTCGTTTCAAGAAATGTAACCTTGAGTATACATCTTCATATGTATATCTCACACGTTTTCCACTGCGAAACACTTTGATTATGGTAACTCTACGTTATGAAATCAATGTATTCGTTTTTGGGTAATCCACCTCGATTAGGTCACCCTTATGTCAATGTTTTGTAAGTATTTGAATGATCAAATATGATCCTAGTACTTTCTTTTGAATGTCATATTTTCTCAAAATACTTTTATGTTAATTAAATGCCCTTTTTTCCCCAGCTTCTTAACTCCCATCACAAGTCATAATTGCGGCTAAACCACCATTAGGAATAACGGACTGTGACAATATTAATAGTAAAATAATAAATGATAATAATAGTAAAACAATGATAATAAATAATAATAAAATATATATAAATAAATTTTATTTTTATTATTATTATTTTAATTTTATTTCATTCCTATCTACTCATGAGTAAATTTATTATTATTATTTGAGCCATTCGTTTTTCCTTGCATAAAATATGAAATGAGTTTTGTCTTCCACAAAAAAAAAAGAATGTAGTCAGCAATTAAAAGCAGTATGACATCAATATTTTCTTGGAGAATGTTGTGGTATCGCTTCACCATCGATTCACCGTTCTCACATGCCGGAGGCTTATTTTAATTTTTTCCCGAAGCACAACTACACTCGAGCTAAGCGTGTTCTTTAATTCCTGCAATTAGAGAAAACACCAAGAAAAATAAGTTAGTGTGTGCAGCTGTAAATGGGAGCTAAAATAAAGAGAGATAGAAGAGAGGGGGCAACAAGGTGGCTGCCCAGAAATGGAGCAACAACGGCTGTTCGGAAACAATACAGCAACAACTGTCTTCTCGATTCAGATCTCGATCTTTCTCAAACCAAAATATAGTCCTCATTCGGCAACACCACATTCCGACAACTCTATTGCCAAGTCACCTTCAACCTCACTTCGGCTAACCCACGCAGAGCTAGCTCAGATTGGATGAAGAAGATACACAAGCACTAAGCTTGTTCACATTTCTACCAAGATACGGAGATGACAAGAGATATGGTGATGACAGAGGCAAAGATTCTCCCTTTCACACAGAAACGGAGAAAAGAAAGGGATAGCAGAACAAAAAGGAAGGAGACAGCTAGGGTTCCCTATATCGTCTCATGGAGTGCAGAAGATAAAGCTGTATTTTAACCAAAGAGATGGGCTGCCAATTGTGGATTGAAAGAGGGTAATGGGCTGCCAGGAAATGGGCTTGGTTTTTTGCAACAATTTCAACAGAGAATATAATAAGAATGGAAAACCATTTTAAGTTATTTGATCATCAAGATCTATGATGGATGCATCATCTTGGTGGATGGATGCAGAACCTGGGTTCAAATCCTGAAGGGAGCAAAAAATTTATTTATTTCGAATGCAGTAAAGTTAATAGCAGATGCATTAATTTTAATGGTTCTCACTAGAACTACACCCTATATATATATATATATATATATATATATATAGGGTTAGGTTTTATTGAGAAGCTCAAATGTGTTGAGAAGTTGAGAAGCAATCTAATAGATGAACATGTCAATTAGTTTTTATGAACGCGTGTTTGATCTGGGGTTCGATCCTTGGCGGTGGCGTATTTTTTAACAAATTAAATAGATCCGTATGTTCGTCAGTTATATTTGGTATGTTCAAAGAATTTATTGATCTGGGGTCTAATTGCCATGTTCATCAAAATATACTGTCATGTTCATCTATTAGATTGCTTCTCAACTTCTCAACATATTTGAGCTTCTCAATTGAACCACTCCCTATATATATATATATATATATATATATATATATATATAGGGAGAGGTTCAAGAAAGAACCACTAAATAAAATAAGAACGGAGAACCATTTTCAGTCATTCGATCATCAAGATCTACGGTGGATGCATCATCTTGTTGGATGAATACAGTTCACGGGTTCGAATCCTGAAGGGAGCAATTTTTATTTTTATTTTTTTGAGTGCATTAATTTTATCAGTGAATGCATTAATTTTTACAGTGGATGCATTAAATTTGACGGTTCTCACAAATAATGTAGTTCTCTCTCGAACCACACCATATATATATATATATATATAGGGTGCGGTTATAGTGAGAACCATAATTATCGTGAGAACATAAGAACCATTAAAATTAATGCATCTGCTATATAAATTAATGCATTCATTGTTAAATTTAATGTATCCGAAAAAAATAAATTTTTTGCTGCCTTCAGGATTCGAACCCAGGATCTGCATTCATCCACCAAGATGATGCATCCACCGTAGATCTTGATAATCGAATGGCTTAAAATGGTTCTCCGTTCTAATTTTAATTAGTGGTTCTTATTTGAACCTCTCCCTATATATATATATATAGGGAGGGGCTACGGTAAAGCAGATCTTAAAATAAAAACTACAAACCAACAAAAATGTATGAATTTCGGGACAAATGAATTCATCCAACAAAGTGATGAATCAACCATAGTTCTTGATGATCTAAGGGTTGAAAATAGTTCATATTTTATATTTTAAGAGTGTTTTTATTTTAGTCCACCCGAGAGAGAGAGAGTAATTGAAAATCTATAAGTAGTATTAATACTTATGAAGAAAAATAAAGAATGGAATATGTCACCATTGTCATACTTATGAAGAAAATATGTATTAATATAAGAGTTTTTTTTTTTGAAAATTACATGTATTAATATGAGTTAATAATAGTTTATGGCATGAGTCCCTCAAAACAAATTTAGTTCGTGGCATTAGCTTTGGACTGTTGTAAATATAGCTCTAGCCTATATTTTTGGATTAGAAATTTTGATATTTATATTGTAATTTAATTTATAAATTAGAGCACAATTCATCGAATTTTGACGGATATCCCTCTACGTCGTGATTTATAATCGTTTTATATTATTTTTAAAATCATAATCATAATATATAAAATAGTTATTACATGCATTATTTCTGTAATTAATTAATTTAAATTGACCAAATTAGATTAGTGTTCCATTTTTTTTTTTAGGGAAAAGGTAGTTCATTCATAATCTCGATATACAATCTCCTCGAGCCAAATCGGAAAGTCCGACCTCCAGACCATTACATCAGAATGTCAAGTGGCGAAATTCGCCAAACAATGAGCAGCCCGATTGGCCTCTCTACGAACATGGCAAAAGTCTAAAACTAGATACTCCTTAGCATACAAAAAGGCTTCACAGAGCTCATCGCAAAGAGAGTACCGTGGTGCTGATCATGAACAACATGGACCGCAAGCAAGGAGTCCGAGTACACAACCATTGGCCCGAGGTTTTGCTCCATGCAGAAGCCGATACCCAGGAGGAGAGCATGAAGTTCACCCATCAGCGTGGTCTCCGTTCTCCCAATACGGTGCGCCACAGCCGCAATCACTTTTCCAGCATGGTCACGTACAATAAAACTCCAACAATGGCTCATTCCTCATGAATCGAAACATCAACATCTAGTCGTAGGATTCCTCTAAGAGGGGATTTCCAGTAACGTTCTCCTTCCCTCGGTAAAATTTGGCTTTGAGCATGCACTCGGGCCTTAGCTGCTTAGAAAGCTTTTAAAAAGATAGCACTCTCATTGAGGGAATCCAACCAGCTGCATTGCTTCCCATTATGTTTTAGATCACAGAGGTTTCGCCATACCATCCAAAGGCAAATACAAAACAGATCAAAGTCCCCCTCACCATGTTCCTTTAGAATTAGGCACAATAAATCCTCCATTTGGAGATTAAGCTTCGGTTTAAGGGTAGGCCACCACTTCGAGAATTTCCAAAAAGACTTTACTACATCACATGCAAAAAGACAATGAACCGTGGTCCCCCACTCCCGTTGGCACCAGTGGCAGATACCGGTTGTGGGGATATGATGGCGGCGAAGGTTATCCTTAGTGGCTAAGAGATTAAGTGATGCTCTCCAAATAAAAATTATAACCTTTGGTGGTATATTAGCGCTCCACACTGAGGTCCACCACGCTTTTCGGTTAGCCGACATCGTAGCCTCATGAGTGTAGCCTCATGTGAGCATTATCTTATTTGTAGTTTGAAAGACCATAACTGAGTTTTGAGCATCATCTCATTTGGAACTTGATAGACCATCTATATATGACTTATGACCATTATCTCGTTTGGAACTTGAAAGACCATTATTGAGTTATGAATATCATTACTTATGGAGGTTGAGATAGCATATCGAATGTAAAATTATATTAAATTATAATTCCAATGGTCGTTTATCTAGCAAATAAAATTCTAACATCTTAATTAATAATAATAAAAAAAAATTTATTAATATTTTGAATTAATTTAATAATTAATAATTTAAATTAATTGAAGTATATAATTTAAATTTTCATTATAAATTATTGTTATAATGATTATCTGTCTCAATACACATTTGAGTATTACAGAATAAATAATGATTTAAATAACAAAAGTTACAAAAATAAAAAGAATTCATGTAAGCATGTCGATAAATATTTAGACATGTCTAGAATGTTTATACCCATACCTATCTAAATTTGAATAGTCGAACACATTTAAATTTATAATTATAATAATTTATTATTTGTCTCAATGTAATCAAACATTACAAAGTTATATACCTTAATAATATATAATATAAATAAGTAATTTTTTTATACAAAATCAACGTAGGCGCGTCGATTAATATTTGGACACCTTTAAAATTTATGTATTCGTACATATCCAAAATATGCCTTTGACATCGTTGATTGAAATGACGTCGTTTTAATATTTAAATAAAAGAATGTGTAATTAGTAGATAAAGTGAGTTGATGAAAATTATTTAAATATTATTTTAAATGTATGTATAGAGAGAGAATATGGTGGGTGGACCCATTAAATTTCTTTAATTATTTATCAAAATAAATGTAATGGAACATACTATTATGAAAAGTAAGACATTTATAATGGGATAGGGTGAGTATATTTTAAACTAATTAATTTATAAAATAAATCAAGATATTTACATTAGGTTTGGACCTTTCTCGTTAGAGTTTGCAATATAAAAAGGGTAAAGGTCACTTTCTGTCCCATCGTTTCAACGAATTCTCAAAAATGTCCCACCCTAACGATAATATCAAAACGGTACCCAACCTATCACAATAATATCACGCGTGTCCCGTAAAAATTTTCCGGGAATCGGAAACTTACGTGGATTGCCGGACTTACACCATGGCAATTCCATGTGGACTCATTTAATCTAGGTGGAATGAATTTTTTTTGCAGCCATTTTATTGACCCTAAACGGCACCGTTGCTGGAGCCGTTCTTCTTCTTCTTCTCCTCTTCAAAGAACGCAGCATTCGTCGTCAAATCTCAGCACTCTTCAAATCGCAGCCCTAGTTTCAGACGCGACACTCTTCTTCTCCTCTTTCTTATATCTTATTGAATTTTCAATTTCTCGAGCAAAATCTCTCAATGGATCTTTGAAGCATACAACCGCCACTCACATCCATCTACACAAACGGCTTGAAATTTCAGCATGTAGATGTATTCTGTGCTTCTCCCTAAATCCATTATGTTTCGAAAATCCATTTGGAAATTTGGAAATTCTGGGCAATATGTATTCTGTACAGCAGATTCGAAAATTTTGGGAATTTTCGAAAAAAATCTGGAAATTTTCGAATGAAATTCTGAAACAAATATGTAGAAAGAAGCTGAAGAAGTAGCATTGAAGAACATCGCGATTGGGGACGGCGATACCTACCGAAAATTTTGAGCCGCCTCTAGGGCTTCTTCAGCAGCCGCCAACGTTTCCTGCGCAATTTGAAGAAGACGAAGGAATCCGCCGCGATTTTAGAAAGACGAAGAAAGCCGCCGCCGCGATTTCAATAAAATTCCACTTTAGTATAATCCGATTTGAAGAAGGCCGCCGTGAATTGAAGAAGACGAAGACAACAACGTTTCCGCGTCTGAATTTTTCTTTGAAGATGAGAAGAAGAAGAAGAACGGCTGCAACAACGGTGCCGTTTAGGGTCAATAAAATGGCTGCAAAAAAAATTCATTCCACCTAGATTAAATGAGTCCACGTGGAATTGCCATGATGTAAGTCCGGCAATCCACGTAAGTTTTCGATTCCCGGAAAATTTTTGCGGAACACGCGTGATATTATTGTGATAGGTTGGGTACCGTTTTGATATTATCGTTAGGGTGAGACATTTTTGAGAATTCGTTAAAACGATGGGACAGAAAGTGACCTTTACCCATCTAAAAATATAGCCCGAGCCATATCACAGATTCACATGCCTAAAACGCAAGTATTACTTTTCTTTAAAAATCATGCTAGTTTTGCAGTGGAACCAAATCTCATGACTTAAAACTATAATTACCCATTAATGTTACGTTTCTGTATGACAAAATAAAATGAAATATGTTTGCAAGTAATTAAAAGTGCCTCAATTATGATTATCTATCTAGATTTTCTCACCCATCCCATCCCCAATTTGCTAAATCCATCTCCGCCTCCACTCTTTCTCTTTCTAAATCAACGCATCGCAATAGATACATACAGGCTCAATAAAAATATATGCGTACATGTTTGCGTATGTATATCCTCCTGAAGCCTGCATTTATCTCTAGGGTTTAGTATTTTCCTAACTCCGACTTGAAATTCGGATTCGCATGCGAATTCTGCAGTAGCTGTGACTGAGGGTTTTTTACTCGCCTAGGGTTTTTTTTTTCATCGATCTGCGTGTCAATGGATTCCCCCTCTTCGTCAGTGGCATTGACTACAAGAGACGGATCGCCGTCCGCGGCGGCGGGGGAGGACGACGGTGCTCTGTTCGCGGAGGGTCTTGCTAAGGAGGCTGCTGTGCTGTTTCAGACTGGGAAGTTCGCGGACTGTTTGAGAATTTTGAACCAGTTATTGCAGAAGAAGGAGGATGATACGAAGGTTAATTACATTTTTAGGAATTCTTCAAAGTTGCGGTTTTTGGATGATTCTTGCTTACTGCTTGAGTTTGGGCTAAAGCTTCTGATTGCTTGAGTTTAGTTTAAAGATTTTCTTTATCAAGAATGGGTTGGATGCACTTAGTTGATTAATGATTGGAAATTGCTAAGCCCTTGATTGATTGAAGTCGATTTGAGGATGGAGGACAAACCTTTTTCTTAATGCGCTAATAATTCGTATTGATAGTCTGTTATTCAAGTTGTGGTAGTTCACCAGCTATCTTGTACTACTGATATAGTGGATTGCTGATTTTATTAAGAAATTATTGGAACAATTTATCGTGCAGTTTTCTTCAGGAGATCATATGAAAAAAAACTCCTGATTTTGATTATAACAGATTAAAGAAATGAAGCATAGCCAAAATTTTCGTGTTGGTTTGCTGTGCATTTGTATTTTCTGTGTTATGGAATTTTTAATTTTGATTTACATTTTAGGTCTGCCATAATGTTGCCATTGCGGAGAGCTTACAAGATGGATGCTCAGATCCTAGAAAGCTTATTAAAGCACTCGAAAAGATCAAGGTTTGTGTTTAAATGGCACACTCCCCCTTTTTCCTCACAATGCTGGGATCACTTCTACTTCATCTAGCCATATTCCTTTGTCCTACCTACCTGGGTAGGGCGCTTCTCCATTTCCTGACACACACTTTTCTTAAATGGTATTATAGGTCTTTTTTAAAGTAAGCATGATTGAAATGGATGCTTTAGTTGGATGAAAATCAACATTGTACGACTATTCTCTTTGTCAATTATTTCGGTAGCCATTAGTTAAAAAAGTAAAAATCCCACTTAATTTTTGTTGGTAAGGTGGGTTTGATTCACTCCTACCATAATAAATATGGTGTATAAAGTTCCCTTAGTGACATGTATCGAAAATTCAGTTGGTATGGTGGGATGTCATACACATAAAAAACGTGATAATCAGACAAGGAAGAGCATAAATATGGTGTAGAAAGTTCCCTGAGTAACACGTGTCGAAAATTCAGTTGGTATGGTGGGATGTCATACACATAAAAAACGTGATAATCAGATAAGAAAGAGCGAAATGACAAATCTTCTGCCGCCCTCACCACACCACGTGATCTAGGGTTTCAAGTTCTTATTCAAGAATTTGAGATTTAGATGAAATGATTAGTCTGCATGAGTAAAATGCTCCGATGATGTGCCTTGCAGCATCTGGCTAGTCACCTCTCGAGTCTTTTACAACAGTGTAGTGCTGCATAGAAATTTGATGTATGCCTAGTTGCTGTACTTTTTCTTGACCTCTGACAAAGTGACAGATGCTCTGACCACCCCACCTCTCCCCAACCTGGTAAAAGTTTGGTTACACATGCTACTCACTTCAAATTGGACAAGCAGACTTCCTATGCTGGATATGTGGGGCGTTTCTTTGTTGATCTTTTACCTTAGGGACAAAACTGTTGACATTTAGTGGTGGCAACACAGTTTTTCATGTTATGTGGAGTATGCGATCAGATGCTGAGATGCGAATTGTATGGAAGGTTAATGGGTCATGGATCACCCTATATATATTTATATGTACCAGTGCGTGAATTCATGGATGCACTATTCTGAGTGACTTTGCTGGAATACTTTTGTAAACATGAAAATGCACCCAACAAGGGTGTTTCACTTGTCTGTGTATGGTATATAAATATACTATTTGATTTGCATTTATATTATTTGTGCACGCACACATGCGGAAATAAATGTTTGTGGTGTTTAGATTGTAACATTGTGCACAGAAAAGCATATCATGCCGATTTATCATAATCATTGTATGTGTGCTAAATTTGACCAAAATCACCTGTTACAACTTTCTATATAAAGGCCTGTGGTGCAGATTTTGCATTTGGCCTCACTGAAAACAGTTCCTCATCATCTTCTTCTTAAGCTTTTTACATCTTCTCATATTACTATAGAATGTTTGGTCCCCTCTATATGGTGTTTTACTGTAGATAGAGAAACTAAGTAACATGTTTGAGTTTTTATCCTTGTTCTTTTTACTTCTTTTATCTCCAATTGATTTTGTTTTGCCCTCAATTTAGGAACAAAGTGAAGGACATGCCTGTGCATCTGGAGAACACTTGGAGGGTTTCAGCAACAATGGAAGTGAACACACTTCCCGCATTAGAGGAAATAATGCTCCCCCACATCCTATTTCATCTTTTATGTACAATGATGAATTTGATACCTCAGTGGCAACTTTCAACATAGTATGTCTATGTTCATCTTGGCATTTTCTTGTTCATGAAGTTCAGGTTGTCTTTAACTTCACATATCCATTCATGGATCTGACTGCAGGCAGTCATCTGGTACCATCTTCATGAATACACAAGATCTCTCTCATATTTGGACACTTTGTATCAGAACATTGAACCTATTGGCGAGGTAGCCCTTGTAAACTTATTGCAAATCTCATATCCTGATGCTTGTTTTTTTTTCTTCTGTTTGAGTTTTATGCTATCACATGCAGGGGACAGCTCTCCGTATCTGCCTTTTGCTGCTTGACGTCGCATTACTTTCTCATAATGCATCAAGATCTGCCGTAAGTTTAATCTACGTTAAATTGAATGTGAACTCTTTTCAAATGGTACACAAGTATTCATTTTGTTTCAGTTTTAAGTTTTACGAGGGTTAAGATGCAAGTTTTGTTCTATGGCTGACGTTTCTTTGATTTTGGAAAAAGGTATAAAAACAAAAGAAAGAGTTAAAATAAAGATTTTTTTTCTCTATCAATTAATTTTTCCTTTTTAATTTTGATATTGGGGTTTACTTTTTTTTTGAAGTGATATTGGGGTTTACTTAATCATACAAAAAAGTTCTTATGCTTTAAATAAATTTGGACCTTCAACCAGATATCCAATTTTGTTTTAATAAAACAAGCATTTAGTTTTGATATCTTCTAAAAAATGATTTTCTTCATGGTTGGCTTCTTTAGTGAAGGAGAGCCAGGAGACTATAATATTCTGTTTGTAAATTTTGTATTTTCCTGTTCTGGGTTGGGGATTTGGTTTTATTTTCTGAAAGCTGTTAATAATTGTAGGTATCTATTGGCATTATAATACCCATTGAGCTGAAATTAGTTCGATATGATCATTTTAGAGTTCTGCTATAATTCCACTGGAAGATCTCGAGATTGTTATGATGTAGTTTGCCTTATATTATTGGTTACACATGTAAAAATGATTAGGCGCATTTCATTGATCTCAATCGGAAACCTGGTTTATCTAACCTTTCACGGAAAATATAAGTTTAAAGGGATTTACTCGACCTAAAACTTGCAGTTTAATTTGCTAAGTAGCTGTGGGAAGTGCTTTATATTTATTGAACTCAATGCTTAATCATATGAAGTGTTGAAATTCGACAAATGTGGTTGAAATGTCAAATGTTGTAAGGACTGTAAGGCTATTGTTGTTAAATATCAGAATTCACATGTTTGCATAAACTGAACCCAAAACAAACTTTATATATCTTGGAATTAAAATAGTTATGATTCGGGAGTTCTTGCTAGCTTATTATTAAAATAAAAGTTAGTGTTGAAATATCTGCATTCTGCCTATGATAAGCTGCTCTTTTCCTTTAAAAGTTGGCTTACATATGCATTTATCTTTTAATTTATTTCTGTCAATTTTAAAGCGCATCATTATGATTTGTTTTATAACTTGCTTTTTTCAGGATATTGTTCTTGGAGACTGTATTTTGTGATAGAAGTGCATATGAAAATGTTTATACTTGCATTGTTGGAAAATCTGAAATGTTACTTTTTAGAAGATTTTTTTCTCTGCTGATGTCTTGAACATTGTTTAGATGTCTCTGAAGTTGCAATATGTCTGAAATGGAAATATGCTTGTGTTTTTTCTTACAGCATCTGTCTATGAGCCCAGCAACTTGTATCTCTTACAACACTTAGTAATTGCCTGTTTTAATATTATGTATCTCCCTCTGATGTTTCTTGCAGTAATGCTTCAGTTGTTTTGAAACATCTAATCATGGATTCAAAGACTCACTGAATATATTGTACTGCATTTTGGAGCAGCTATGAAACAATTGATTGTTGTAGGTAGAGATAGGAGGCCAATTGTAAATTTGTAGTTCTCTGGTGACTGGATTCTTTCTTTCCCTTTCTGTGCATTTTGTATTCTTTCATCCTTGCGTGATGTTGAGGAATACTTGCATTGTGATTGAATTGTGCTTAATGGAGGAGGAACATCTTGTGAGCTGATGGCTTTACCAGTTGGAGATTCTTTGTTTGCAATATGTGAATATATGATAAGATGAATCTACATGCTTAGATCATTTCATTTGGCTAAGCTGTTTCTTCGTACTGTAGAGATAAGCCTCTAATTAAGTTACCTTTTTGTTTAAATATCTACCGTGAGAGTGGTGTTTTTTACGAAACCAATAAACTTACATCTTCTAGAAAGAGGTGTAAGAATGCCTCCTGATTTGTCAGTTTCCAACAGAATATGAATTCTTTTTGTGGAACTGCCGAACTGGCTCTCACTTTTTTAGATGGCAATGTTTCCCTTGTTTCTGTAGAACTTTGCCTTCTCAAGCCTGAGGCTTATTGTAAGGTGGTTTAGTTTGTTATTTGTGCTATTTGTATTGCTCTTCACTATATCAGTTCCTGTCTGCGGTTGAATTATAGTTGTCTTTAGTTGTTACTCATTCATGCCACTTGATTATAAGTAGGGTTTTTTTGTTTTGTTTCAGGATGTGATAAGCTACATGGAGAAGGTTTTTTTTGTCAGTAGTATGGGGAATCAAGTAGATAATGGATCCTCAGCACACCAACAACCTCTATTAGTTCCGAAATCCACGTCGCTTCCCAACAATTCAACCCTTCATGATGGTTCTCACCCTGATTCTACTTCAGAAAATTCTTTAACCAGAACATTATCAGAGGAAGCACTTGAAGATGAATCTTTGCAGTTACTATCCTCTCTTGACATAAGTGGACAGAATCTTCAAAGACCTGGCATTGTCTCTGCTAATGATCTTCAAAGAATCCAACCAGAGGGTTCAATATCAACTGCTGATTTAAGGCTTAAGTTACATCTTTACAAGGTTCGCTTTCTTCTCCTCACCAGGAACCTGAAAGCAGCCAAGCGTGAGGTGAAGATGGCTATGAATCTGGCTCGTGGCAAAGATTATCCCCTGGCTCTCTACCTAAAGTCACAGCTTGAATATGCTCGTGGAAACCACCGCAAAGCAATCAAGCTTTTGATGGCATCAAGTAACAGCACTGAGATGGGAATCTCTAGCATGTACTACAATGATCTCGGCTGCATCTACTACCGGCTTGGTAAGCATCATACATCAGGAGTATTTTTTTCCAAAGCCTTAAGTAATAGCTCAGCTGCGCGGAAGGAGAAGCCTCCAAAACTCCTAACTTTGTCTCAGGATAAATCCCTCCTGATTACGTATAACTGTGGTATTCAATCATTGGCCTGTGGCAGACCATTTCATGCAGCTCGCTGTTTTCAAATGGCCAGCCTTATCTTTTATAACAGACCTCTTCTATGGCTAAGAATTGCTGAGTGCTGTTTGATGGCCCTAGATAAGGGACTGATAAAGTCTTCCTCTGCATCTGCGATTTCTGAGATTGGACTTAATGTCATTGGAAAGGGGAAATGGCGACAGCTTGCTCTAAAATATGGTTCATCCAATGGCCAGGGAAGATATGTTGGAATGCACAGTTCAATTACAGTTGATGGCAAACAGCCCGATCTCTCGATGTCTCTTGCCTGGCAGTCTCTTGTCAATGCTTTGTTCTTATTAGACTCTTCGGACACAAATCATTTCAAGGCTGATAAGCCTCCTAGTTCTGAGGAAAATGAGTCGGGAGAAGCACCATTATCGCAGAGTTCAAATCTCAACAATGCCACCGGTGGTGATCCCAAAGCACCTACTGTGGCTTCTGGCTCAAGCCAAGTTCATTCCAATGGTGAAGTGAAAGAACACAAGGGTGGACAAAATCTGGGTGGCACATTGGCTAACTCCATCCTTGATTACGAACATATTCGCAGGAAGGAGAACCTGATGATAAGGCAAGCTGTGCTTGCTGATTTAGCATTTGTAGCGCTGGCACTAGGAGATCCCGCGAAAGCCCTTTCAACAGCAAGATCTCTACTAAAACTTCCCGACTGCTCAAAGATGTACATATTTTTAGGAACCATGTATGCTGCAGAGGCTTTATGCCTGTTAAATAGGCCAAAGGAAGCTGCCGAGCATTTGCTGATGTACATGGCTGACGGTAACAGTGTTAAGCTCCCATATAGCCAAGAGGACTGTGAGAAGTGGACAGTGGAAAAAGTGGCTGACACGGACGAGTCAAATGGTGTCACAACAGCCGTTGTTAGTGGTCTCTCGACAGGAGATGGATCCCCAGCCTCGGTGTTTTCCAGCCCTGAGGAAGCTCGGGGGTTGTTTTGTGCAAATTTTGCTGCCAACTTTGCGCTGCTGGGAGACTTTGAGCAGGCTCAACGATTTTTAACCAAGGCCTTTTCTGATATACCGAATAGTTCGCAAGCTATTCTTACTGCGATTTATGTGGATATAAAGCGTGGTAGAACTGAAGACGCCCTTGCCAAGTTGAGACAGCACAGGGGATGCAGATTTGTGACGTTGAATGGAAGCTGTTGATGGGTTGTATTTGTTGTTTTTGATTGGTTGTTGAAGTTGAAGCCCTCACCTTCCTCCTGAGTTAGCAGGTAGGTTTGAGAATCCTTGAAAAAGGGTTTTGTAACATATATATAGTTCAAATTCAGCAAATAAGTATTTACTTATGGAGTTATCCGATCCGGTAGGGTTTAGTGATTGGTGGATGCAAGATCCTACCTGATAGAGTTGGAGGTGTAGTTTTGATTCATAGGTAGATTTGGTGCCTTAGAGTGCCACATACAGCTCTTTGGGAATCAATATGCACAAACAAGTTACCAATTTTTACATAGATCGATGCTGCCATTTGCAGTCTGTTTTTTCATGTCATAGCTTCTCTCCTCCTGTTTACTAATTTATATGGAATTGTTGGCTATTTTGTTATTGATCATATTTTCATACAAGAATTATTTGTAAAGAAATATGGAATTGTAGTCAACCTTTGCTGGTTGACAGAACAATACATAAAATTAAACTTGCTAAAAATTTCAGCTTATTACAATACATAGTTTCAATTAATCTGAGTTTGGGACAAAACAGGTTGAAGCAGTTGAATTGAATAAAAGTTGAAATTACATTTTCACGTTAAAACAATAGCAATCGTTTATACATACACGTCGTAGCTTATGCGGTGAAAAATCTGAACTTAATGTTTCACCAACTTTGTGGCATGAAGTTTTTTTTACATAAAGAAACCTAGCAAGTAACACACACACACACACAAGATATGAAGACATCTATGTATATGTATATGTAAGAAGTAGGCAGGTTAATTTGGGATCTGCCACGTTTATGATGAGAAAGAGCCAGATGGCTTGAAATAAGGAGAAATCATCATCCACCTCACACCTTCTTCCTCCTTATTAACGGGGAAAAAAAAAGAGGCAGCAAGAATTGAGTTGCAAATAGAAGAAAAATGTCAGGATTGGCGGTAGAAGCTCACGACAAGATGAGGGGTCGTGACGTGAACAAGGTGGGTAGAGGAGAGCAAGCCACTCGTCCCCCACCGCCTTCCTCCACCACTCCCCCTAAGGTACCATATATACTCATTGCTTCATCTTTCTTCTGTTTAGTAATCACCCTATTACCTAATAGGGTGATGAACAAGATGTTTGGTTTGGTGGATATGATAGATAAAATTGATAAGATTGCTAGAATTAAAGGGGTGATTAAAATAATTCACCCATCATTGGTGGCTTTATTGAATCCACATCAGCTTTGGTTAATCTAGTCATCCTTGTGTTAACGACTAAGTGATAACTAACCCTAAATTGAGTTTTTCTTTTGGTTGTCATGGCAATCGTAACGCTTCTTAAAATATAAATTAGGAACTATTTTCAGCCCTTAGATCATCAAGATCTACGGTTGATTCATCACCTTGTTGGATAAATTCATGGTACTGAGTTCGAATCCCAAATATAGCAAAAAATTATTTTTCGCAATTCATGCCTATATACAGTTTCGCTTAAAAAAATTTTGCAAAAATTTTTGAAGTAGCCAAAATGAAACATAAAACACAATTTATGGCCACACATTGAAAAAATACAAATTTTGGCCATTTTTATTGATTTGGACGTTTTTACCCTTAATGAGGCGGACCGGGTAGGATCAGGCACGCGGATCGCGTGTCGGGTCGGGTTAGGCACTTATGGCACTATTAGTGCCATAAGTGCCAAGATTTTACTTTGGTTTTATTTTGGATTTCCGTTGGCACTTATGGCACTAATAGTGCCATAAGTGCCATACGTGCAGCACAAATACAGAAACAACATCATTTAAACCCTAAATGAAACATCTAAATCCTAAATGAATAATCTAAACCCTAAATGGAACATCTAAACCTCAAATGGATAATTTAAACCCTAGGGGGAAGTGTGCACTTATGGCACTAATAATGCCATAATTAAGTGCCATACGTGCAGCACACAGATCAGATCAGATCTGCCGTGGCTGAAATCGAAGGAGGCGGAGATCAGATCTGCCGATGAAGGAGGCGGCGCAACGATCAGATCAGATCCACCGCCGCCGCCTCATCAGACCAGATCTGCCGCCGCCGCGCGCTGGAGAGAGAGAGAGGGAGATGAGAAAGAGAGAGGAGAGAGCGGCAGCCGCTGGAGAGAGAGAGAGGGAGGATCTCCTCCATCACCGCCGCGAGAGCTCCGACGAATTCTCCAAGCTCAGCGCCGCTGCCGCGCAGCTGCTGGAGAGAGAGAGAGATAGAGAGGGAGATGAGAAAGAGAGAGGAGCCGCTGGAGAGAGAGAGGGGGAGATGAGAAAGAGAGAGGAGAGAGAGAGAAGGGTAGAATAGTCATAACATACAAAAAATGGCCAAAATTTATGTTTTTTCAAATGGTGGACAAAATTTGATGTTGTATGTTGAATAGGGCCATTCGGCCCTATTGTTTCTTATTCATGCGTGTTATACATAAAATTCATGCATTGTTGATGGTTCGTAATTCTTAAAATAAGGGTGATTTATTGAATAACCGCCCCCTATATATATATATATTATCTTGCCCAAATCAATCAATATGCATTAAAAAGTAGTGGCCTAAAAGCTTTGGTACTCATCTAACAAACACTTTAGGTGACAGCCAAGTAAACAGTTTAATCAAGGTTGGTTACCTCTTGGTTTAGTAGTGCTATACTCTTAATTAACACACGAGGTTTGAGGTTTCTCCTATTTAAAATCATATATCAACCAAATGTAGGTGTATTGGTTTATATGAGTAGTGAATGAATTGAATATATGCAGTCGGAAAAAGAGAGAGCCCGGCGTTGCTACGACAGCTACTATGAGTACCACAGGTACTATATATAAGCCTACACATGCATATTTTGGGCTTTGAAGTAAACATGACTCGTGGTTGTGTACATGCAGGTGCATCGAAGAAAAGGGTGCGGACGCAGAAGCATGCAAGAAAGTAGCCGACTACTATAAATCAACCTGTCCTGATTGGGTATATATGTATATATTTATTCATCATCCTTCTAACTTGGATTACCAAACTTAATTTAGCTTTGCTGCAGATTGGGAGGTGGAGGATTCAGTCACACATTGCACCACCACCATAGTCTCACTCTGCTTCTTATTAGTAATTAGTAATAGTAGATACAATAACTAAGTTATTTTGCGTTGCCTCTAAACTTACCTATATACCTCCTTTACATGCATATATGTATTTTCGACTTTTTCCTTATGTTTCTTGAATGTTCCCATGGACCTTTTTAAATTTGTGTAAAAGGGAGATCATGTCCACTTCAAATTTCATCTTTTTTGTATACAAACAGTGATGTCTCAACTTTTTGTGTGTAAAAGTAGGGGTGAACATTCGGTTATATGGTTCGATTTTTGCTAAAACCAAACCAAACCATATTATAGTTCGGTTTAAAAAAAAAAACCGAACCGAACCGAATTAACCGAACAAACCGAACCGAATTAACCGAAATTTTTATAATTAAAACCGAACCGAACCGAAAAACCGAATTAATCCGAAGAAAACCGAAATTTTCGAGAAAAAACCGAATAAACCGAAATTTTCGAAAAAACAACCGAAAATTCCAAAAAAAAAACTATAAAATTAAAAAAATATTAGAAGTTAGATATTATAAAATTATAATTAAAATATTATAACATATATTTATATATATATTATAAATATATTATAAATATAATTCGGTTTTTCGATTTTGTTCGGTTTTAAAAAATCCGAACCGAACCGAAAAACCGAAATTTTATGGAAAAAAATCGAACCGAACCGAAAAACCGAAAAAACCGAACCATATTTTAAAATTTCGGTTTGGATCGGTTCGGTTATTCGGTTTCGGATTTTTTGCTCACCCCTATGTAAAAGGGAGAAGTGAATCGACTCTCATTTTGTTTGGAGCCCTATTCTTGTCCCCCTAAATTGACATCCCTAACACTCATATACAAAGCCGCTGCAGTTTCACATTTTCTAGTATTTCATCGGATTTGGATCGTCATAAATTATATCGACTTTCTGTAAATTATTTTTTTATTCAAGATATACCTCTATTTATTGTTTATTTAGGATTTTTAAATTCACAATCCTTTTCTTTTAAATGAATAAATAAGGTATGATAGGAGAACTTTATGTAATTTCTTTTTGGTATATTAAATAGACTTTGTTTAGCGTGTTATAATTTTGGGATGGGATTCAGCATACTTCATCGTTTGACCAATCATCACTTATACTGGCGAATGATATGGAAATATGGCATTATTATATAATGCTATAAGGAAGTGTTTGCTTTTGAGTAAATATATAAAACTATCCACTTTCATATTGTAAAGATAAAAATTGTCCACTAAGATAAAAATAATAAAAACTGTTCACTTTTTGATTGAAAAGACGGAACTACCCTTAACTTTAAAAACATAAAAATTAACCACTTTTCTCTCATTCTCACTCTCTCACTACCACCGCCGTCACCACCTCTCTCTTCCTCCACCACCTCCTGCTTCTCCACCGCCGCCACATCTCCGATGCTGACCTCCGCACCACCGCCTAACGAGATCTACACCGCCTCGACCTCGTCGCCTCCGCCATCTCCTGTTTCTCCCCCGCTGCCGAAGCGCCGCCGCCCAGGCCTCGCCCCCCCCATCTCCTGCTTCACCCCCGCCGCGACTTTAGCCTCCTCCCGCCACCAATTCCTTCGAAGTAGAGGAGGATGAGTGCGGCAGCGCTTCGAGTTCCGTGACAGCTGCGGAGGATCTCACCGACGCGCCGTCGTTTCTAGGGTTTCTGACGAGCTGGTCGCGATCAACAGAGGAGATGGAGACAGATCTCTCTCTCTCTCTCTCTCTCTCGACAGATCTCTCCCAGATCTGTTGTGAATTTGAGTTTTTCTAATTTCTCTCCCCCAGAAATTGAAGGCGGCGGCGGCGTTCTCCAGCGGCGGTGATTCTTAGGGATCCAGCGGCGGTGCGACGTTCTCCTGCGTTTTTCGGTGTTTCTGCCATCTCATCTCTCTCCCTCTCTTTGCTGCGACGACATTCTCCAGTGTTTTACTATTAAGGATCCAAGCCACAATTTCCTCAACTGATTCCCCAAAATAAAATACTTGGTAATTTCATGTTGGCTCTGCTGTGATATTTCCCATCTGCACAAACTCGAAACATTGAAATTTTCCGGCTATTCCGTCTTATCAAAGTCAACTCTCGTGTCCCCATCAGATTTCAGATTACCTTTCTCTGTGAGAAACTTGTCTATTACTTGTTGTGAAATAGTTGTCGAATTCATGGAATATCTTTGTGAGGAGTTACCAAATCTTGAAGTTATTAAACTTCGAGATTGCAATTGCAGGATTAATTAATTAAATATTGAGAGTGTGTGTGATTAGATCAGATGTTTGTGTGTGTGTTTGGGAATTTCTGTTACCGGGATGGAGAGACATCAGACATCGCATTGGATTGTGAGAAAAGAAAAAATAATTATATTATTTGTTTATGAATTCACATCTTAATGTTTATAAATTCACAATTAGATCTATGAATTCACGACTATATATATGAATTCACAATTTAATATTCTCGAATTCACAACCATCTCGATAAATTCACAACTTATATTCTTGAATTCACAACCAGATTTATGAATTCACAACTAAAACTCGAATTCACAAAAAAAAATTATAATTTTAGTCGTGAATTCAAACTTTAAAAATTCAAACTCGCAACCAAAATAAATTCTTGTTGTGAATTCGACTGATTGTGAATTCACAACCAAAATAAATTGTGGTTGTGAATTAAATTGTAGTTGTGAATTCGACTGGTTGTGAATTAAATTTTGATTGTGAATTCGACTGGTTGTGAATTCACAAACAAAAAATTCTGGTTGTAAAAATTGTGATTCACAACCAGTGTGAATTCACAACAAAAAAAAATTTGGTTGTGAATTCACACTGGTTGTGAATTGCGGGATTTTTTAAAGGGGTGATGTAAAGTGGACATTTTTTTAATTTTTAATGTGAAGGGTATTTTGGTAACAGTGGACATTTTTTAAGTTTTTTATTTTAGTGGACATTTTTTATTTTTATAATATGAAAGTGGCCATTTTAAAAATTCACTCTTTGCTTTTTATCCCTCTAAATGGAGGGATATATCAAAAATTTATGCCTTCAAATGTTTATTTTCTTATCCCACATTTTACACAAATACCATTTTTCCTTTCATATTTTCACTTCAAGGATTCATTATAGTTTAACCACATATCTAAGTTTATATCTACACATGTGGACCATAGTAATTTTTCTAGCGTATTTCATAAATTTTTTTCTTTTTATTTTTGGTTGAGAATTTGTGTTCTTAGATTTAAATTTTATGGACCTCGTGTATTTCCGAGTAGGAGGTATATATATCATATTAGAAAAATCGTAAACTATTTCAGAGTTTTAACACCTAAAAAAAAGGAAGCAAATGTGTTTATGAATATGTTTTAATGAATCATATAACGATCCTATATTAAATTTTAAATAGGAATTAGCATTTAAGATGATTGCTAAATTAGTAACTATAATCTACTACATATTTGATAATTCACATTTTCCCAAAAATGTTTTGTAATAATATTGTTTTGCATCTGAAAATTATATTGAGCTCAAACGTCTAAAAAAAAACTCGTGGGTATGATTTGTAACATAGAATACTACTAGTATTCTTTTAATTCTTCATTACATGGTTGGCACATGGGATGGGTCTCCGATTTCAAAAAGAGGATACGCGTCGTCTCGTTTATTTGCGAAGTTTGCTGCTTTGATTTTCTCTCCTCATCATTTCCATTGAAAGATCTAGAACCTCCATCACGCACTTCAATTGCACATCCAATTTAGGCTTTTTCTTCACATCGCAATTCAGAGCCAGCTCCAATCGGGACGAAGGTCAGATTATTGCATTGTTTAGGGTTTCCTCGTTTTCGTTTATCCTTGTTCGATCGGAACTTCTTATGCGCGCCACTCTGCGTGTGCGTGTTTATTTTATTAGTTGGAATTTGGGTAATTGTTAAATTTGCATTTCACGCAGTAATTAGAATTCGGGGAGTTCGTTATATATTTATATTATATATTATATATATATTTTTAATTTTCCCCTTCCAATTCTGTTTGATCCTTGTGGTTGTGGTTTCTCCAGTTGCTTCTTTCAGGACTCCTGTATTTGTAGCGTTTCAAAATAGTTGTTTTTAGCTCAATCGTTGTTCTTACTCGGTTTTGTATTTTCTTAGCTGGTAAGAGGACTTTTTATTTATTTTGTTTGTTTGTTTGTTTTGTTTTGCAGTGGATGAGTGTTTTTCTCGAGTAAGTGGTCGTGTCCCGACAATGTTGTTGAAAATTAATGGTGGCTGTAATATGCAGTGGTCATTTGTTTATTTGTTGTGTAATTCTTGTATGTGTGGAAACATAAGATGGTGCTTCTGATTGTATCAAAACATTGTTGCAGAAGGATATGAACACTGACTTTGAAGTTTAAATTCTGGTCCTGTATATAGCAGGGGATGGCTGCAGATTCTAAGAACGACGTTAAAGAGTCTACCACATCGACAGAT
Organism: Salvia miltiorrhiza; assembly: GCF_028751815.1. Taxonomy (NCBI): domain Eukaryota; kingdom Viridiplantae; phylum Streptophyta; class Magnoliopsida; order Lamiales; family Lamiaceae; genus Salvia; species Salvia miltiorrhiza. The sequence goes on from NC_080387.1 coordinate 49,173,923, forward strand.
GCTGAGATAAAAACAAAAACCATGAAGAAGAAGAAAGGATTGTTCTCAAGATTGTGGGGTGCAATATTTAGATTACATAGGGATGATTTTGAAAAGAGATTGCAATATATATCCAAAGAAGAGGCCGCTATTCTTTCAAGGATTACAAGACGTTCAAATAGCTGGCGGAGAATGACTAGGCACCTGATGTTATTCTCAGTTCTTTTTGAGGTGAATTGCTTTTGTTTTGCTATTTCCTTTTATATGGTTATCAATTTGTTGGTACTACTCAGGGGGACTGCTTGTTTGTATTTCTTCTATTGTTTGGGGTAGATTCGTAGTAGCTGCAGTATGCTCACCATTGAGGGTTAGTTGGAATTAGAAATATGACTTGTGTGTGTGTGTAACTTGCTAGGTTTCTTTATTTACAAAAAACTTCATGCAACAAAGTTGGTGAAACATTAAGTTCAGATTTTTCACCGCATACGATACGACGTGTGTGTATTAAACGATTGCTACTGTTTTAACGTGAAAATGTAATTTCAAGTTTTATTCAATTTAACTGGTTCAACCTGTCTCTTCCCAAACTCAGATTAATTGAGAGAAACTATGTATTGTAAATAAGCTGACAATTTTTAGCAAGCTTTTATGTATTGTCTGTCAACCAGCAAATGGTTCCATATTTCTTTACAAATAATTCTTGTATGAAAAGACGCCGATATGATCAAATACGAAATAACCAACAATTCCATATAAATTAGTAAAGATAATAAAACAGGAGGAGAGAAGCTATGATATAAATTAGTAAAATATTGAGGGTTAGTTGGAATTGGAAATATGACTGTTATTATATTTCTTATGCTCTTTCCTTTACTTTTATACTAATAGAGTGCTATGACTTATAATGGAGTTATTTCATAACTTTCCAGGCGATTGCCTTAGGTTATGCTATCATGTCCACTAAGTCTTTAGACTTGGACTGGAAAATGAGGGCATTGCGAGTCTTACCAGTGTTTTTGCTACCGGCATTATCTTCCATTACTTACTTCACACTCAGAAGCTTCACAAGGATGTGTAAGCATTTTACTGCTCTTTGTTCTCGTAGCATCTTTCTCTCTCTGTGTTTGTGTCCATGTATGAGTTAGTATTTTCAGCTTTTGTTTTATGCTTGTTGGAAAGAAAATGCCAGCATCCTGTTCCAGATATCTGTATAATAGTCTAGCTATATGCAAGAAATGGCTTGAAGGTTTACTGTTTATATGATTGTCGTTGGTGTAAGATTCCATCTGATGTGGGAGTCTCAAAATGCTTATCAAGCTGTGATGGATTACCAAATTGAGTTATTATTAGGGGATAATACTAAAGCTCCCTGCATATCATTATGGCTTACATAGCTTATGGTTTCTACTTTTCTCAATGATTAAATTGAGATTCTTTAGGGGGCTATTGGAATTAACACCCAGATTCTTATGTTGATTTAGCTACAGTTACTTTGGGTCTGCTTTCAGCTTTTTCTAGTGCCCTCGATTACTAAATTGTAGAAACTCCTGCTTCTTTTATACATATAAAGCTTATTTGTTTAGATTTCATGCTTCACTTGGGTTTATCACTGATACTGCTTCTACGTTAGTATTCAAATGAGTATTACTAGCAAAAGTAATGTTGATATGATGTGCCTCTTACAGTTGACCAGAAAGACAATAAGACACTTGAAAAGCTTCGAGCTGAGAGGCAAGCAAAATTAGATGAACTGAAAGAGAAGACAAATTATTATAGTACTCAACAGCTGATACAGGTAATGGGTGACAGTATGTAAATTAGTATAGCTAATAAAAACTCAATAAATGTATTGGTCTGCATGTCCTGCTCCCTTACTCTCTCATCACAAACGTGTTCCATCATTGTATAAATCCTTCAATGCAGAGGTACGACACTGATCCAGCTGCCAAGGCTGCTGCTGCCACAGTGCTGGCGTCCAAGTTGGGTGCAGATTCTGGTCTGAAACTATATATGGAAGATGTAGCTACTGGAAAGAGCAATGACCTGGAAGTTGCAAAGACTAGTGGACTACGAAATAGAAAACCATCCCCCACGAATAATAGTCCGAGAAGTGCATCCACACATCATACTGGGGAAGAAATTTCCAACCATGTGGGATTTGAGGGTACTACCATGTCCCAGCAACATCAGATGGTTGTAGAGCATCACCAGCAAGCAGGTTCAACTCAGGATGGAGGATGGATTGCTCGATTTGCTGCTTTACTTGTGGGAGAGGACCCCGCGCAGTCATATGCACTAATATGTGGAAACTGCCACATGCACAATGGTAAACAGCAACCACATTTCGCTTTCCATTTAGACTGCATTAATTGATGCCGGATTAAACAATGGGCATTTTTTTTTTCCATTCGTACATTCAGGTCTGGCAAGGAAAGAAGAATACTCGTACGTTACATACTATTGCCCACATTGCAATGCCTTGAACCAACCAAAACACTCTGAACGCGTCTCTGGTTCAACCACGCGTTCGACCTCACCTACCATGGCGTCCTCAGTTGTGGAGGAGACTGATGTTGTACCAAATGCTGGTGGTTCAACAGGGGAGACAATTGCTGCAAGCGGTAGCGCTGTAGCTGCAGTGGATGCGATTTCTGGAAGCTAAGCTTGTGCTTTTTGGTTGAGTAGACGACCACATATGTGGGATTTAATATACAAATTGCAGGGTGATTAGGAATTATTTCACCCAATGCGAGAGGTTACCTTTCATTCTCTTTATACAACTATTCGTGTTGTAAACGTAACTTGAGATGCGGAGTTATATATACAGTTTTGTCACCGTGAATGTCAAAGTTGAAATGGGCAAACGGGATACAAATTTTTGATGTTTATTTTGCTTAAATCTTGTGGGATTTCATGCAGAGAAGAAACTACAGTGTTCAGCCCATCTGTATCTATACTTGAAATAAAAACCTCTTTTATTTCAAGGACAAATAGTCAATAGTGTGGGAGGCACACTACTGCGCATGCGGGTCAGTCATGCCTCACCCGTACCCAACTTGGATCCAACCTATTTAATTTTGTTCGTAGGAACTAGTATTATTTTTGTTTCTCCTAGAAAAATCATTCACAAGCACTTTTTTTTTCGTTTAATCTTCTCATAACAACTTGAGATTCTCGTTGAGTATTAAAGTATTCAAATTTGCTGATAACGAGTCGTCCTTCTTGCATTGAGGAAAATTCAAAATCATGGAAAAAATCAAGAATATGTAAGTTAACGTATTTTTTTGATATAATTGAAAGTTTATATACAAAACTAAAGTCACCACAAAGTATATATTTTTATATATTTAACCCATATATGTATATATGTATATGGACTATTTGATAGGATAAGATCAAAATACTTTCATATTAAAAAAAAATTCAAAGTTATGGTTAATAGAAAAAGAGCCTAAGGTATCTTAGGGCACAACTTATGGATTGCCTATTTTACCCCTATTATATATTTTATTTTAAAATTATTTTACATATTATATATTTATAAGAATATATTAATTCATTAGATCGATATTACTCTAAATCTATGTGATATATTTCTATACATAAGGCTTATAAATAAATATATCCATCCAATAAATTATCTAGTAAAAGTAATGAATTAATAGATTTTTTAAAATAATAAATTATCAAATAAAATAACATTACAACGTACGTTCTTTATGCTAGAATTTAAAAAAAAATAAAAGTTATGGTTACATTTATGATTTATCTATCTTCTATTTTCTATATATTTGTTATTTTAATATTATATTTTTAGGTGGGTTGGTGTGTTAATATGGAGGTTGGTACGTGTGAATATAAAGAAAAAAGATGAATAAGAAAGTGTAATTTTAGGCACCACACATAGTGAAGGGGGTAACGACAAAGTATGTTCATGTGCCCTCTAATCTTGCAATGTGGAAATCGTCCCCACAATCATACCATACCATGCACTTCCGACAATACCAAATTTTTATCCGATCTATTCTCTAGTCCACGTGCCATGTGCTCATTGGCTACCGTCGTTTATAAAACATCCAACTAAGATAGGCTAGGCTCCTCATATTTATTTTAACGCTTTTCATCAACTTGATTGGTAAAAAGCTCAGTCTTTCATTCGCTCTTTAGTTTCACGCATGCATGCATTCATTCTTTTTAATTAATTAATTAATTAATGCACTACATTGTACATTCAGATATTTATACACAAGTTTTTGTCTTTTAATTTTACTGATTTTTTTTGTTATATTTTACATGTTATATACACTGTGCTTTAGGTCAAATGCTACATGAAAATGTAATGTGGAAATTGGATGGATGATTTTCTTCGAATTAGTGTAGTAACTAATTAAATTAATTAAGGATGTAAAATATAGGCGAAGTATATAAAACCAATGCTGAAACCATCCTGTTTATGCATGTACGTATCTCAAGCACAATACAGTCTCATTTCTGAGATTAATAGTAAAGAATTACAATTGAGAAAATGGAACACAATCTTCAATTGCTTCCATGCGTGCTGCAGACCGTACATAACTGTGAAACTAATTTTACATAATGAAATCATGATAAACAATTGCAAATTAAATAATTCAACATAGAAAAAAAAAAAAGAAAAAAAAAAAGAAGAGCGATTAATCTCAAGACAAACTAGAAACAACGACGATATGGATTCGAGAAAGGTGACATCCTCTCATGTCAGATACAAACCTGCATCGCAAAGAATAAATGAGATAAGAATAAAAACCCTAGCTAGCTAGCTAATTAATTTCGTAATCAATCAAATATATGTTTATATATTAATTGAGATTAGAACCTAGAGAGAGCAAGTGTAGCCGGGCGGCGGCGACTTCCCGCAGCTGACGAGGAGCTCAAGGGCTAAAGGAACAAAGATGTTGAGGTCGAGAGCCTTGATCTTGAGGGTGGTGCAGAGGCAGGCGGCGGCTTCCCCCCCGGCCAGGCCGGAGATGATGGGGCAGCACTCGTTCACGGCGGGGTCTCCCACCACCACGTGCACCAACCCACCCAGAAGATCCACACATGCACCTAGCTTCAGTGTGTCGATGGGGCACGTCTCCTCCTTACCTCCTTTCGCCGGCGGCGGCGGGCATCCACTTTTCCCCTTCGGTGTCCCCCCCACTGGCGGCAGGGGCACGGGCAGCTTCGGTACTGCCACAGGCGGCAGGGGCACGGGCAGCTTCGGCACCGTCACAGGCGGCAGGGGCACGGGCAGCTTCGGCACCGTCACAGGCGGCAGGGGCACGGGCAGCTTCGGCACCGTCACAGGCGGCAGAGGCACGGGCAGCTTCGGCACCGTCACAGGCGGCAAGGGCACGGGCAGCTTCGGCACCGTCACAGGGGGCAAGGGCACGGGCAGCTTCGGCACTGTCACAGGCGGCAAGGGCACGGGCAGCTTCGGTACTGTCACAGGTGGCACGGGCACGGTGGGTTTGGGCTTTTTGGGGGCAGGTTGGGAGCAGGAGCCGCAATCGGGCTGGACGACGGCGGAGGAAATGGAGAGGGTGGAGATGAGGAGGAAGAGGGCGAAGATCTTGAAGGAATCCATGGTTGAGTGGAGATGAAGAGGAGGGGAATGAGAAGTAGTGAGTTATATAGCAACAGTAAGTGTTGGAAGAGTACAAACCCTAAAGGCACAGCATGTGAAGCCACAACCAACTGCCAAAATATGCTAGTTGTCAACTGCCATGCATAACCCCTTTGTTTCTTGCACAAGCAATTATTCTTTTTTATTGCCTTAATTTCTACGTAAATACATCAATTATATTCAAATTTTAATTTTTAACCAACACTGTCTTTTTTATTAATTGATTACATGAACTTTCAATATTTTAAAATTTGGCTCAAATTAAAATTCCAATAACAATTGATCCTATGTGGACGCCGAAAAACTTTATTACATGACATTTCAACCAATAATTAAAATGTTGTGTTTTTTATATAACATATAATGATCGTTTCTCCATCTTTAATTATGTCATGTTAGAGCAATATATATGAAAACAATATCGTTTATGTGAATATACATAGTTTAATTATTGACTGGGACACCACACGGTGCGACCTCCTGTGTGTGAACAGTGAGCTATTTTATCACAATTTTTAAAAAATTAATATAGACATTTGTGTATCTTTAAAAATTAAATTAAGTCCCCGGGTTCAAACCCTACTGCTCCCCCTCCCCCAAGTCAAAAAATAAAATTTATTGACTGGAATATGTCACATAAGAAAATTCTTGTATCCACGTAGGAATAGTTGCCAAAATTTTAATTCATATTTTAAAATGTTGAAAGTTCATATATTAATTAATCAAAAAATCATGTAAGTTAAAAATAAAAATTTATGTAGATTCGTGTATTTAAAGATAATTAATCCTTTTTTTATTTTATTTTATTAACTATATAGTTAACTACGTGTGTAGCTGCAATCTACCGTAACAATATGTGGATGAGAGGAGAGATATGATCTCCTATCCTTTCTGGGAATTTTACATGATGGGATGGGATACAAGATTTGGGGATTTAGATTTTGTGTACCAGCATATGCATGAGGATTAATAATAATGGTTGTACGGTACTGCTGTGCTTTAATTCAGACCTTCTTGTGCAGTATTTAGAGGGTGGTTGATTAAGTTTATTTTAAAGATTTTACTCCCTCCGTTCATGAAAAAGAGTCCCATTTGGGACTCGGCACGGGTTTTAAGAAAGTTGTTAAAGTAGGTGTAAGTGGAGAGAGAAATAAATTTATAGGGGTAGTGTTAATATGACTTTTAAAGTCCCTAATTCTCAATTAACTTTTGATGACAATTCATAATTTAAATTTAATAAAATTATTGAACACTTAATTTTTGAAATTAATTCAATATACACTTCTAACATAATTTTAATTAAAAATTCAATTCAGAATTCCATTTTCATTACTGATTCAGCTTAATGATCGAATTCAATGTAATTTAAGATGGTAAATTAACTTGAATTCAACAACAAATTCAAACAAATCAAACAAATTCGATTCTGAAAATTCCAGCAACAATTTCGAACAAATTCACTTGAATCCAGCAACAAATTCAGCAAAAATTCAGAAAATTCAGCAACAATTTCGAGCAACAAATTCAGAAATTACAGCAACAATTTCGAACAAATTCACTTGAATCCAGCAACAAATTCAGCAACAAATTCAGAAAATTCAGCAACAATTTCGAGCAACAAATTCAGAAATTACAGCAACAATTTCGAACAAATTCAACAAATCAATTCCAGCAACAAATTTAAGAAATTACAGACCAAATCGAGGCGGCGCCTTAGGGTTTCGATCTCAGAGGGAGCGAGGCAACGGGATCAGTGAGGCAGTGCTTTCAGACGATGGGCTCGGCGACGGCTGTTCGGCCGGGAACGGAGAAGTGACTGGCCTCTGCAGCGGTGGCCTTCCGGTCGTGGCGCTCAGGGAAGCGGTGAGAGAGAGAGAGATGAAGCTAGGGGATTTAGGGTAGATTCTGGATTTTGGGGATTTAGGGCTGAGTGGTGAGAGAGAGAGAGGTGAAGCCAGGGGAGCGGCGCTCAGGCGCGGCTTCGCCGGAGAAGGAACCGCGGCGGCCGCAGCCCTCGCTGCTGTCACCTTCGCCGGCAGTAGATGAAGGCGGCGCGGCGTCTGGGTTCAAGGGTGCGTGAGAGTTTGAGAAGAGAGAGAGGGCGTGAGGCGAGAGGTGAGAGAAGGGAGGTGCACCGATGGTGGTGCCCGGAGAGCCGGCGACACCGGTGAGGAAGGAGGGGGGAGGGGGGCGCTGCATCTCTGTGTGTGTCGTGTGTGTTTTGTGAGTGTGTGCGTGGGTTTTAATTAGGTTTTAATTAAGGAATTAACTCAATTATTTTTAGTTATTGAGGTAGATGTATTAATGGCAAAGTAAAGTAAATATTGAAGTCTATGGAGGGTATAATGGTACAAAAAGTGAAACAGGACTCTTTTTTGTGGACAAAAAAAAGAGGGGAAACAGGACTCTTTTTCGTGGACGGAGGGAGTATAAGTTTCAGCAATTTACAAGATATTTTAAAAGTTTATAAGTTTATTTCAAATATTTGGATAATTAAATTTATAAGCTAAAGAGAGGATTTTGTGCTAGATATAGAAAATTGAAGAGAGTTGAATTTGAAAGGATATATGATGGAAATAATAAATTTTGATTGAATAATATTTGTAAAATGATTGTTATTATGAAAAAATAAGTTGGAGGTAGAGAACCTTATAATTATCTCCTGCTTTGGTTTGCTACCGTGGACTCAAATCCATGAGACCTTAATTAGATTTATACATTAACTATTCTACGGCTAGTCCAATTCACATGTACTAGCTAGTGTATGTGAATTTGAAGAAACGTTAAGCTGTTTTTAAACCTAATTATTGAAACAATTCTTTTTGCTCTTGTTAATGATATATTTTCCTTTTCTTTAATTCTGTTTATTTTTATTACAATAATTGAGTAGGACTGAACCTATCCTACAACTTCTTCAAAATGTACTATTGCTTAAAGCAATTTCGACAAGAAATTGTGAGTGTTCTTTCTTGGAATTATAGTCTCCAACGATTGCACTGTCAGTATATACATGCATGATTGACTTTAGATATATTTATATGTATGCCCCATCACATGCATGCTTTATTAATTATAGCTGCACATGATCATTAATTATAAACATTTTGATGAACCCAAAATTGAGACTATATATTTACTATTTTTAGAATTGTATGCAATTGAACTAATGAGGCAGCACCCTAATATAGCCAAAACCTTTTAATCATAGAAAATTTAGCCATACAAATAAAAATATGGAAATAATAGCATTTTTGACCAAAATACTTTTTTAGTGTGTAACAGTGTAAAATACACTATTACACACTTTTTTGCAATTACACACTTTTACGTTATTACACACTTTTGTTAAAATGTATGTAACAATATTAAGGGTATAATTGTACATTTACATAAAAAAATGCTAATTTTTTCATATTTTTATTTAGGTGGACATTTTTTCCTTTTCTTTTACAAGAAAGGCTATTGAGCCCATCAACTCTATTTTCTATCACTTAATTATATATTAGCTTATATTGACAAAGAAGTGTTGACTATATATATATATATATATATATAGGGGAAGGCTAAAATAAGAACGCTTCTTAAAATATAAATTAGGAACCATTTTCAGCCCTTAGATCATCAAGATCTACTGTTGATTCATCATCTTGTTGGATAAATTCATGGTCCTGAGTTCGAATCCCAAAGGTAGCAAAAAATTATTTTCCGCAATTCATACCTTTATACAGTTTATTCATGCGTGTTATACATAAAATTCATGCATTTTTGCTGGTTCGTAATTCTTAAAATAAGGGTGGTTTATTGAATAACCGCCCCCTATATATATATATATATATATATATATATATATAAGAAAATATTTAACTAAACTAGCTAAGGTAAACCACAGGTACGTAGCTTGTAGTATATGTTAGTCTTTTGAAACAGATAATTTCTTTATCGAATTTGTGATTTAGAAAAGTTTATTCAATCTGGAAAAAGTTTGAACGTTAAATATTCATCATATTAAGATCTTGAGATATGATGTTTTTGAGAAAAATGACAATGTTATTTCATTGATACAATCTAGAGGTAAATTAATTAATTTACATTTTATTTTTCTTAAAATTAATTTATAAAACTTCGAAAGTATGAGTGCAGCAACTTCATATTAATTAATTTCCCAACTTGAACACATTTCTAGTTGTGCTTTCGAGAAATCATATTTATCTGAAAATGGAGATATGTTCACATACTACTTCCTAATAAGCCAATAACAAGAAGAAAAAAGAAAGATTATTTTCTACGGTTTTTCTGTCTTCTTCTATCTCTCACAAATTCCTTTAATTAATTCCCCAATTAGTCGAAATACAGAAAAATATTTCATATATTATTTATTTAATTACATTCTACAATTCTTGTTTGGGCCAATAACGAATGCTGAAATTAATAATTTTTTGCTACCGATACAAATTGAAAACTGCAGGAAAGATATTGCTAAGTAGAGTGGGATGCATTGGAGAGCAAAATTATTAATCCTTAAAATCCAAGAATATTTGTTTTTCATCTTCATCGAATCTCACTTGATCAACATCTTCTTCTGTAAACAAACCTTATTGAATCCTAAACCTCTTTCCTTACACAGAATCAAAAAGTTTAAGATTTGAATGTTTTCGAAGGGTGTGCCCAAGACATAATGCTTACCACCAAATCACAGGAAACATGTACATATTATATATAGACTTTATGCGAAATCTATTTTCGGCCAAATTAAAGTTTACTTAACATGAATATTGATGTGGATAAATCGGATTGTAGTAATTTTAAAACGAATTCGAATTGTGGGATTATATTAAATTATAAGACATTTATTTTGGTTCGTCTCAAATTATATCTATGAAAGTATAAATATAATTTATGTTAAAATTACTACAATCAATAACTTGGTGTATTTTTTGAAAGGGACAAGGGTTATTTATCACAAATAACACAATCTTTTCTCGATGATTTCATCACGTTGCGATTACAACATTCTTAGAAAATTTAGTGACACGTACCTATTAATATTTTGTGTCATTAAAATTATGTGATTTTAGAAGATTATAGAATTTGGGATGTTCGAATTAATAGCAAAAAACTAAAATACGGTGTAGTAGTTAATTTTTTTTAAGAATCGTAAGAAAAATGAAAGTAATGTTAATTAATTACAATAATGAACTCTTAATTATAGATACTTAGCTATATTTTATATTTGAATGTCTAAAAGAGATGGATGCCTACAAATTAAATCAACATCTTCAAGGATGTAAAATAAATTAAACGGTTACACACCCATTAAAATGATTTGGTTGACTTTTATGGATGATTAGGATAAGTCATCATATGAGTAGTTATTTTCTCAATTAATTAAAATTAGAAAATGGTAAAGACTAAGGTGGGCAAGTTGGGTAACAAAAACAAAAGAAATTGATAGATATTGGTGGATACAAGTGCAAAAGAGAGAAACATGGATCATTCTTTGATGTGGTTGTGCATGTGAGACTTGTTCTCTGCATACTCTTTTTTAAGGGTTTTCACAAAACTACAAATATACACATGCACACTGCCAGCATCTTGATGGTTACTTGCCATCATTAATAATTGTATTATTTTCATCAATTTAATTATTATTATTACTATTATTATCTTTTTTGTTACGGACAGGAGAAGGCATTAATTGTGGATATCATTTTTATTTATTTTAAAGTTTAAATCACAATATGGAATAACCATTTTGCACATTGGCCTATTGCTGATGTGGGTATTCTGAAGCCAAAAATCTTAGGTTTGAATCTGATCATCAACATCTTTATAGGTTTGAGTAATTTTTTAAGTGTGGTTTACCACTCGTATGTGAATTGCATAATAGTATTATACAGGAACATGGATTTTATCCATTGAAAATAATGACTGTGAATTCTCACTTCAAAAAAAAAAAATTGAAGTGAAAATTCACAGCCATTACTTTCCTGGTCGTAAACATAGAAAGTATGTTTTCCTAGTCATTTAATTTTATGGTGAATGGTCTAAAAAACCAGTTGAGTTAAAGGAAAAAAAAATCTACTTAACTATCTTAGGATATGAACCACTTTAGTCATAATATATACAGAATAAGGACGCACTAATTATATGATTCTTATAAATTATTGGAACATATATAGCAAGAAAGTAACAACGACACTAACAAAAATCTCGTATAACTTGGATGTTTGCATGCAATTGATTGAATCTATCTCTTGGTTTCTATTTTTGTGATTTAAGTGATTAACTTATATTCTCGCAACGGTAATTAACTTAATTAATTACTATATATAGGCACCAAGATTTTTTGTTAGATGCATGAACATGCATGTGTAGACATATACGAGAAAGATGGGCATGGGCCCTCATGATCACGTATGTCATTCATGCAAGTTAGGTTTATATGAATAAATTTATTAATTAACAAAGCAGAAAATAACATTATTTTATTTTATTTTTAATATTTACAGCACAGTTAAAAAGTTGAAATTAATATATATATATATATATATATATATATATATAATTTTCATTTTCAATAGTAATTAGTAAACTATACATATCTACGTTTCATCAATAAAATGACTCTGTTTAGCATATATTACATGTCGAACAAGCATAACTGAATAAATGAGGATGTTACAGTCACAACATCTACTTAGAAGTACTGTGTTAAAGTTATATAATCGAATAAAAATTGGTTGATTTGTGAAAGTTGTGATTATCAACTTTTTTAAGAAGTAATAGTAATAATTATTTTTTGAGAGAAGTGATAGTAATAATTAATGTTGCAAAACTTAATTTTAATTACAAGAGAAAGCTCAAATAAAGCATGTACAATAACTCTCTAAGTCTTCGACTAATTTAATTTGGCATAATCTTATATTGTGTTTGTGTTATATGAAATTAAAATACTAGCTAGTAATATTTATTTCATAATTATTGCGGAATTTTTTGCCACGCTTTGATGATTCCTTGAATGATCATTCTCTTGGATATATATAGCTGAAGTTCTTTGCTACTTAATTAGTTCAGATATTTTTTATAAGTTAAATGATTGATTAGACTTTTTAAATAAGATATGATCTTCCGACAATCGTTGGCCACACCATGTGTCACACTCACGGCCCCTATTTTAGAAGCGCATAAATGAAAATAGAATAAAACTTCGACAGTTATTTTACACAGTGTCAGAGTGATTGAAAATCTTCCAAACAATTAATTTTCAGAAATTCGCTGTATATCATTTCGTTTAATTGTGGATTTTTTATAAAAAAAATTATGAATTCTTATCTTTCAGTAAAATAATTTGTGTTATATTTCGGTACAGCACTTACTTCAATAAATCAAATTGTTTCTCATTTGAAAGAAACCTCAAATTTAAAATATAGTTAGACTTCTCTCCAAAAAAAAAAAAAGAAGAAGAAGAAGAAGAAACAACTCATTGTTTTTTTATTCCCAAAGAAGAATGGTACGTAACTTTTCAAAAGAAAAAAAAAATTCTAAGAATCTATAGCGATATGAGAAATTATATATAATAATTATAATATATTGACCACAAAAAGAAAAGAAAACTAAAGATCATACATATTATTTCAATGTTGAGAATACAATCAAAATCCCATGTGGGTTGGTATACAGAAATAACATGAATTTATATATATTAACGAGTAATTTAATAGTAAGAAATTGAAATGTGCAAAAGCAATGAACAGTATGGTGACCTAAATTAGCATAGTATTTTTGTGGGGGCTCAAACACATGCATAGTCACGGACTGAGTTGCATATATAAATAATTATATATGTAAGTAGATATGAAGTGTTTGGTAAATTTCTGGTGGGGGATGCTCACAACTCATACTAGAGGTAGAGTATCTGTCATTTTTGTAATCATCTCAATCTTCATATTCTTATTATTATTATTATTATTATTATTCCATCATTTCCTTCTATAGAGGTACTCAATTAGTCCTCTCTTTTTTCACTTTTCAAATGTTCATATATGTTACAGCCCAACATATCGTACTCACATATGTGGTAATATCGTAGAGTTAGAAGGTTTTTTAGGACAGTAACTTAGTGTAATGCCCCGACTTTTTATTAAGGATTATAGACTTTTAATTATTGATTTAAGGATTTCTTATGGTAATTAGGGTTCAGCATCCATTAATAAAATACGGACTTATGTGAATTTGATGATTTACATACGTGATGATTTATTTTTATTTTTATTTCAACGGATGATGCACTCAAAATATTTTTGAGTCCATTAAGAGAATGATGGAGCTCAAAGATTTATTTTGAGTTTTCAAATCAAAAAAAAAAAAAAAAATTATGTATTCATTTATTTTTACCGAGAAATTTAGGAATGATGAGTTATAAAAATTTTCCATCAATATTTTTCTCAAATTATTTTCCTATGATGTATTTATAAATTGAGAGAGTGCACTAATGTTAGTGCTATTTATTTTAATTTTGATCACAAGAGTTTTATGCTCTAGCATTTTATTAATTGATGATTAGTCTTCCATATTTTTTTTACACATGGGTTATTCCTACACCACATTTTTATATTTACTTAATGTAACACCCCATTATCCTCCACTAATATTTTCTTTTCCCTACCACTAATCTTTTTCCCTACCACCACTAATATTTTCTTTTCCCTACCACTAACTTATTTTTATCTAATAGACATGAGTGGAAGTGTGATGAGTGAAGATAGGATTAGTGTGCTAAGGTGGTAGGGAACCAAGCTTTAATCATGAATAATGCTTTGTCCTTAATCATTCTTCCATTGCAAGACAAAGCTCATCACTTCACTCCCTCACACTTCAACTCTCAGTCACCTCCAAAAATCCCTCTCTTCCAATTTTGCTCCAAAAGATCGCCATAGATTAATCACCAAAGCTTCCAAGTTCACTTCAAGATCAAATCCTCCACCAAATCAACATAAACACCTTTCAATTCTTGAAGATTTCAAGAGGACCGTGGGGTTTGGTTTGAAGAGTGAGAAAGGAAAACTTTGATCTTTGTTTAATCTTGGGTAAGTGATTCTTATTTTCATAGATCTAGATTGTATGATGTTATATGTGAGTATATAATCTTGAGCATTTAAAGAATTTGAGATGAGATTTTGGTGAATTTCGTAGGCCTACTGACCTACTGTGATCGACGGTTTGTCGATGTCTAATAACTTTGAAACTTTTATAGAAAGTCCCTACATGAGTCTTGAGTACCCTGGTAAAATTTCAAGCCATTCCAACTTCGTTTGATATTTCTTTAAAATGAAAAACCCAAACTGCACATTACTACCGAGAATTTCAGAGAACAGGGGAAAGAGTCATTCATTTCAGTAGTTTCCTTTGTGATCTAGCTTTCCAAATTTTTATGGTATTAACTTTATTGTGTTATATAGATATCCACCGAAGTTAAGTCCAGTTTGACAACGTTTACTATTTTTCAAAAATCCAAGTTTTCGATTGCTCAAAACTGCCGAATATGGTAGATCGTGGTAAAAACGTCATATCTCTCAAACCACTTGGAGTTTTCAACTCTACTTTTTTTTATATGAAACTAGACTTGAAGATCTTTCTTTCGGTATGAGTATCGAGTCCAGGAGATGTCGGGGTCAGAACAGATTAAATTTTAAAGTTGAATCAGTGTAAAAACAGAGCATGTTTTAATGATGTTTGATTGTGATTCTTATGTGCTTTATGTGATTGTGGCCTATGTGTTTGAATGAGATTAGACGAGCCTTATATGAGAGATAAATCCAGACTTAGAACCATGATTTTCTTGAAACCTATCCTTGAACTTAAGGATTTGAGATGAGTGGAGAGTTTATATAGAGTTGAGTAAGGAGATAGAATATGAGATAGAGTATGAGTTAAGGTTTTATGAGTATGGATTTTAAAAGGATTAAAAAGGATTTTGAATTTTCAAAGAGTTTAGTTTGCGCATTTGTATGAGGTCTCTCATATGAGATGAGTTAGGTGTTGGATGTGAACATATATGACTATGTGATGAATAATTGAGCTCATATATGCGATATGAGATGAAACGAACCATCCCCTAAGATTTTATGGGAGGACCGAAAATGATGATAAAAAGGGAAAGCCGATTGTTGATTTTTTCTTAAGACGTATGATCATGTAATTGTATTCTTGTGTACTATGTGAGCTCAAATTGAAATTTTGAGAATTTTTTTTTTACAAAGAAACCTCGAGTTTAGTTTTTTTTCAAGAATGCTATTATTGAGATTAATTGTTTATGTGATTTATTTTTCAAGGATTGGGTTGAGAATGTTTTATATTATACTCTTAGCTTTCTAAATGATATTAAGTTTAAGGATATTGAATTTTTTTATTTCGTTTGTTATGTGGTTAGTCGATGTTATGTTGGTTTTTGATTGTTTTAATCGAAACGACTTATGGATGCTAGAACCCTAAAATACTAAAAGATACCCTAGACACGTAGAATTAGACTTTGTCTTGTGACAATTTTCTTCACGAACTTACCGACTCTTCATCAATAAGGGTCCGGGCGACAGGAAATGAAGCCGAAGAAGAAGCGACTCCACGCTAGCTTAAGAACGTTTGAGGTGGGCATTATTTTATTATTACGTATATAGAGATCCCCTGCGTGACGTAGGCCTCATATGCGAATATATATGCATGATATGTTTTGACTATTTATTCAGTTCTTATGAAATGCTTATATGTTTAATGCCCTTTATGAAAATGAAAATGTTATGAAAATGAAATGTTTATGAAATGATTGACTGCCAAAATGTTTATGTTTTTATATGTATCCTATCTGTGTTGGTTCGCCAACTTTAAAGGAAATCCAATTGGGATCCTATGCTAGACAAAGGTCGCTAGCTAGGGTTAACGTGTACACTCATGGAGATCGCGAGTCGCTTGCGACCGGTCTTGGCGTCCGTGGTAAGGAGGCCTCCTTCCCGGCGCGTGATAGAAAGGACAGATATGGATCACATAGACTGAAAATGGGATGCATCCATCTTTATGAAAATGAACGAAATGTTTTAGTAAGCGCAGGTCATTTATGAAAACCCCTGTGTGTTACTGTTATGGCAGTTCAATTTATATATGTATGCATGTTGTATTTCGGCTTATGTCACTGAGTATTTTTATACTCAGCCCTGCATGTATTTCTAAATGTGCAGGTTGAGCAGGCGATGGAATGGATCGGTGTTGAGCGGATTTCTCTTTTGATGTTTATGTAATGAAACCTTGAGTATGCATCTCCATATGCATAACTCACACGTTTTTCCGCTGCAAACACTCTGACTTATTTATCATTTCTACTTGAACTTATTACTACTTCATTTTAATTAACTTTCATTTGGGGTCTAGTCGTTATGGCAGGCTCGTTTGTTAATTACCCAAGTGGTTATATATATATATATATATATATACCACTAGTTTGTTGTTATTAATGATGGTTATTTAGTAGATTCCCTTTAATTTCCGTTTCTTATTGTTCACCCCAAGTCATAACCCCGGTTAACCCGTCATTGGGATAGTGGGCTGTGACAGAGTGGTATCAGAGCAGTTCGTTTGCTCTGGCCCTAGAAACCTTATTCTAAAAAGCCAAGTCTAGTTTGATTCACTAGACATACGTGGGTTAATACGACACCGCTCAACACTCCATTGCATCGTGCTCAATCAAGGAAAAAGGTAACTGCAGTTACAATGTTTTAAAGATGTTATTGTTCTAAACTGTTTCATGAAGATGTTTATGTAAAGAGCATGCTATGATGAAATGTTGAATGTTTTGCCTTTCATTGAAATGTTGAATGTTTTGCCTTTCATGGCATATCATTGCAGTTATGATGATATAATAAGAAGGATGATAGAGAATTGACACATGCTTTCCCCAGAAAACATAGATTGCTATAAGTTGCATGATCACGATTCTAAAAGAACATAGACTGCTGGATTAGTAGGATATCTCTACAATCTAGATTCTTGAAGTGATGATTTAGAAGAATGATAGAGAACTTAGAGCATTTCAGCTTCCACAAGAAAACAATGGTTCTTTTGAATTACAAAGAGGAATGAAAAGACATGTACGCGTTGAAGGAAAAGCACGGAATGATGATACAAGATGAATTCAAGGCAAACGTTGCATCAAGGGTTTAAGCATAAGTCTCTACGTTCGAATGTTTACACGCGATGGAACAGCGAATCGACTTATGTTACACGATAGATTATAAAAAGGGCGTGATTTGATTGTCTGCGGGTTATATATATTTGTGACATACATGGGAAATGGGATTCGAGTCCACTAGAATAGAAGACCTTAAAATAAGTTTAGTTGTCTTAATGAAACTTATGTTTTGTTATGCATAGTATGTTCATAACCTTGTACATTTAAGAGTTTTACGTCTACTTACGTATAAGAAGACTCACACTTTCCCTTATCTATTAAAGATGGTTACGTCCAGGCATATTCCGATGGTTAGGAAAGCTCCGCGTTTGACCCAGCAGAGACTACCCGGGCATATCGGGATTTTAGTATAGCTTTTGACGACGACATAAAAATTGTTATAGCTCAGTATACACGCCTTTGGACTGTTGCCCATGTCTTTGGGACTACAAGTTATATAAGAAAATATGGTTCGACTGTCTGTATGTAGACCTTGGGGAATAAGAGTCTAGTTCAATAGGACTAGAACCTTAAGTTTGAGCTTTAAGCTGCCACTACGAACTCAAGTTTCGTTATGTATAGTATGTCCACGACTTCTCAAGTTCGGGACAATGTTTCCCGTGTGACTGGGAAGTGATGATGTTGGACCTGGCCAGTCCACATGATCCAAATCTCAGTAGACGTCTTTTGGGTTGAAAACCTATATGTTTCAACTTTCGGTTGAAAAGCCAGACGGGTTCTTACTCGAGGTCATTTTGTTCGACCTTGTAGTTAATCATTTCATACCCTCTGGTCATTCTTTTGAATCTCTTGAACAATTTCTACAACACCTTGCTTTGATGTTGTGTTGATTTTGAGCCTTGCAACTCGTGAGTTGTCATAGTAGATTCCCTTTATCGATAAGACTAAGAAGTATTAGTCTACTGACCTAGTATACCACCCAAACTATAGCTTTGTACAGTTGTCTCTCATTGTGTTTAAATTAGTTGAGATTAGTCTTTGTCCTATGAATATTATCGACCACTCATTATCATAGAAATTCAGAATCCAAATTGAGACCGTAATATAGTGTTTGCGTACATGAACGACTTTCTGTGTTGCATTCCAATTGACTGAATTTGCAGATTTTGGTTGAAGGCCAAAAGAAAAGCGATGACTCAAGAAGAGCTGTCAGACTTGTCTTAGAAGATTTTCAGACAGGGGTATATGACAATTATATTTCTAATAGCCGTTATAAGAGGAAATGAAAAGAAGTGTTTAATCCAAAGCAAAACAAGATGGGATATGACCAAGTATGACCATATTTTCTGCAGCATGTCCGTTAGGCCCCACAGTAGGTGGACATAGAAGAAAAGATGATAGACAAGTTTCACTCCGGCCTAAGGTACTCGACAACTATACTGAGTTTATGAACTCTGAATTGTTCAGCCAAGCTCTGGACGCCGAGGTAGTAGGCCCGAGATTTGCCCGACCCAAACTCAACTCAGGAAGCAAATGATCAAGGACGAAGGCAAGACTACTATGATAGTCGAAATGGCAAGAGGCCTTGGTAGGAAACATAGTGCCCAAAGGCAAGGACAAGGACATCAAACAAACATAGGACCTGCTAAGGATAAGTAGGGCCAGCCTGGGGTACCTCCATGGCCGAAGTTTTCCAAGTCATATTATGATATATGTTTGGATGATAGTAATACATGTTTTAAATATGGTCAGAAGGGCCATTTTGCTAAAGATTTCCAAGCGAGGCCACAAGGAGGGATGTGAAGATCGAATCAACCGGGTCAAGCACAACCATTTAGGGTCATTCTAGGCCAACAACTACTCTATCCACCACAACCCCCTTAAGTTAGAACCTATGCCCCGCACAAGAATAAATAAGGAAAGCAAACAAGGAAACCTAATAAGTATGGGCACGCTACTCAACACACCTGTTATACTTCTGTTCGATACGGGTGCCTTCGCATTCTTTCTCTGCAAGTGCATGTGCAAATACCCTAAAACTCATACCTGAAAAGGGCTAATCTGGACATGAGAAATTCTTTACCCATAGGAGGGGCGACGATAGAAACACATGCTTACTCAAACCAAGAGGTAAACATAGGATCATTTAAGGTCATAGTAAACAACTTGCAGTTTATACAATATAGGACATTGATGTAATCCTAGGGATTGACTGGTTAGCTAAGAACTACGCCACAGTTTTATGCAAGGAGCGGAAGATTGCTTTTAACTTTTCGGGGATGGATGCTTTGAGATAAACCTGGGGAACAGGATACCAATTATTTCAGCCTTACAAGCGAGGAAGATGATGAACAAGATAGACTGCCAAGCTATCCTGGTATACCTGATCGGAGGAGCTGAGACCAAAGGGATAATTGAAGACGTAGAGATTGTACGGGAGTTCTGAGATATTTTTCAGAAATTTACCAGGGCTGCCACTCGATAGACAAGTAGAATTTACCATCGATTTAGAACCAGGATCAACACCGGTATCCAAGGCACCTTACAGGATGGCTTCCAAGGGAATTGGAGGAGCTAAAGATCCAATTACAGGAATTATTGGACCTAGGTTTTATCAAACCTAGTGTATCCCATGGAAAGCGCCTGTGTTATTTGTCAAGAAGAAGGAAGGCACCTTGAGGATTATTTATTCGACCAACTCAAAGGTGTGAGCGTAATCTTTAAGATCGATTTGAAGTTTGGGTATCATCAGTTAAAAGTTAGACATGAAGATATACCCAAAACGGCTTTCCGAATAAGATATGATCACTACGAATTCGTAGTTGTGCCGTTCGGATTAATAAACGCGCCAGTGTTGTTCATGGACCTCATGAACAGAGCATTCTATCCTTACTTGGATAAGTCCATCTTGGTATTCAAAGACGATATCCTTATCTACTCCAAGATTAAGAATAATATAAGAAACATTGAAATCGCGTTGCAAACACTAAGGGGTGAATCTCTTTACATCAAATTCACTAAATGTGAGATTTGGCTTAAGGTCAGAAGGTATCAAGGTTGAAGCAGTACAAGGATGGAGGTCACCAACAACTCCAAATGAGATAAGAAGTTTCTTAGGATTAGCTGGCTACTATCGAAGATTCATTGAAGGATTTTCAAAAATAGCAAGACCAATGACGCAGTTACTTGGGAAAGGAATCAAGTATACTTGGACTGATGAGTGCGAGAGAAGTTTTCAGCAGCTCAAGGACATGTTAACTACTGCACGAGTGCTAGCAGTTCCAGAACCAGACAGGGAATATGTGATCTATACGGATGCGTCGAAAAATGGACTAGGTTGTGTGTTAATGCAAGAGGGAAAGGTGATAGCATATGCATCGCGACAACTTAGACCACATGAACTGAATTATCCAACTCATGATTTAGAATTTGCTGCAGTGGTGCATGCACTGAAAATATGGAGACATCACCTATACGGAGTTAGGTGTGAGATATTCACCGATCATAAAAGCTTGAAATATATATATTTTTTTTTTCAAGCAATGGGATCTGAACATGAGACAAAGAAGATGGCTCGAACTAGTAAAGGATTATGATTGTGGTATTAACTACCACCCAGGCAAGGCCAATGTAGTAGCCGATGCATTGAGTCGTAAAGTCTCGTCTAAGTTAGGATACTTTCTCACGAGGGAAGAAGAACTCATTAAAAACTTTGACAAGATGAGGATAGAAGTGATTAAATCACCTAATACAATAGCGAGTGTTGTTGCGGCAATACCCAGTTTGAGAAAAATAGTGGTAGAAGCACAAAGGAATGACGAAAAGATGGAGAAACTACGAGGAAGAATAAGGATAAGAAGTTTCAAGAATTACAACGACGAATCAGTTAATGCTATCTTCTTTGAAGGGAAGATATGCATGTCCATGACAATGAACTTAAGAATAAGATAAAGCCATGGCACCCATATACTGTCACCAAGAAGTACTAAGATGTATTAAGATCTAGAAAAATTCTAGTTAGGAGGCATGAAACGAGATGTAACCTCATTTGTTGAAATATGTCTTGCGTGCTAGCAAGTGAAGGTTTTACAACATATCATATTGTTACTTTGAGTCTTCGAGCTCATAAAGTCAAGCTTAATGTCGTGTTTGGGACAAACTGAGCCCTTAACGAACCAATGAATTTCGTTGTCGAAATGGATTTTTTTTTTAATCCATCATACTTAAGCAAAGGTTGTCACGAAAGGGGGCAGTCAATGCCCACATGACTCGAGATTCCTTCGATAAATGAATAAAAGTTTATAACGGCGTTTTAGGCTGACTGCCTACATGCTCGAAATGGTTGGTCTCCTTACAAACTGTTTAAGTTGCCTTAATAATGCTCTAGAGATATTAGTCATTATAGTTCCGCTTAAACGACATAGAAATTACTAATAAGGTATGTTGAGGACGACCGAGCTAAACCGGGGTGAAAGCTGAGAACATGTTTTTACCAGTTATCAATCGCCTATCGATAGGTTGGCAAATGATGCGTTATACCTGAGGAAATATAGATCACCACTTTGTTGGGATGAAATGGCGAGATGATTGAGATCGTCCGTCAAATCAGAAAAAGGAATCAAGGAGGCCCAGGATAGACAGAAGTCATATGCTGACAAACGTCGAAAGGACCTACAGTTTGAGGATGGAGAGAAAGTTTTTCTGAAGGTTTCTCCATCAAGAGGAATCGTTAGATTCGGTGTAAAGGGTAAACCTAAACCCCGTTTTATAGGCTCATACGAGATTGTAGAAAGGATAGACCCAATAACTTACTGGTTGGCGTTAGCGCTAAGCTTTGAGAATGTGCGTAATGTATCTCATGTGTCGCAAATAGAGAAGTATGTTTACGATTCAAAGCATATGATCCATAAGAACAACATTATTATTAGTCAATATTTGAGTTACGAAGGAAGATCCAAATCTATCTTAGATCGGGAAGTTCAGGTACTAAGGACTAAGTCAATACCGATAGTAAGGGACCTATGAATATATCATGGTCAATAATAGACTACCGTCTAACAGGAAAGTGAAGTACTCAGAGTTATTTTCTGAGGTACAAATTTCGGGACGAAATTTATGTTAAGGGGGATAGTATGTAATGCCCCGACTTTTTATTAAGGATTATAGACTTTTAATTATTGATTTAAGGATTTCTTATGGTAATTAGGGTTCAACACCCATTAATAAAATACGGACTTATGTGAATTTGATGATTTACATACGTGATGATTTATTTTTATTTTTATTTCAACGGATGATGCACTCAAAATATTTTTGAGTCCATTAAGAGAATGATGGAGCTCAAAGATTTATTTTGAGTTTTCAAATAAATTAAAAAAAAAATTATGTATTCATTTATTTTTACCGAGAAATTTAGGAATGATGAGTTATAAAAATTTTCCATCAATATTTTTCTCAAATTATTTTCCTATGATGTATTTATAAATTGAGAGAGTGCACTAATGTTAGTGCTATTTATTTTAATTTTGATCACAAGAGTTTTATGCTCTAGCATTTTATTAATTGATGATTAGTCTTCCATATTTTTTTTACACATGGGTTATTCCTACACCACATTTTTATATTTACTTAATGTAACACCCCATTATCCTCCACTAATATTTTCTTTTCCCTACCACTAATCTTTTTCCCTACCACCACTAATATTTTCTTTTCCCTACCACTAACTTATTTTTATCTAATAGACATGAGTGGAAGTGTGATGAGTGAAGATAGGATTAGTGTGCTAAGGTGGTAGGGAACCAAGCTTTAATCATGAATAATGCTTTGTCCTTAATCATTCTTCCATTGCAAGACAAAGCTCATCACTTCACTCCCTCACACTTCAACTCTCAGTCACCTCCAAAAATCCCTCTCTTCCAATTTTGCTCCAAAAGATCGCCATAGATTAATCACCAAAGCTTCCAAGTTCACTTCAAGATCAAATCCTCCACCAAATCAACATAAACACCTTTCAATTCTTGAAGATTTCAAGAGGACCGTGGGGTTTGGTTTGAAGAGTGAGAAAGGAAAACTTTGATCTTTGTTTAATCTTGGGTAAGTG
Organism: Salvia miltiorrhiza; assembly: GCF_028751815.1. NCBI lineage: Eukaryota > Viridiplantae > Streptophyta > Magnoliopsida > Lamiales > Lamiaceae > Salvia > Salvia miltiorrhiza. Next base: position 49,197,824 of record NC_080387.1, read on the forward strand.
ATTCTTATTTTCATAGATCTAGATTGTATGATGTTATATGTGAGTATATAATCTTGAGCATTTAAAGAATTTGAGATGAGATTTTGGTGAATTTCGGGCCTACTGACCTACTGTGATCGACGGTTTGTCGATGTCTAATAACTTTGAAACTTTTATAGAAAGTCCCTACATGAGTCTTGAGTACCCTGGTAAAATTTCAAGCCATTCCAACTTCGTTTGATATTTCTTTAAAATGAAAAACCCAAACTGCACATTACTACCGAGAATTTCAGAGAACAGGGGAAAGAGTCATTCATTTCAGTAGTTTCCTTTGTGATCTAGCTTTCCAAATTTTTATGGTATTAACTTTATTGTGTTATATAGATATCCACCGAAGTTAAGTCCAGTTTGACAACGTTTACTATTTTTCAAAAATCCAAGTTTTCGATTGCTCAAAACTGCCGAATATGGTAGATCGTGGTAAAAACGTCATATCTCTCAAACCACTTGGAGTTTTCAACTCTACTTTTTTTTATATGAAACTAGACTTGAAGATCTTTCTTTCGGTATGAGTATCGAGTCCAGGAGATGTCGGGGTCAGAACAGATTAAATTTTAAAGTTGAATCAGTGTAAAAAACAGAGCATGTTTTAATGATGTTTGATTGTGATTCTTATGTGCTTTATGTGATTGTGGCCTATGTGTTTGAATGAGATTAGACGAGCCTTATATGAGAGATAAATCCAGACTTAGAACCATGATTTTCTTGAAACCTATCCTTGAACTTAAGGATTTGAGATGAGTGGAGAGTTTATATAGAGTTGAGTAAGGAGATAGAATATGAGATAGAGTATGAGTTAAGGTTTTATGAGTATGGATTTTAAAAGGATTAGAAAGGATTTTGAATTTTCAAAGAGTTTAGTTTGCGCATTTGTATGAGGTCTCTCATATGAGATGAGTTAGGTGTTGGATGTGAACATATATGACTATGTGATGAATAATTGAGCTCATATATGCGATATGAGATGAAACGAACCATCCCCTAAGATTTTATGGGAGGACCGAAAATGATGATAAAAAGGGAAAGCCGATTGTTGATTTTTTCTTAAGACGTATGATCATGTAATTGTATTCTTGTGTACTATGTGAGCTCAAATTGAAATTTTGAGAATTTTTTTTTTACAAAGAAACCTCGAGTTTAGTTTTTTTTCAAGAATGCTATTATTGAGATTAATTGTTTATGTGATTTATTTTTCAAGGATTGGGTTGAGAATGTTTTATATTATACTCTTAGCTTTCTAAATGATATTAAGTTTAAGGATATTGAATTTTTTATTTCGTTTGTTATGTGGTTAGTCGATGTTATGTTGGTTTTTGATTGTTTTAATCGAAACGACTTATGGATGCTAGAACCCTAAAATACTAAAAGATACCCTAGACACGTAGAATTAGACTTTGTCTTGTGACAATTTTCTTCACGAACTTACCGACTCTTCATCAATAAGGGTCCGGGCGACAGGAAATGAAGCCGAAGAAGAAGCGACTCCACGCTAGCTTAAGAACGTTTGAGGTGGGCATTATTTTATTATTACGTATATAGAGATCCCCTGCGTGACGTAGGCCTCATATGCGAATATATATGCATGATATGTTTTGACTATTTATTCAGTTCTTATGAAATGCTTATATGTTTAATGCCCTTTATGAAAATGAAAATGTTATGAAAATGAAATGTTTATGAAATGATTGACTGCCAAAATGTTTATGTTTTTATATGTATCCTATCTGTGTTGGTTCGCCAACTTTAAAGGAAATCCAATTGGGATCCTATGCTAGACAAAGGTCGCTAGCTAGGGTTAACGTGTACACTCATGGAGATCGCGAGTCGCTTGCGACCGGTCTTGGCGTCCGTGGTAAGGAGGCCTCCTTCCCGGCGCGTGATAGAAAGGACAGATATGGATCACATAGACTGAAAATGGGATGCATCCATCTTTATGAAAATGAACGAAATGTTTTAGTAAGCGCAGGTCATTTATGAAAACCTCTGTGTGTTACTGTTATGGCAGTTCAATTTATATATGTATGCATGTTGTATTTCGGCTTATGTCACTGAGTATTTTTATACTCAGCCCTGCATGTATTTCTAAATGTGCAGGTTGAGCAGGCGATGGAATGGATCGGTGTTGAGCGGATTTCTCTTTTGATGTTTATGTAATGAAACCTTGAGTATGCATCTCCATATGCATAACTCACACGTTTTTCCGCTGCAAACACTCTGACTTATTTATCATTTCTACTTGAACTTATTACTACTTCATTTTAATTAACTTTCATTTGGGGTCTAGTCGTTATGGCAGGCTCGTTTGTTAATTACCCAAGTGGTTATATATATATATATATATATATATATATATATATATATATATACCACTAGTTTGTTGTTATTAATGATGGTTATTTAGTAGATTCCCTTTAATTTCTGTTTCTTATTGTTCACCCCAAGTCATAACCCCGGTTAACCCGTCATTGGGATAGTGGGCTGTGACACTTAGATTGATTTAGAAATTATGATAATTTTTTTCGAGAATATATATATCTTACTTTTTTAAGCTCAAAAATTTAGTTTTCGACCTACTTTAATTTCGAGTAAATCTGAAACTCTCAGAATGAACCGAAAATTGTCATGTAAATGCATTAGTTATTAATTAGCTAGTCTCCTATTTTTACAAGCTCAAATGTTTTAATTTCTAAATCAATCTAAATTAGTGTCTTAAAAAAAATTCTCTAACTCTACTATCGTATTAGCAGGAGTCATTGAATTTCTAATGAATCTCTGAATCAGTTATCTTAGTAATTTGGAGAGTTTCCATTTTGTTTAAGTTTTACTTTTTCATTTATGTTCTCATTTGTGCAGACTAGGCGTATAAAATTTAAATTATGAATTTTAGTGTTCCTTTTTTTTCTTTTCTTTTTGCAATAGATCCCATAAGTAACCCTTGAAAGTTGAAAGTTAAAAAGTCTTTGTGCATTTGCTCAAGTTGTGGAAAAGATACAAGTTGTTAAAGATGTTTTTGTAAATCTACGAACATTCCTCTTCTTGTTTTTTTCTTTTTTCTTTTTGGTGAAAAGAAATTAGACGATATGTTCACATCTACCGACTCAATTTCGTGAAGTTTCCGTGAATTTCTAACTACGGCGTAACGTAAAGAAACATGAAAAAAATGTAGACCACAAATTTTTTTTTGTTTTGTTTGAATTTAATGATGAATAGAAGAAGGTACAAGTAGTTTTACCGGTGGTGGTGTTTTTTTGCGGAAGTACAATCGGGCGAAGCAGGGCCACCAAAATCGGTGAAGAATGTGAGCCATTCATTAGTTGAAGAAAATCTGATCGCGCGGCCAGAAACGGCTGCTCTGCTGCGGTGGCGACACCACCGTGGCTGCCTTGTCCTATTAATCATGATCTAGCTCAGCTGCATCTGCATGCCCGTGCTCTCTCTCTCTCTCTCTCTTTCATTTTGTTTTCTACGATCCATTTAATCCTACTCATAAACATGTTATGTTTACCTGGATTTATTAAATTAAACTAAGTATTCGTTTGGTTCAACTAAAGAAATACATCGGGAATGGAATTAAATAAAGAATTGAAATTGTAACAATAACTATTATTTTTATTGAGTGTTAATTTGATTTAATAATGAAAATAAATCATCAGTAAGGATTCTCTTTCTTTTGTTTTCCCTATATTTTGAGGGGTAACAAATTGAGTGATCGAGTTACTTTTAAATAAAGGTAATGGCTAACTCGTTACCCAAATCAAACAACAATTAATGAATTCAGTTAATTGAATCACTTTTCATTCTCTAAAAACACTCAATCAAACGTGGGTTAAATCTTTTCATTCTCTAAAAACACTCAATCAAACGTGGATTAAATCTTAATTCGATTCACAAATAAAGGCAAATTAAGTAATGCCTAATTACATTATTTGTGTTTTATTATAGCCCAATCCATCTATATCTATACTATATATATATATATATATATATATATATATATATATATATATATATTAATGAAATTAATTTCAAATCAATTTTAAAATTAATGACAATTTTTTAGTTATAATAAAATTCAAAGTTTATTTATAAATTATATTTTTTCTTTTTCTTTATTTTATTATCTTTTATTTTATTTTTATTTAAAATTGTGAAATTCGTCTAATTATAAAATATTAAATATACATATAGAATTAAATAACACGACAAGAGCTTTAATTTGAAGGAGTGCATTTTTGTTTGATTTAAAATGTAAAAAGTATATTTATTTAAAGATTAAAATTTTAAAAAATCTCTCTCATCTCGTCTTTATTTGAATTTATCTATTTTTCATTTATTTCATTTTATTTTCTTTTTAATTTTAATTTTTTTTAACTTTTTTTTTTCCTTTCCATAATGCTATCAATTTTTGTTATTGTGAATTCTTCTTTATTTCTTTTATTTTTCAATATACAACTTAAATATATTCAATTAAATTTAATTTTTTATTATATTTATAAATATGTTAATTGAGTTGGTATCAATTTATATAAATATAAAAATATAAAAATATTTTTCGTGCATTGCACGAGGTGCAAATGCTTGTATATATAATATGGTAAGGAAATATATAACTTTACCATGCAGATATTGAATCCCATAATTTTAACCGTCAAAGTAACTTGTGAAAAGAAAACATAAATAAATGCAGTAAAAATGCCAAATAAATAACTAATTATGACTTATGAGCGAAGTAGTCCTTTTGTAATTTCAACACCACTCTTAAAATTTGACAATCAATTATTCAAAAAAAAATATAAGGGAAATGAGCCATAGAAATAACAAAAAAATCGATCAAAATGCTGGGCCTCGATCCAATAACAAAAAAATTGTGTGCAAATTCAAGTTTTGACGTGGGCCTTTTCCAACTCTTTGAACACACGAGCTCATCCACAATTTATATTTTTAGCAATAAAAACTCAAAAACTTTTTTTTTCTGCAATATTCTCTAGTAAAAAATTCCACCGTTACTCAACCAGATCAACGAATCATACATTACAACATTCCTCTTTTAAGAACACATAAATTAATTGCACGAAAATAGCATTCTATCTTGCAATAAAAAAAAATTGAAAAAGCGATTTTATGTCAAACTCAACTTGCATGTTGAAATTCTAATTTGTTAGTTGCTCTCAACCTTTCATCCAACCACCTCTATGATGAGAGATTGATCTTTTCCTTCAACTAATTAGCGAAAATGAGAAACCAAATGGCTAAAAGACCCACCTCCTCAAATACCAACTCACAATTGAGTTCCAATTAAAAAAAATTATTACCAATTTTTAAGAGTGTCGCTGAAATTGTAAAATGAATCTTAATTCATAATTTATTTGATACTTTTCCCTTAAATTTATTCTCAGGCAAAAACTACGATCACTAAATTGAAATTTCGAATATTCCTACTTGAGTAATTTCAAATACACATGTACTATGATTTATTCCTTCAGGATATTGTAGTATATACAAAGTCCACAATCCAAACACTAACACCTCCTCCTAAGAAAAAAAAAAAAAAAAAGAAGGTAAAAATGGTTGCACTTTCAAATTGGCTTGTATAAGCTATTAAGCATAAACACATTAATCCTAAATTTTTTGAATTAATCAGTAAAAACAGAAGAAATACAAAAGCTCCATGGAAATTTCAACCCAAAGTTGAAACCTGAGCTATGCCTACCTCCAATGAATCACACTCATATTCTTCAATACTTGAGATAACGACAGATAAAGAAAACCAGCCATATCACTAAAAAAATTAAAATACATAAAGTAGCTAACTAAACTTTTCTTTTAGGGGGAGTAGCTAACTAAACTAAACTTAGGTATACAATATACTACATTGAAATCTGAAGATTTTATACAAATTTAAAAACACATATATATATCATAGTTGACGAAAATAAGCAACACTATAATGACAAGATGAAAAAGAAAATGCAATTTCTTGACATGCATTGTGATGACACCCATCCCACCTTAGATTATCTAAGGCAGCAGATTTCTACACAGACATGTAAAAGAAAAGAATAGAAGGGGAGAAACAAATTTACACATATGAGAAGTTTCACACTGATCCCAAATTGTCGAAATCGGTATCATCAACGGTGAGCCAGTCGTTCGAATCCTCACCTTCTGATTCTTTATCTTTCGAAACATTCTGGCCAGCATTCTGCTTAGGAGCCTGAGATCCAGAGTTCTCATCCAGTTGAACCCAAGCTTTGTCGCTCGTTGATACTCTACGTGCTGATGGATCATCTTCGTCATCTTCAAGATCACTAAATGAAACATCCTCCTCATTTTGAGATTGCTTTTTAGCATCATTGGATGCGCGTGTCTCAACTGCTTCAGGCTGATGACCAGATTCAGATTCAGATTCCTCAACAGTCTCTCTAGGTTTAGTTGGATTTACAGTCTCGGCTGATGCATCCTTAGCATCAGATGACACAGGGTTTCCGGAGGTTTCTTCATCATTCTTACTTTGAAGTTGCTTCAAAAGTGTCTCCCTTGCTTCAGCAACCTGCAGAAAACCACTTACTTTGGGTGAATAGGGTTTCCCTACCTAACTAGCATTCTGATCGAAAAATATGAAGATAGTGTGTGAATGATGAACAATGGACATCTTTCTGAAGCTAAGATGGAACGAATCTTTCTATTCCTTTTGAATTCTGGAAAAAAGAAAAGGGGTAGAAAGAGAGAAATTTGCTCTAAACACATCACTTTCTATACATAATTATGCAAGTCGATGTAATGACTAACATGAGAAATGGAAGGATGCTGTTGATGATGTTTTATCAAGAAATTAATTCGGCATCTCAAGATACCAATACTCAAGTACAAAGCAATACTGTAAGTTCCTTTTCCAGAGATGGGGCCACGTCAATTTACACAGGTAAAAGTGACTCATTATATGAGACATATGAGGGCACATTATAATGCACTCACTCCCATATGCATAATGGCCTACTCAAACATCTCAATTTTTTTATCCTCTTAAACATTATAAAAACTAGCAAAATAAATAAATAACAAAGTTTTAAACTCTTAGCATCACAAATATTACGAATAATGACCCTAGAAACACAGTTCATGTTTCTTCTAAAATATTGTGATAAATGATAATCTGATGCAGGTATAGCTTTCAGCAGAAATTAATTATTAAACAACAATGCTAAATCAGATAAAGCCTTGCCTGTTGGGTTGAGAGAAGCTTCAGATCTTCTTCATTCAACCTGGGGAGAAGTAGAATAAAATATATAAGCCAAAACTTCTCCTTGCTCATTTGACTGCAGATTTTCTGCCTCAGCGTCTTAAAGTCAGGTACCAAATGGTCAATATTTGCCGCATGTTCTCTCTGATAATTTGACAAATGAAAATCTGTAACAGAGTATCTTAGTCAGCACAAGATCACATACCACCTTAGCATATAAGTAAAGTTTATGAAGTGGTACATTGAGCTTACAGAGTTAAACCACCAACAAAGCTCCCACTTGTCAATACACATAGCATATATATATACATTTTCTGGCATTTGTGTGAGTGCCTCTAGTATAGATGACATGCCTTTTGGTCTATTCAAATCATTATTTTCAGTCACACCCAAATTCATCTATATCATAATACCACATAGCCAACGGCAGAATATGTTTGTCCTTCCTAAGTTCCTAACTACAAACTTAACATAACCGCATCATCACTTTCTAAATGCGAGTCTAGAAATGTTTACCATTTTCCAGCCCAAATAATTTGGTAAAAATCTAATTGGAATACGATTGTCCATTCTAACTACAAACCTAATATAATTACATCATCACCTTCTAAATGCCAGACTCAACCCAAAGCCAAATACCACTAATATGTCCAGATATGCTCACCATTTTTTCAGCCCAAATACATGGGTAAAAATCCATTAACCTTATCATGATTATGCATCACCTAGACCTCAACAATCGGAAACATTTGTGCTGCACACCAAGTTTCAAGAACTATACAACTGGCCAACAAATTTACCCATCATCAAATGACATATTTATTGAACATGAATCATTATCTGTGAGCTTGTGATTCTAAAGTTCAAGAAAAGCAATTAACTCCTAAAATCCACACATGAATGTCGCAGTGAATGCGTCAGTTTACTCAACAGTGTATCTACATATGCTTATATATATAAACAGGCGATCTCTCACAATTTTTTTAGGAGTTTTTAACCTTCTAGTATCTCGAGAAACGATAGAATTGACATCTTCGAGCAAGCTCAACATTCATTAACCTCAAGAGCTCCCCAGCTCAAAATACACATATAAAAATCATCGAAAGAATAAACACATATCCGTATTCGTCGTCCAACCCTAAAGTATTCGAAACCATTCCTCAAAGATGATAGGAGTAACTGGACTGTCATCATCATAAATCACAACAAGCATCAATAACAACCACATAGCAGTTATAACTATGAAAACCAGTACATACCACCAAAAAATCAGAACTTTCCAAATAAAATTACCATTACCATCATCAGGCAAAGAAAGAGGGAAATCAGTCCACAGCTCTGGCCGCCTCGAGATTTTCAAAACAAAATCCAAAACCTCTTCACTAATTCCCAATCCATCTTCGTCATCGTCGTCATCGTCCTCCTCCCTTTCCACATCATCATTCCCATCTCCATCATTGAGTTGATTCTGGAGCTGCAGTAGATTTGAAGTAATCTTCGATGAAATTAACGACAACCCTGATCTGAATGTGCCCTGAATTTCAGCCAAATCACTTTTAATCCCCTCGATCGTCTCCGATGAAGAAGAGGGCCCAGAAGAAGAAGCCGCCGCTGGAGGAGGCGCAAGAAAGGCGGCGACGCCGCGGAACACGGCTGAGAGATCATCCCTAGCACCGGCAGAAGGGCTCTTCGGGGGTGAGGAATGCTCAGGTGGGTTTGGATTATCGTCGTCGTCGTTGAAGGGATTGAAGAGTGAAGGGATCCAAGATGACATTTTTCTTTAATTTTTTACTTTTTCTCCTTATCGATTATTCATTGATTTTTTCATGATAACTATTGAATTTTGAGCTCTGTATGATGATCGAATTGAAGGGTTTAAGTATATCAGCGAGGAATCTGCTCAAAATTGAATTCTTTTTTGTGTTTTGTTGCGATTGTACGAAGATCTTTGGGTGAGTGGATCTCTTTATGCTATTTCTATCTAAACATTTCCGAGGCCCAAATAATAATAATATTTTAATGCATCAGAATAAAATTTTACTATAGGCTTAAATACAAATTAAATCTGAAAAGATGTCACCTTTTTTTGCGAAAAATAGTAATTTTGGAAATTTCCCGTGGCAAATTACTGAATAACTTTGGTTTTTAATTGACATTTTGTCACTACTCTCGAGATCAATTTCATTGACATCTGAAGCTTTTAATCCAGAAAATATTACTACTACTAGGGAGTATTTTGCGTATATGAAATATTTATAGAAGGATTGTCTAAAGAGTAGTCGATGTATTGTTTTCAAATTCATGAAATTGAGAAATTTAGTAGTATTTGAATACAAATTAAATTATGTGTCCAAATTAAATTAAGTTATATATTAGACACATAATTTATCAAGAAAAAGTTAATTTTTATTTAGCTAAAGTGACGTATCTAGCCAACAAACAAGAAATATTCTTGTAAATACTGTTTTTTTTCTTTATTTTTCTTTTCTTATCTTTAAGAAAAGGAGATATTTATTACATATACAATATTCAGAAGCTAATTAGGATAGAAAGTTGGACTTCCACATCATTATATAACCAGAAAGAATAGCAAATTTATTAGACAAAGGGCCACCCGATTAGCTTTGCTAGAACTTGACAAAAATGAAGAGCTATATGTTCCTTGGCATGTAAAAAGTCTCACGAAGCTCGTCACACACAGAATTGATACCATTATGCAATTCTTACACCACGTGGACAGTCAAAAGAGAACAAAGCAAAGATAGATTGGGATATATTAAGCTTTTTACAACAAAGTATGGCGTGTGCCTTGAGTAGGTATTTATTTATTTACACATTTGTAAGTTATAACCCTTCAAGTTGACTAAATAAAGTAAAAATTTATTATTCACTATTAAAAATTCAGCGACAAACATTTACATTGTCATTTTCGTCAATTCCGATCACTGTATATTTTGATTTTTGAATATGAATTCATGAAAACAAATCTAAATTATTCGTCTCCAAAAGATTTAGCGACGAAAAACAAAATCCGTCCCTAAAACTCGGGACGAATTGCCAAGGGATATGTTCGTCACCAAACCGGCATAGCCAATTAGGCCATCTAGAAAGTACTACAGATATTGGAAAATTTGTTGGTCCTGAAATCTCACTCTAAAGAGTACCAAGCTCAATTTCTTTATAGAAGCTCCTTTTACCATTGCAGTTCCAATTTTTTACAGCTACAATACTATTGTTTATAGATGAATTTGAAATTTGCCCAAACTGCATACGACGATCCAATAATCGTCGTGTTGCAGGCGGGCGACCCGACCCACCGGGCCCAATTCTCATGCAACTCAAAGTTGCAGATGAAACAACACCTAAAGAATGCTACGTTCTCACTAAGGGCTAATTTTTTGTTATGACCATATAGCATATGGTAAATAACAAACCCCAAATCCCAATACAATGAATCAATAACCAAGTTTGTCACAGCCCACTTTACTCCTATACCTCAAGAAAATATCAGCAGCACCATAATGTGCCAAGGCCCCCAAGACCACAAACACATGGAAGATCTGGTGGCTCTGGCCGGCCAGATCGAACCAGCCGGGCCGCCAGCGCTCAGGGACCCGGCTGAGGTAGAAGACGGTCCCGGTCAAGTATGAGAGGGCCATGACGCCCTCGTAGGCTAGGATGACATTGCGGTGAGGATCAGTCCAGTAGACCACGGCAGCATGGATTGCAGGGATGATGCCGAAGAGGGCCATGGAGACGAAAAGGAGGACGCGGAAGGAGCGGCACTTGCCGGAGGAGAGGGCGGGCGTGAGCAGGGTGATGATGGTGCAGGCGCCTAGGATTGTTATGCCGGTGAGGTAGACCACCTGCCAGTGAGGGGTGCACTGGAAGATGTAGTACATGGGTGGGAAGTAGGAGGCGATGATCATGACGGTGATCCCCACGTAGTCGAGGTGGAGGAGCTGCGTGTTGAGGTGGCGCGAGTGGCAGCAGAAGAGGTGGCACAGGCTGCTGCAGAGGAGGCAGAAGATGGAGCCACACAGAAACACATAGAAGGGCCAACTTGGAGTAGTGCTTGCTTTCATTTTTTGACTTGATTCTTTCTTCAAATCTATTAGATTTGCTGTCCCCTGCTATTCCAAATATAAATATGTTGTCAATCTCTTCTTCTTTTTTCTAACACAATAAACAAGAAATGGTGATGATGAAGGCTCACAGCTGAGAATTTGTTGGAGATGTTAGCTTCTGCACTTGATGGAAATTGCCTGTCATAAAATGACATTACTAAAGTAGGAGCAACAAACACCTAAACTGCAATAACATAGTTGAGTTTTCTACATGAAAAATTCAATTAAAATTGGATCAAGAGTATGAGACTAATTGATTAGGGATTAATTTTGGCATAGCAGCTACATAATTTCTAGCTAGTTTCAACTCTTTTATGTGAAAATTATATGTGCATTTCACTACTTATATTCATCAATCATGAATATCCATGTAGTATTATAAAAGCAATTAAATTTAGAAGAATTTGATGAAATGGTGTGGCAGGGACTTACATAGCAAACATTGTGATGAAGTCTGCTACCTCATAAACATGCATCGCATTAGCAACAGTCAATCCCAGAAACAACAACAGCCCAAGTAAGTGGCTGCAACATCACACTAATCTTAATCCAAGTGATTAATATTAATAAATCAAATAAAAGGTATTAAAGAGAGAAAAGTGTACTTACGTCCAAACATTAAGCGTCTCATTATGCCATCGAAACAAGCTGAGAAAGGCAAGTTTAAGAGGCCAGTCAGACCTGTAATACCTGAGTATGTAGTGATTATCCTTCATATAATCGGGCAATTCATGGAAGGATAAGAGAGGATATGATGATTTCCCTTTAATTATCTTCTCATCTTTCACTGCTAAACAGCACGTAATCCTATCCTTGTCTTGATCCATAAGCCCTTTAGATTTTCTCTTCAAAACGCAGCCTTGATTGCTCCTGCTCATGATATTATTTGGTGGCATCAATTCTTGGATTCAAACCATATTCATAGACAATTGCAAGGGTTGAAGAGAAGTTAGGTTGGGGTAATAACTGCACTAGAGGCTGATCAGCAACTGTACCAACAAGTCACATTTAAAGTGTCCAATTTTGATAGACGATGACGTGCTGCTAAATAACCATCAGACCCTCTATCACACAATTTAGTATGTTCCGATTTTAATCTTTTAATTTTATAATTGCTTGTTATAAAATAAAAAATATTATTATATAATGAATTTTAAATAATATTTATCACTAAAAATTTAAATTTTAATACTCCCTCCGTCCACCAAAAAAACTCCCATTTGCCCTTAAATTTTTGTCCACCAAAAAAACTCCCATTCTGCTTTTTAGACTTTTATACCCTCCCTTCTTTTTAAGTTTTACTACCCTTTACCATTAAATTTGCTAATCTAAAATAATTAACCTATTTAACACCTTAATTAAATAATCCTACCCAACCCACTAAATAACCTCTATCTGCCCATTTGTAACCTAGGGTTTCTATCTCATTTCTTCTTCGCCGCTCTCTCTCTCTCTTCACATCTTCTTCTTCTTCTCCGTTCAACTATGTCTGAAAAACTCCTATCCGATAATTTTCTCTGGGCTTCACCATCGGTGGAGAACGATTTGGGATCCACCGACCTCCCGTCCATGGAATCGGTGGCAAAATCCTATGCCGCCTTCCTTGGGCTTGAGGTGTCGGAAACTGAGTCCATGGTGCCGGAAACGGTGTTCTCGGTCACGGAAACAGAATCCATGGTATCAGAAACGGTGTTCTCGGTGTCGGAAATAGAATCCATGGTGCCGGAAACCAATTTATTCGGCATGCAACTCGATTCTAGGGTTCTGCCGCCTCGATCTAGGATCCATTTTCTCCCGGCGACTAGATCTACTATCGATCGGGTCCCGGCGACTAGATCTCCTGAAGCTAGGGTTCCGGAACCCGGATCTCTGGAAGAGGCAGAGTTCTACAATTTCGCCCAATATGAGGATGAAAAATGGACGAAATGGGTGGGCATCTCTGAGGCGGTAATCCTCGATGATGGGGGCTACGACGCTTGGCTTGCTAGCGGTGGCCGGACCGTGGATGAACCTCCGCTGCCGCCGCCGCCGCCCTTCGTGCGAAAGGAGGTGGATGCCTCTGTCCGTGCTCGGAGGCTGAGAACCCTAGAAATTTATTTTCCGGGTCACCTACATCTCCTCTAATCAGGTGAAATCGTTCTTTGTGGATTTGTGTATATTTTACTGCTTTTGGGGGCTGGTGATGCCTTGGTGATGTTCTTGAATTGATTTTTATTCCTATTTGTGTTGGTTTACTGCTATTAGGGGCTGGTGATGCATTGGTCATGTTCTTGAACTGATTTCTTGAATTGTTACTATATGTGTGGGCCGTTTATGCCATTTGTTGGTTGTTGAACTGATTTTGAATGGATGATACTACATTGATCCATGCTTGATCCGATGATGAAACTTTTCTGAGGATTTGTGTATGTTTTACTGCTATTGGGGGCTGGTGATGCCTTGGTCATGTTCTTGAATTGATTTCTGCAACTGTTACTATGTGTGTGGGCTGTTTATGCCATTTGTTGGTTATTGAACTGATTTTGAATGGATGATACTTGCACTAAACATGAATAAAACCCCCTATGATGAGTCTTTTCTGAGGGGTGCTGTTATACTCTAAATGAGCCACCACTAGGCTGCCATCCTAGTATTGGAGGTACATTAGGAGGATAATTGCTAAGACTTTGAATAATTATAAGAAAATAAACATGATTTACATTCCAAACAATTCAAAACAGAGCTTCACATCTGTTTGGGTTTGTAAACCTTTACAAAAAGTTAATACTCCTACACTCCTAACTGATTACCACCTGTTGGAGTCTGAGCTCTAACTGATCTATGCTGTGTTGTCTTTGCTCTTGAGTTCCCTGCATGTTTATGAACTGAATTGTGTCATGTACTAGTTGTTCCTCAACAGCTAGTACATCTGGTAGTATCTGCAGCCTGCTCAATCTTTCCTTGTTCATGTGGGGGATCTTATAGTTGTTGCCTCCCTTATCTTTGATGATTTCCTGGTAGCAACTTTGTAGTGTGAGGAATACATGATTAAGCTTCTCTGGAGGGTACTCTTCATAAGCATCTTGCACATTCTTGAGTAGTTCTTCCACATTTTTGGCTGGTTTCTGGTCTTTCAGTGTCTGAATTGCCCTAAAAAAACCGAGGTCATTCACGTTGGTGTCCGGGGAATTAGCAGGTTGGCAGACAAGTTGGAAATTAAATCCATCTTGTCTTGCAACTGCTACAAACTCCGGGTCATCTGGCTTTATGTGTGGCTTTGCATTGTCTTGTTGGATGAATATGTCCTTGCTTGCAAATTCAGGCCATTTGGTCTTAAAATGGGGAACCATCTGTCAATATGTGCAACATAAGCTATATGATGAATTCGTGCCTAGAAATCTGATAGCAAAACAATAATAAACGAACCTGTGTGATCATGCAGTCCCTCATTACATTTTTGGTGATGTTTGGAATGGGTTTTACCTCCATTGTGCCTTTGATCCTATTTTTTGAATTCCTCTTTGCTGCCTCTTCTGTTATGAAGGGAAAAATCCCTAGTTTACCATCAAAAATAATGTTTCCTTGTGCATCAATGATTGGCCTTGCCACAGCACAAATAAACATTATTTTTTCGATAAATCTCTTTGATTTGCAACTCCTGTAAGGCTCATTTTCTCCAGGTAACAGGTAGTATCTGTCCTTACTCTTTGTTAAATAAAACCACTTCTCATCAATGTGTATGGTATTGAACATGGACTGAAATTTAATGAACCCCCCTTCATTTACTGCACTAAGTTGATTGAGGCTCCATTTAAGCCTACATATCTTATTTTCAGCAGTTAAGAAAGGTTTGATAGCATTGGTATGTGGTTTTAACTGCTTCTCTTTCACCCACTTATGAACAAGTGATTTACTAACCCCTAGTTTACCTGCCATGACTCGTAGTGACGATCTCTCTAACACGGACAATTTCTTCACCTTTTCTATGTCTATCTTCCATTTATCTTTGTGTGCTAACCCTTTCTTCATCTTATTCAACTGAATAGGTAACCCAAGGGCTTGTTGGGAGTTGGCAGATTTCCAGACCGTCCAAACGGTCCTCAAGGCGACGTGGAACTTCTCGGCAGCCTGCTTCTTTGCACCATGATGGAGCTTACCTTGCGTGCTGTGTTGGAGCAGCCATTGAGCCAAGGAATTTCTTTCCTCATTAGTTAACTTAGGCCTAGCTCTTAAATTCACCATTTTCTCTTTTGTAATGAATGCTGGGCAGAACTGATAGTAAATGCCCCTATTTATTGATGTTTTGAAGTTTAGGTGATGCCTTGTAAAATTCCCTCCAAAAATTTTCGGTCCATGTAAGCTGTCCTTTTTTCAAGTGATTAATGAAGTTGGCGCCAGTTTTCAATGTTCATTAAAAGCATATTTTTAATGCATTTTTCAGTTCTTGTAATCTGCCCAAATAAATTCGGTCATTTAATGTTGATTTTCCAGTTTTCAATGTTCAATAAATAAATAAAGTTAATTTAGTGAAGTTTATTTAAATGGCAATTTATTAAATGCAAAATCTGTAAAATAAATAAAGAATAAAAAGAATGAAAATAATTTAAGAAAATAAACAGAAAAAGAATGAAAAGGTGCAAATACCTTGATGCTAATCAAAGATAAAGAAAACTAATCAAAAGTCATTAACACTACCCTTTTACCCCACTCACAACACCTTTTTCAGCTTTCTTAGTCTCCGTGCCGAACCCCAAATGAGAGTTTTTTTGGTGGACGGAGGGAGTATATATATATATATGTTAATTATCTTTGGGTTAAGTACCAAATACCCCCCCAACGTTGGGGCCCCTATCGCGTATAGGACCCTATAGTCAGGGTCCGCGCTGTTTACTACCTCAACGTGGCTAAACCTAAGCAAATCCCCCCCTCAACGTTGGGCCCCTATCGCGTATAGGACCCTATAGTCAGGTATTAAGTACCAAATACCCCCCCAACGGTGACTTAATGCAGGGGGGTATTTGGTATTTGAGGGGGGGATTTGCTTAGGTTTAGCCACGTTGAGGTAGTAAACAGCGCGGACCCTGACTATAGGGTCCTATACGCGATAGGGGCCCCAACGTTGGGGGGGTATTTGGTACTTAACCCATTATCTTTTTATTATATTAAAATATAGTAATAAAATAAAATTGAAGAAAAATAATACTAAAATTTATAACAAATTACAAGTGGGACAGAGTGTGACACATTAAATTATGGGACAGATGACAAGGAAGCCAATGAGGTCTAACTTAAGTGCCAAAGTTGAAGCACCCAACTTTCATTTATGAAAGATTTTAGATGCCGCCTGCGTCTGAATTGCTTATTTGATTATATATTCTCTTCGTCCCAATATTGTTGGCCACATTCTTTTCGGCATGGAGATTAAGTGTGGTTCATATAATTTAATGTATTTTGTGAAATTTAATTAAATTATTAATTAAGTCTTTCTTGAACCTAAATATGTGTCTTCTTCTCCACTTTCCGGCCAACAGCGACGTCGGCGCCAGCGACCGCGACAATCGCCCCAAAATTTCTGCCTATGCTTTGTCACCAAAAAATCAAAAACTAAAAAATCAAAAACCAAAAAATCAAAACCAAATCAGACCCCAATTACCTCAAAACCAAATCAGAGGAGGGAGAAGGGCGGCACCGTAGCTGGGGAAACGAGCGGCGGTGGTCGTCGGTGTTGTGGAGCGAAGTAGAGGAGGGAGAGGCGGTGCCACCTCCAAATCCTAGATCCCCAAATCTAGCCCCCCATTTTCCTTCAATTTCAAAAGATAGCTACGCCACCTCCGGCCGAACAACATCGCAGCCGCCTTCTACCCCACTCGACACCCACGCATCAAGATTCACGATGACCTCTGCAGCCGCCGCCTGAAAGCCCTAGCCCAAAATCGGAGAAAAAGCCCTAGCCCCAAACCAGAGCTAACCCGTGCCGCCGACGAGATGGGCGGCGGAGCCTTCAGAGAGGAAGAAGGGGGCGGCGTCGGTGGTGCTCTGCGCGTGTGTGCGCGCAACAAGAGAGCAAAGACGAGGGAGAGAGATGGTGCCGCCGTGGAGGAGCTCGACATCGGCGAGCCAGACGACGGCGATGCGGTTGTACTGGGGAGGTGCGGTGGTGGTAGGGGGGAGGGGGCTGAGTGCGTGTGTGTTTATTTAAGAGGGTTTAGGTTTAATTAGAAACTTTAATTAAATTAATTAATTGAACTTAATTAAAGTAAATTTTGCTATTTTTAGAAAGTAGCCAATAATAGTGAGACAATCCAAAAAGAAAATGTGGCCAACAATATTGGGATGAAGGTAGTAATATATAACTTCTCGTAATTCTCAGCTAAAGTACATTCACATTTTTTTTTTCTTTTAAGGGTTTTTGTATGCGATATTTATTTAATTTATGGATACTTCATATTACTATAGAAATAGTAAAAGATCTTACATACGTCGGATTCGATCTAAAAGATTGACCATGGATTCGGATAAAACAAAGTACATTATTTTGCAAATATATATGAACATGAGCGAATTCGGGGTTGCTAGGCAGCTGACAGCACCCCCAATTAATTTCTTTACACAAAAAATTTGGGTACATTTGAGTGGCTGGTGTATCGTATTATTGGATCGACCTGTACTCAGATCCTGATTTGCATATTGATCGAAATTCGTATTTTAATTCAAATCGTGTAAATGATACTATTCAATTTTACAAATGACACTGTTTATAATTAACACTATTTGATTATATAAATGACACTGTAATATTTTAAAATATTATAATATCATTTTCAATCTTATATTATCATTTAAAATATTATATCGTCATTTACAATCTTATAGTGTCAATTACGAGATATATTATTTATATTTTTGAATAGTGTAAATTATACACAGTGACATTTTGTATAACATAATAGTGTCAATAACAGACAATGTCATTTGTATAACTGAATAATGTCATTTACATGATTTGAGTCAGGATGCGGGTTTGGATCATGACACAGGTCATGGTCTAGGTGTGGGTCAACCCAATTATACGGTACACCCAATTATATCCAAGACCACTCTTGTTATTTTTATTGACGAGAATTGTACTTTATTCAGTATTATTGGATCGACCTGTACTCAGATCCTGATTTGCATATTGATCGAAATTCGTATTTTAATTCAAATCGTGTAAATGATACTATTCAATTTTACAAATGACACTGTTTATAATTAACACTATTTGATTATATAAATGACACTGTAATATTTTAAAATATTATAATATCATTTTCAATCTTATATTATCATTTAAAATATTATATCGTCATTTACAATCTTATAGTGTCAATTACGAGATATATTATTTATATTTTTGAATAGTGTAAATTATACACAGTGACATTTTGTATAACATAATAGTGTCAATAACAGACAATGTCATTTGTATAACTGAATAATGTCATTTACATGATTTGAGTCAGGATGCGGGTTTGGATCATGACACAGGTCATGGTCTAGGTGTGGGTCAACCCAATTATACGGTACACCCAATTATATCCAAGACCACTCTTGTTATTTTTATTGACGAGAATTGTACTTTATTCAGTAACTTTTATATAACAAATTATAAATTTTGTATTTGGATCAAATTTCGGGTCATATTTCGTTGGGATTGGGCCGACCCGACCGGCCCGTACCCAAGTTTTTATGCTATATACACGGTTTGGCTTGACCGATATCTCACATGTAGTATAATACATGTGATTAGGTCATCGATTTGATTTATATATATAATTATTATGTTGGTGTGATCTTATTGCATGTAAAAGTCATAATTTTGTTTCCTCTTTTTCAATACTCATAATAAATAAATAAAAATTGTTTGATTAGATTAATTACTTACAAATTTCTTTTTATGTAAATTGGTTATATTATTGGGATTCTCATGGTGGTTGCTCATTTATGATTAGGAGAATTATTGGGGCTGGGGATTATTTGTTTCTTGTTGATTTGGAGATTATATCGAGTTCTCACAATAGAAAGATATATAGTATATCGGTTCTTTTATCATTTATTACAATATATACTATTTGTATTATTCTTTTGGGATCGATGATATCAATGATCAAGCTACGTATGATAAAAGAGAATTTCTATATGAAGTATTCAATTATTTTCATGGAAGAAATGGGATTTGTCAGAGTTGGGTATCATTTCCGAGCTTTGTCGGACTGAGCTTCTTTCCCTTCCGGGTTTTCGCATTTTACATGTTAAACGTGAGCTAAATGTTATCGCCCATTGTTTGGCGAAGCTAGCGAGAGATTTTCTTTCACATCATGTTTGGAGTGAACCCCCGAGTACTGTGGTGGGTCATCTTCATATTCCATGTTCGTGTGATTAATAAACGGGTCTCTCGTTTCTCCTCAAAAAAAAAAAAAATGGGATTTGTCCCTTTACTAATTAAAGGGTTTTGAAATTATAGTCTGCCACAAACGGTTTTTGAGTTTACATGCATAAGACCAAATTTGGTTGCCGACAGAAATGTGTTTATTTAATTTATCATTATTAATATTCAAAATTTAGAGGAGAGATAAGGTAGGCTTGGTGATTTCTTGGAGTGTTTGGGTACTAACTGTTAACTTCTAACATTACTTTGTCCGATCAAAAAAAAAATTCAAAATTTAGAATGATAATTATAGAAAATTTGTGACAAGGATATTAATGTATAATAAACACAAAATTTGAATAATTAGAACATTATTATTCTTGAAGTGAAAATAAGTAAGAAAAAATGGTGAACTTCTCTTTTGTGTATAATGTGGGAAAAGAAAAGAGACATTTAAAGGCATAAATTTTTGTTATCCATCATTTTCCATGGATAAATTTATCCATCAAAGTAAACGAGCCCTAAATATAATTCTTAATTTTAATTAGTTCTTAATATATAGTACGTAGCCCTGCAAACTGGAAACTAGATTTTGTTTAATGTCGAGTGTTAATTTCCCAAAACTTCACAAGAAAGAAGAGAAAAAAGATAAATGTAAGAGTGTTTAAATAGTATGCTAAAAGAAAAGAGTGTTTAAATAGTTTTAGTTAGGGATTTCTTTTGTTGGTAGTTGAGAATTCTCGACGCCATTAGGAAACTAAGCGAACACTCTACCTTTGAGTCTTGAGATTTATTTTTATCAATTTAAATAAAATAGAGGAGTTTGGTTAGTTGTTGAGATTAGCAAAAAGTAGTGACTTTGAACTAATTATATCTTCCGTTTTTTAAAATAAAAATAAAACATAATATTCGAAATACGTATTTTGTGGGTTTCAGTAATTACCGTCACGAAACGTCAAGAGACTTTGCCGGAAAATCTCATTGCGTCAACGTCTTGTTTACGTTCACAATTTGCAAATATGGTTAGTTACAGATGTCATCATTATATATATATGATCTCACAGATTAACAATTATATATAGAAGACACCTTTAGGAATTCAATTAATTAGTAAAAATAAGTCGGTTTTTTTTTTGATCGGGCAAAGTCATGTTAGATGTTAGTGTTATATATGTACTAATTAAAAAAAAAAGTAAAAATAAGTCGGTTATATGTAAGTGTTATATATGTACTAATTAGGCGAAAAGAAATGCAATTATATCATAATTAATTATCATCGATCTATAAAAAATACTTAATTCAATAATACGAATTGAAAAGAATAAAAACGTGAAACATTAAGATGTATAGAAGAAGTTCTCTAATATGATTTGTATTTTTAAAGTGGATTAGAGGTTCTTAATTGCTGTGCAAGAACGAACATACCTAATATACCTACCTTTGTGGGATGACTATAAATTCTCAAATCTATAAAAACAAAATTACAAGTTTTCATGATCATGACAACATTATGGAATCAAAAGACTGTCACCCTCTATAAATTTATATGACATTATTCTGCACATGCAATAATCTTTCGAGATAAACAAAAAAACTGGAGAAAAAACAACGCTAGATTAAAGAATCACATCAAACACGCTTAAAAATCAAGTACATATATGTTTGCAAAACATAGGCCGTCACTAAGGAGGAGGGGGCTTGAGCCCCCTCCAATTAGTTTTATAAAAATATCTTCAAAATTCATAAATTCATCGTATTTTATTAGAATTGTTGTGCCAAAGCTCTCTCATCATCAAATTGAACATTAAGAAAATTAGTTCATCGAAATTTCAAATTTTGAAGAATTTTTTGTTCTTGACAATAAGTAGGAGCAACGGTAACGGGAGACGACAGCCTACGGAGTTGTAATTGGAGTTTTATTATTTGTTTGTTTGGAGAAGTTGTTATGAGTCATGAATGAATAGCATTAGCTGTTGGGAAGATGTTAGTTACGTTGTATTCAAACAGCTACTCATATACATTAATTGCTTTATTGCTCATTATTAATATCCATTCAAATCTCACCTATATTCATTATTTACTTCATTAATATCCTTTTATTTTTCCTTTTCTTTTGCTCCCTTTTCAATTCACAGTATAGATAAAGAGTGTGTCGTGTTTGACTAGTCAATCTAAGTGTAGTTTCGAGATTTTCTGAGAAATACTAGCTTCTTCTAGTTGTATTTGTATACTTGAGAGGTCCCCGATTAAGACCTTCATATTCCAACATCCTACGTTTGGCCGAATCGAGAATTCTTTTATTTGTCTTTTGGTGATAATATATTGAATAGTGTTAATCGAGTTTTATTACAGATTTCGTAGCTTGAAAAATGCCAAAATGGCACTTAGGAAAAAGTACAAAAATGGGAATGCATTAAAGTAAGATTTGAAGTTGGGACCTTCTCAAAATTGATACTCCCTCCGTCCCACGAATCTTGACACGTTTTTATTTTGGGTAATAATTATTATCTTCTCTCTCCTACTTTATCACTTTTATTATTCTCTCTCTCTCCTACTTTATCACTTTTATTACATTATCTCTCATACTTTATCACTTTTATATTTTACTAACTACACACTTAAAACATTAATCTACAACTCCTTAATTCTCGTGCCGAATCCAAACGTGACAAGATTCGTAGGACGGAGGGAGTAAAAGATTAAAAGTTGTTTATATTGGGTCGGATAAAATCGCAGGAATTACTTCGTGCTCCGTAGTACTATGTTGACTATGCTAATTGATTAGTTTAAGAGTGTGTTTGCTTTTTATCTCTTTAAACGGAGAGATAATATAATGAAGTATAAACTTATCACTTAAAGTGGGGACCGTATTTATTATATCTTATTTGATTTGAAGGATAATATATACATCTTAGGTATAAAATTATCCATTTTCAAAGGGATAAGGGGTTGCCCGAAAAATTCTACAACCTGCCCGAATGTTTTTATACATCAAAGTAAACGAAGTATAAGGTGGTAAAAATAGCTTATCTCTCCCTTATACCTCAAAGCAAACACACCCTAATTACATTAATCATATGATTCAGCTAAATACATTACTTCTTCCTCGGATCTTTGCTTTTTGAAAGGGAAAAAAAAGCTTTCATTAATGAGTTAAATCATCGCGAACAATCTCTTCCAACCAAGTTGAAAAACAATCCGTCCAACAACAGAATGCATCACTACGAGAAGCAAATTTGGCAAGACAATGTGTCACCTTATTCGTCGATCTATACATATGAGATATTCCCACAAGAACATTATCCTGCACAGCCATGAGCATGTCGCACACATAGCCGGGAGAAGTTCATCCTCATTCTTTCGGGCGTGTCATCGTTCTTGCAGCAATGAGATGGTCAATGAATACTTCAAACGGCGAAAGGCGTTGCTCAATACATATCATGATCCCATGAACTACTGCCATACTTTCCGTCATAAGAGCATTCGATGATGGTGAAGATTTCAGCGCTTTAGCCACCACCAGCCTCCCCACATCATCCCTCACAACCATGCCAGAACCGAAGACCTTCAACTCTTGATTAAATGTCGCGTCCATATCCACATGTAGTTTGCCCTTGATGGGTCTCCATATTCTATCGCCACATTTGAACTCCAACGACTGGTTTAACACAATTGTGTCACATTCATCGTGATACATGTCTCTCAACATATGACTTGTCTCATCTGATAGTGTAGGCATATTCTTTCTCGGATCTTATTTTAACCCAAACAACATAGATTTTTTTTGTCATGAAAATCCGCACGAGCTATTTGGGTACTGTTGGGAATGAATCCAACAATTACGGAAGTGACGTTTGGATAGCAACCTAAAATCATAAGCAACGTTAGAGCCCTCCAAGGCTCCAAGGAGCACCTGTATGCGTGTCGATGAAAGGGTCTTCGACGCTCAAGTAGTGAATTGATAGAAATAACGGACGTAAATAACGTAAAAAAGTAATAATAGTGAAATATAGTAGTAAACAATTTCTCCGAAGGATTGAGTGCCCCGGTTGTCGGAATTAGAGCTACTGAGCGTTGTGGAATAAGGGGCGACGGACGTCCGAGCTACCGGGCTGGTCAAGCGATCGAAACCCTAAAGTGTTGTGAGCATGGAGGCAGAACGGAAGAGCTGAAAATGTGAGAATGAGAGATCGTCTGCGAGTGTAAGAGTCTGTACAAATTATTTTGGATACGTACCCTGCTTGATTAAATTTGAATATATATGTGTGTGTGTGTGTGTGTGACAAGCCTATGGGGGGTGGCTAGGGTTAGAGTTTTTGTCTAACTTCCATTGCAAACCAATCGGTCCTAATTTTGCAGGAAGTGATCTCTCATGACTCTCGTGGCTTAGTTGCTACGTAACTATCGTGTTTTGGGTTTCACTTGGCCGACTCGCGTATCTCCCGTGTGTGGGATTGGTTGTGGGCCTTTTTCTATGAGTGAGGTATGGGCTGTGTAATTAGGCAAGCCCGTTGGTCTGTATAGTTACCATTTATTGGGCTTACACAGATTTTACCCATTATAGGTACAAATAGATAAACACATGTTCTTGTGCAATAACTAGCAAATCATCTATTATATAATAGCATTAAGTCTTAACCTATGTGGCATATCTCAAATCTCACAATTTCAAAATTTACCATATATAATCTTCATCATTTATTAATTAATTAACTATTACATTCTATATAAAGATTCATTAATCATAATAAATATAATTAATAATAAATGTATATATATACAATAATATTAACATTACATATAATCTAAATTAATAAATTTTATTATTTATTTTTTCTAGATAAAAATTAGATTTATATGTCTGATAAGAAAAAAATTATAATCTATATATGATAAATTATTTTAATTGAATGTTAGTGATTAGATGTATATTTGTTATTAATTTTATATTTCTCAATACTGTACATATTATATGTATATGTTGCAATATATTATATTGTGTGTGTGTATATATATATATATATATATAATATTTATATTCTTAATTTTCAATAAAATTAATTTTAAATTAAGTTTGAATTGAGACATGCACGTATATGTAAATTATAAATGGGTCCGGTCGTTGATTTACATGTTTGCATAATAAGGCACAAATTCTGTAAACTGATTAATTTAAAACAAAATCTTATTTTATGTCTATCAAAATAATTAAAATTTTATTTTTATTTTTTATAAAATAAATCCATACATTTTATTTATATAGGGAAGAAAAATATATTTTTCATTTCTGCAAACTTTATTTGTTTCTGTTCGTCCGTTACTATAATAATAATAATAATAATAATAATAATAATAATAATAATAATAATAATAATAATAATAATAATAATATATTCTATAATACGATTAGACCTTAGCCTACGTGACAGGCCTCAAATTCTTTCTTTTCAATCTCAATCTCCAACGTGGCATTTGAGAATCCAATCTATATATTCTCATTCTCACTTTTAAAACAAAAGTCACGCCTCCCTCTTCACTGTCCCTCTCAGAATTCGGTCGGCGTCGTCTCCCCCTTCACTGTCCCTCTCTTCTCTCAATCCTTTTCTCTCTCTAAAGTCGATTGCACACTCAAATCGAGCCCTAATTCCCCCCTTAAACTGCCCGCCTCTTTCTCCCTCTAAATTCCGGCGTCGCCGCCGTCCTAAGGGCGGCGTTGCTCCGCCTCATCTCTGACTCCCTCTTCCATTCCTTAATTAGTTCGATTCTGTTTCCACTTCTTAAACCCATGAGAATTCTCCATTCGAAGCAATTAATACAAGAGCCCTAAGATTTCTTTTTCCTATAACCCGTTGCCGTTCCTTCTTCTAGACTCCGGCGAAATAGTCGCCGCTGAGCCCTGGAGTTCGTCCACCGTGTCGTCGACCCCCACCCCACCGACGACTTCTCTGTTTTGATACCTTCATTTCTGAATCTGCCGTGATTCTTCCTACACACCTTTGGTAAGTATTAAATTAGTTTCCTAATTTAATAACACGTTTCACTATTTTAAATATAGAATGATTATTATTTTAGAAAAAACAAATTTTGGAAAGAATTTTAACAATGGAAACTTATAACCTAGATTTTTAGCAGAGTTGCCAGAGCAGAGGGCCAGAGCCAAGTTGCCAGAGTAGAGATGCCAGAGCAGAGCTGCCAGAGCAGAGATGCCAGAGCCAGAGCTAGCCAGAGCAGAGTTGCCAGAGCAAAGCTTCCAGATGAGAGCTGTCAGAGCAGAGTTGACATAGCAGAGCTTCCAGAGCAGAGCTGCCAGAGCCAGAGCAAACCAGAGCAGAGCTTCTAGAGCAGAGGGCCAGAGCCAAGTTGCCAGAGCAGAGCAGAGATTCCAGAGCTAAGTCATTAAAGTCAGAGCCAGAGCCAAGTCGCCAGATCCAGAGTCAGAGCTAAGTCGTTAGAGTCAGAGCCAGAGCCAAATCGCCAGATTAGGCCTTAGTTAATTGCATACCTACATTCTTAATCCTCGTTTTTCCGATATTTATAAGTTTTAATTGCATACCTAGATTTTTAGCTATAAATTCCTTAGTTAATAATGATTTACGCTGCATCGTGTTTTTTCAGCCAACACAAGGTACTTTTATTCTTCTTTTGCTGTGTTTAGGGAGCAAAGCAAACCTTTTGCTGTGTAATTTTAGTGCTTCGTATTTGAATAAAATTTGTTTCTAACTTGTGAAAGATATGTTATAAGCCTTTCGACGGAATATGTAAATTACAGTTGATTGGGGTCCATATAATACCATTTTAAGTTGCCAGAGCCAGAGCTTCCAGAGCAGAGGGTCAGAGCCACGTTGCCAGAGCAGAGATGCCGAAGCCAGTGCTAACCAGAGCAGAGCTGACAGAGCCAGAGCTAACCAGAGCAGAGGTTCCAAAGCAGAGGGCCAGAGCCAAGTTGCCAGAGCAGAGATGCCAGAGCAGAGCTGCCAGAGCAGAGATTCCAGAGCTAAGTCATTAAAGTCAGAGCCAAAGCCAAGTCGCCAGATCCAGAGTCAGAGCTAAGTCATTAGAGTCAGAGCGGAATGATGAGGACAGAATCCAGCTCAGTAATTAGGGGACAACGACCTGACAAGTTATAATCTAATAATAGCCTTAATTAGTTTAATGGCGAGCATGCGGAATAGATGACCAAACGAATTTACTACTTTACTCCAACTGTAATGCCTATAAATACCTACGATGATGAAATAAAGCACACGCTCTCTCTTTTACTGCTTTAAGAACTCTTCTCTTTCCTTTCTCTCTAGAGTTTGAACTAATAAAATTACATATATAAATAAAATATCTAAATTGTTAGAGTTATGTTTGTTAGATAGTTGACAATTGGAGTCATGGTTGAATATAATTTCATATTTGATGATGGTCTCTCAAACTCTAGATGAGATGATGCTCAAAACTCCAGACGAGATGATGCTCTTTCAAGTTTTAGACGAGATGATTCTCTTTCAAGTTTCAAACAAGATGATGCTCAGAAGTTAGAGGTGATCTGTCAAGTTTGCGACGAGCTGATGCCCACAACTTGGTTGGTCTTAAAACTCCAAATGATACGATGTTCGATAAATCAGTTATGGTCTTTTAAATATCAGGCAATATTATTTTCATAATTAGTTATGCTTTTAGAAGTTCGGAATTATATGATACATATGTCAAATTTATATGTATTTCTACTCTCTCTTTTTTTTTCTTACGCGTCAATTTTTTATAAAATTTCATATGAAAACTAATGGGTATTTTTATGATCTCAACAAAATTAATAATTTAATTGCTAAAAGTTGTTGACATTAATATAATTTAAAATGTATTACTAATTTAATTTAATTTAATTTAATTAATTATATAAATAATTTACATAAAAAATTAATTTATATAATTATCATAAAAATAACATAAAATATATAAATTACAAGAAAATATGTACTCGTCGAAAATTCGACGGGTAATACACTAGTAATACATTATACTCCTTCCATATCAAAATAAAAGATATTTTAAGCTTTTAATTTTGTTTCATGATATAAGATATTTTCTTCAATCAACATTAATTATCTCTCTTCCTCGTTAAATTTCTCACTTTTCAACTCTCCCATTAAGACTCTAATTACTATTACTAGTATTAAAAATTTATTTAAATTGATTAAGTATTGAGTAGATGAAGAAATACATTAAATTTAAGAGGTGAGAAAAGAGAATGAGTTTTTAAAATTTTGTATTAATTAATATTTTTTAATCTCCTAGTGCAAATATGCAAAAGCTTAAAATTAATGTTACTAACCCATACCAAACATTGGACAATTCCGTACTAAAATCGGAAATAGTAATATTCTATATTCCAAATGAAGTGAATGGAAATGCCATCAGATTCTATAGTCATGTTTTGGAGATTATATTCAAATTCTTTACACAAATCCAAAAATCAATTCATATTCTATGTGTAGCATGTGAGTATTTACTAATCGGCGCGAGTGATAATATCTTCAAAAATAAAATACTGGATCCACTTTTATGGTTTTTTTCCACAAAATTTTCTCTAGGAACCGACACTACTGAAACACAGTGGGAATTGTTAAATGCACTACAATGTGAATGTCCTCAAAACAAAACAAAACAAAAAAGCATATAAAATTATTTTATATTGTATGCAAATATAAGTTGTGGGCAGCACACGGCAAATTCAATACTTAAATAAATGTAACTTTCTCCTTACGACGAAAAATAAGAATAAGATCAAAGAAACCAAACTAAGGCAGAGACATGAGAAATTTGTGATTGAACAAGAAATTTGCAAGATCTGTACAAGTATCACATTTGCTGTACCACTTACTTTTTATGCTTCAATTTCTCCTCCAAATTGTACAACAAATTGGAGTCTCTCTCATTTGCTGTACCCACTTGTACAACAAAGTAACAAATTGGAGTCACTTACTTTTTATGCTTCAATTTCTCCTCCAAATTGACCCAACCAAAGAAATGTCTTATCTCAAAGTTTTAAGGAGAAAATGTAATATATCACTTAAGGAGCTAACTCATAAGCTCCCTCGCAGTGTAGTATGTCTGCCATTTAACATAAGTAACACAAACGACAACACACCTACGCTTAATTTATTTTAGCTGGATGTGTGCGACAGGGTGGGGTGGTAACTGGAAATCTTAGCCACTGAGGACATTCAGCTCCTCCAGTGATGCTCGGAGATCGGAGACACTGCATCCTCCGGGGGTTTTGGTGATATTAGGGCTGTCGTAAGCTATGACGTCTGTGAGTGGGTAGGCTCTGTTCGCATGGAGTTGGCTGCTTGCGTTGCTACAAACTCCGCTCAGAACTACAGATTTGTGAACACCACCAAGCATTTCTTCGTAGTCAGTGTCTCCACTCTCCCCAACAAAAACCACCACTTTTGACAAGTCCATACCCCAGCGGAGATACAGATACCTGAAGAGTAAGTTTTACGTGTCAGGTTTATATATTAAGATATGATGCATGCAAATCCAGCAGCCTATTTGTATTCCCTATTTCTCAAGTAATGGTGCTATCAGGAAGTTATATACAGAACTACCCAAGATAGAGCCAACTGAAAGTTTTCATTAGCATTCACAGCAAAAGAAAAGGACCAACACAAACATCAAAAGAAAAAAAACACAATGTACTAAGGTTGTAATGTTTAATTTTAACCCTCCCAATATTATTCTCTATTGTTTTGTTTCCATTCTCTTTTGTTCTTTTAGGTTCTCTATTCTCCATTTTATTAATTTTTTCTATTCTATTATTTTTTTGTTTGTCCACCATCCACATCTCTGTTTTGAAAACATATGTTTCACCAGCTCCAGGTCTGCCACCGCTGTATTGCCCTCTTTCCCCTTCCCTCCTCTTCACTACATACTACCATTCCTGACTCTTCACCTCACCATTCAAACTCTACAGCTTGAGAATTTGTTTTATATGTATAATGACAAAGAGCAAACAATTACAATACACTAATTAATCATGCCTAACAAAATGCCTGCAAGAAGTTTGAAGGAGAAAATTGAGGAATATGATACCCACTGAGAAGCAGAAAGGAACTACTACCTGAGTGCTTGGGAACGAGAAGCCAAAACTGGAATTACATTGATCCTACTTCCATTTTGACAATATATAACATGGCAACGTAGTGCCTGAATTCTCATCAACTTTCTGAGTTCCTTCGCAGCGGGAACCTGCTACCAAATAAAAATTTGTCAAGTTTGTAATTAGGACAACCATAGTATACCTAAATACTAAATGATAACAATCGAGTAAAATATGTGAAGAGAAGAAACAGCCTACTACTTGGAATCCTGTGGATGATTCCAAGGTGTGTTAAATCCATGGGCTCCCAAAGCTCTAAAGAGGTGGTATAAGGAATAGAGAAATATGTTTACCACTCCAGGCTTCTGAATTTTAAAAGAATAGCAGTAATCTGCAGAAGTCTCTTCATCTTCAACAACAAGTTCTTCCTTTTCTCCCTTCTTATCTGTTAGAGAAGATGCCCACCGCACTAAGGTCTTCCTCAATCCTTCGCTTCCCCAACGGTATTCAATATGTGAATGATAATACAAGTCCACCACGAATGAGTTATCTTCTGAATGAGCAGATGAGTAATAAAGATCACCACCACTATTGCAAATAAATGCATCGAAATCAGTGGTGTTTAATCCTTCTGAAATCAGAAAGGAACGTATTTCAATAATGTTAAATGATGTTGCTAAGATAAATCCAACTGAGCCTTCCGTCCTCTCCTTCTTAACAGCCTCAAAAATATTTCTAACAGTTTCAGAAAGACCAGCACTTGCATCAGTATCCACAGCAATTACATAAATGTGCTTCCTCCTCCTCAGTGCAGGGAACTTTCCAGTATTAGAGTTATGGTCTACTTTTTCGGCCGACCCAGGTTTTTGTGAATTCTTTGCCATTCCCTTAGACCATGACATCACAGCATTTTCTAGCTTAATTTTTCGATCTTCAGAGTCTAAGGAACCATCAACATTGTCCCGGCTCTCATTCTTATCTCCTTCAAAGGAGAACTTCAGGTTCAAGGATAAATCGTGTATGTCCCTCAAGGAGTCACTAGGTGAATCTGATTCCGAGTTTTCATCATCATCATCATTTCTCAACCAACGAGGTTGTCTCGGTTTGCAAGTTGCTATTTTGGAGAGATATGTCTTGCAATGTTCTGGCCATGAAAAAAGGTGAATATTTTTCAATCCATTTGCTCTACATTTCGCCCAAAGATGCTTATCTGCAACCAGCTTCAAAAGAGCATCAGCAATTGACTGCTGATCATGGGGATCAACAAGGAGGCCATTGTCTAAAACCTGTCATTAACATGACCACCAATGTGGGAATCAAACTTCAGGAGGCGAACAATGAAAACAACAAGATAAATGCAAAGACATACCCCCTGTATATCAACAGGACCACCATTTTGGGTTGCAACCATTGGTAAGCCATATGCTGCAGCCTGATAATGGCAGACAACTTATTTAGGTTGCATGAAAAAATAGTTTTCTTTTTACCTCTGCATGAAAAAATAGTTAAATGTAAAGAGTTCGTAAATAAAACGCATACCTCAATCAGAGTAAGCCCAAAAGGCTCGATGAAAGCTGGATTAATGAATACACCCTGCCAAGAAATAATAAGTTTATGTCCAATAAGTTAATAGTGAATGGTCCTTAATAATTTAAGTAAATCTAAGATGGACATGGGGTGAAATAGTGTGGTGTGGGCACACTGCAATATTGGACACATGAATGGACATCAATTTGACGGACTCAACTAACTCTATTTCATCTTTATTTGTGGAGCTCCAAGTGCAAAAACAAATTACAGAAGATTCATGGCCAACTTTTTCTAAGAAGGATAAGTCACTGTTATTGCCAGGTTTCATATAACTTTGAGTATGGGTTCAAGCCATTTTGTAATTAAAAGCTTTATGGGAATTAATCTCCTGATTCTACACATGTATGCTTATAAGTAGATGGGGCATGCCACCCCAACTCCTACTCCTGCCAAGAGCAGTAACCACTTACCAAGACCAACTTACCCGACTAGGAGAAAAAATGCAGTAAAAAAAGAGTTAGCAGATAATGTTGATTTGTATGTACAATTCCTATACCATATCTCCTGCATCATGCATAAACAAATTCTAATCATAGCACAACACGATCAATAGGAGCAAGACACCAATTCATCTAGCCATCATCACAAAGAAGTTTAGATTGTTGCTGAACTAGAACTGCAAATGAGCAGTTTAAGAATTATTGGCATGTCCATTCTAAAGAGCACAGTTCAGTTTTTCATTAAGTTAAGAGCATAAAAGAAACTCAGAAGGACTACTTTCAAACTATTATCTGGCTTGGCTCCTTCAGATCTGAAAAGGCTTCCATGAGCTGCAAGACAAATATGAGAGTACCTTGGTCTTTGCTGCTAGACGGTATATATCAGGAACATCATTCTGCTTATGGTGCTTTGGATATGCCACTTGACCATAAAGATCATATTTATCAACCAACTTAAGGATTGATAGAAGAACTGAAGCATTTGTTCCCGACATTTCATCAATATTCTCCCGGTTACCCATTACCAAAGTCTGCAAAAAACAAGGAAAAAAATGAAAACACCAGCACCAGTTCTGACCATGAAATAACAAGAAAGTGCTTACCAAACAATGATGTTTTCATTTCTAACTTACAAGATTAGCAAGCTCCCTTAGTGGTCGACATTCCCCAAATGCTTTGACTAAGGTCGTGAGATTTTTCTTTGGATCGGGCCTTGCAAGTGCAAGAATCATAGGCTTCCTTGGATTTGAAAAAAAGCGCATTATCTGTTTATACAATGATATAAGATACAGGACAACGAACATGGGTACACAAAAATTTGAGACATATTTCACAAAAGTCAAAATATGTAAATTAAGCCTTGTAGTATTGCTAACTGAGTATACAAACGATTGGTGCAACCTCAGTCCAAATAGGTGGATCCGGAGATTTTCCATCTTCGTTTGCTTCAGTTTCAGTGTCCAAATCTCCATCATGTGGTTCAATGTGATGAAATTCCATCCCAGGTGGAATTACCTTCAAAAAGGAACCCATGGTCTCAATGAAACAGCAAGTATTGCAGCAACATAATGTTGTTGGAGAAAATATATAAAAAAACGTGAAAACTGAAGAGTACAGCAGCTATATTATGTGATGAAAAAAAAAGAGATCACCTAATTTGTCTAAGTCTCAAGTGGTAATTCGTATGAAGAAATTTACCACACAGTTCATGTAAAAGTGTAAAACAGCTCTTACTGGTCTCAGAAGTTCTTACACGAATTAAAAGATTGGGACCCTTTTCACAGAAATAACCAATTGTTTAGATAATTTCATTTAAATTACTAACTTTCGAGCATTTTAATAAAAATGACCTCCAATATCTTTTCCAGTCAATCAAGGATGAATCAATGACTATACCCTTTGAGACCAATTTAATATCAAAAAACAAAAAAAGTCTTGTTCAACGTGGATTTGAAATATGTCAACTTTCAAAAAACAATATTCAACAATTAGGTCCAGCTACGGAGAAATGGAAAGGCTAATGTGTCGCAAGTGAGAATTCCCCCGGCAAGTTTGTGCAACCAAAACATTATCAGAGCTAGGCATTAAAGTTTGCTCAACAACTGGCTAACAATTCGGACATCATCGCCACACAACGCTGTTGGCTTGTCTCCATGAGCGTCGGCCAGTGGTGGTTCCATACTATCAAGTGTGATCAGTCCAGGAAAGGCTACAAAAATACCAAGTTGCAGAAATCAATGATTTCAGATTCGTGGAGATGGAGAGACCAGTGGATCTGAACGCTTCCAACATCATCACTTTCTCATCAAGGTTGGACCTCTCCAAATTGTTCCAGGAGAAGCACAAATTGTTCAAAGACATGGAGCAAATGACAGTAGAGGAGCCATCAGAGAAGGTTATGGAGAAGATGGTGGAGGAGTCACCACAAAAGGTTATGAAGAAGGTGGTGGAGGCAGCGACGGCAGAGGAGGGCAGGTGAAGCTGAGGCAGAAGGACTGCAACATGGAGATAGCAGAGCAGAACCGTAATTTCCTAGTGGGAATGGAGGAGGTTTATGACGTGGACAACTTTTTTTCTTTTTCTATTAATAGTTCCAAGTTGGACCTGCAGGTCCAGTCAGAGTAAATTAATCGAAGGTTATTTTTGGTAAAATGCTCAAACTATAGGCATTTAATTGAGACTAAACGATATGTTATTTCTGCATAAAAGGGTCTATTGGGAATTAAATTGTAATTTTTCCTAAAAGATTTAGTATCAAAAAACAGGATGCTCACATACTAGGTTTGAAAGTCATCACCACAAAAGAGTTTGTTTTTTCATTGTACACAAATTAAGCTGGAACTAAATAGGAGATCTTTGGAACCTCTAAGAACACCCAAGTAAGCAGTT
Organism: Salvia miltiorrhiza; assembly: GCF_028751815.1. NCBI lineage: Eukaryota > Viridiplantae > Streptophyta > Magnoliopsida > Lamiales > Lamiaceae > Salvia > Salvia miltiorrhiza. Next base: position 49,232,124 of record NC_080387.1, read on the forward strand.
CTGCGAGAACTTTCAAAGACCTGACCTCAATAATAACCCTCCCTCCTGATTTATTTTGTTTTCTCAATAATAGAAATAATAAGAATTCATTGTGCATAAGCATAATCATGACTGATTTAGGAGCATTTGTGCATTAGGTTCATGTCTAAAACAGAAATGAAGTACTTACAGCTGTGCGAGGCATGAACCTTCCATAACAGCTCACGTTACGTTTAATTCTAGCACGTAGTTTACGTTCTAGAATTGGATCAAAACCATCGTATAAACGCCACTGCTGCTCTATCTCCTGTCTTGTGCTAGTTATGATTATTTCCGAGGCATCTAGAGATAATTCTTCTGCCTCTATCCTACGCATTATTTTGTAGGTAGAGTTGATCTCATCCCTTGACAATCTGCTTTGTCTCAAAAGTTGTTCCAGCTTATCACGGCCCAGTGAATGGCCGGTGAAAAGCATGGGAACATTCAATGCACCAGATAATAGGGCTGCAGAGTCACCTGCATCTGCATAGTGGCCGTGGATTGCAACAGGCCAGACTGGATGTCCATCACCAATTTGCTCACCAAGAACCTTTGACATCTGCATGATATGGCTAAGAGCACCGTCAACAAATTCGGGAATGTGAGGCCATAGAAGTTCTTTTGCGACATATTTGTCTTTTGGACCAAAGGGAATACGAACTATGTAAGCACCACTACTTTCTCCAATTTCATCCATCATGCCCTCTGAGTTTAGTGGAGGTAGCATCTCGGCGGGTTCACCGTAGCTCCAGTCGACTTCTGGTGATGAAACTTGTCTAGTAAGCAAATCAACACGATACACACCAGGCATAGAACCCAAAGCCCTTGCCAGTTCAACAACATACTTCACCTGAAAGACACATGCAACCAAAACCATTAATATCAAAAGGAAGTCACAGAAAGAACCATGTGATAGTTTTGATTACGGCTGTATGAGGCAACAATCAAACAAGCTTATATCAGACCAAGCTTATTCATGTCTAAGAAGTAGATTTTGATATTATGAAAAGATTTGGAACCAAACACTACCTGACCACCAGTATCAGAGTCACGGCCAAGCTCCATATTTTCCCCTCGTATCAAGCCGTGGAGGCTGCAAGAGAACTAGAGTCAAGAAAGCATGCTATTAAGTTAAGGTACAAAAATGATTGGGTCATGAAGTTTGGACATGCATCAATTAAATCATCCATGTCTAAATCCAGTTGTCTCAACTCAAAAGCTTGGCAGACTTAATATGCACAAGATTAAAGAAATCAATAAAAAATATCACTCTACAAAAAATGTTCTGGCGTCCATTTAAAGAGTTGAGATGCAATAATTAGAAAAGGAGTAATTTGATTTTGTGCCAAATATCATGTGAAATCACATTAATATCAAATCTCTTTTTCCACAAAAGAATCTAAAAGAGTTCATCATACCTAATTAATATAATGTACAACTTTTTCCCCTTCTGTTGACTAGTCCAGGCCTCCAAAGTATCAACAGAGCTAATTCTAGGCAATCGACCTCTTGTGCTTTCACCATGAGATGAAAGATCCCCAACTGAATCTCCTTTTTCCCCCTCTGATAGGTCTTCAGACATATCTGCAACTGCTTCTCTGCGACCTCTTTCACGCTCAAGACGTCGTTTAGACACTCTTTGGGCTTCCTCGCTCTCAAGCTAGAAAGGTTATTCATCAATGAGAGAATGATGGCAGTTCAGCTAAAGTACCACAAGTTAAATTAAGCGTTTAACCAATAAACAGAACATGAGGAGCCCAAAGTTCTAGAATGTTTAGCATTACATGTTTACGCTATAATGCAAAAGATAAACAAATGAAAATAGTTCCATAATCGGAAAGTAACAAGTCAAACATCAAGGCAAAATTTTAGGACCGAGTGACCATTAAATTCAGGGATTGGTCAACTACTGATTTAAAGCAAGAGAATACCATGCTCTACTACTACGCACATTGAAAAAGAAAAAGGGCTAGGGAAAAGTTTTAGGATGGAACGAGTGAATGACAATCATATCATATGAGCAACCAAATAAATGACATTCATCTCACAGTAATTTGTGCAAAAGACTTTAGCAATAGTGCAGGAAAACAACTTGAAGCATAAAATGCATTCAGCTGCCGACAGAATAGAACCGAAGTAAGAAAAATGGAGGTATTGTATACAGCGTTACAGAGAATACTCAGAAAAGCATATGCTACAATAACGTCACTAATTCTAGGTTCCTCCTTCAACAACAATTTTATCTAACCGGATAATATATGGACTCATATATTTTTGCCCCTAATCTACAGGTATGCTACAATGCATGCAGCTTTGGATTCAAAAGCACTGGAAAACATAAACAACTATCAATAAAATTTACACCAATCACTTCACACTAATTAATCAATTAAACACCAAAAAGAATCTCAGATCAGCCATCGCATTCATTTCATGATTTATCAAACTACATCCTTAGGAATCGTTACACCAATTAAATCTTCAATCTCCTATAAGAAAACATCACGTAAACGATCCTCACAGAAAAAAATCACCATAAAAATAAGAATCACAAAATTCAAACCTCTGATTGCATTAAACTACCTGCTTTTTCTGGCGAGCCAAGTTCCAAATCCGCCAGCACATGTTCTCCAGCCTCGTGTTCCTCTCCTGCGGACTCCTGGTCGCTTGCGCCTACACCAATTCACACACATAAAAACTTTCGAACTTGGAAACAGAACAGAGCAGGAAGAAGACGAATATAGATGCATCCGCAATCAGACATACTCGGAGCCAGGAGCGGTGGAGATCGGTCTCATCGAATCCCGTAATGACCTCCTCGACGAAGTAGCGGGTCGGGCTGAACCTCCCCCTTTCCCTCAGCAGCAGAGATGACTTCTTTTCGTCGAGCCCGGGACCAACGTCGAGAATCGCCTCTAGGTAACTGTTAATCCAATCATTTCCCGCCATTTCTCAAGGCTGATCTTTGCTGCGTGAAATCAAGGTGGATTTGTGTGCGAATGTGTGTTTGTCGAGAGAGTAAGAGAGCAGGATGTGCGTGTGAGAGATAGAGGTGGCGATAAGGACACGGTGAGATCGAAAGATAGTAAGAGAGCAGGATGTGTGTGAGAGAGAGAGAGAGGTGGTGAGAATGACACAGTGAGGTCGAAAGAAAAATTTTTCGGAGAGATCCTGGGATACTAGCTGAGCCACATAGTAGAGTATGGAAGGCGAAGGTGAGGCGCTCTATAGCAATATTGTTTTTATTTTTCTTTTCCACGTTATACGTGTCAAATTCTTTTCCCTTCTCCGCTCAAGTCAACATAATTTCGTCATGCCCTTCAGTAAACTGTGTTTCCTTTTAATTATCTACTACGAAATTATTACTATAATGTTACAATATATTAACTCTGTATATTCTCTCTCAAAAAAAAAAAACTCTATATTTAATGTTACATTACATTGTAATACTAGTATTCAGGTTGACATTATTTATGCCCCAAATTTGTTGAGAAATAAATCTATGAAATAAAAATGGGTTAGCTATCGCCATAGATGTTAAAGATGTCATGGTCTAATCTAATGGGCTAGCTTATTACTAGTTACTACTACTATTATAGAATTGAGGCTCAATTTTTCTGGTCAGTTTGAATATGGGCTCCTTTTTGCTAGGAGTGATTATTGACATACTAGTATATTACTATAGTATTTTTTTTTTTAGAAAATAGTACTATATGTTAATGAATAAAAATGCTTACCCTGCATTATTTTCTTTTGTTAGCTTTTAAAACAGTAATGCTTGATATTTTTGAGGACTAAGAAAACAAATTTTAAATTCAAAACATTATATTAGTCTCTTACCTTGTGCGTGAGACAGAGAGGATCTTTACACGTGCATTTTGAATGCAAAGAAAGTAAATTTTAAATTCAAACATTATATTAATGTTTTAATATAAGTATAAGTTAAATATCGCATTTTTTTCGTAGAAAAGTAATTGACTGACTTATTACAATTGAAAAGATCTACTACTATTTTATTAATTCATAAAATATTATCATGAATCCAACAAATATTGAGAAATGGTTGAAAACCAAGTACTCCCTCCGTCCCACTGTATCTGAGACTTTTTCTATTTTGGGCGTCCCACTGTAAGTGAGATCTTTCCTTTTTGGGTAAAAGCTTTTCCCTTTAAACACATTTTCACTTTTTCACCTACACACAAAATACACATTTCTTAATTCTCGTGCCAAAAAAAAAAAGGTCTCACTTACAGTGGGACGGAGGGAGTAAAACATTTTTTCAAATATATTTGTAACATATTTTGAATTTATTTAGGCTAAATTTGTTTTTATTACTATATCACATAATATTTTTTTGTTAAATACATTTAATATATTTACTCATTCATGTCTAGATAACAAATGCTACACGGGACAAGGTAGCTTCTCCTGCCCAAAATTGTGCTCACAATTTTAAATATGCTTTTGTTTAGAAAGAATAAGTGGCAATATAAACTAGTACATGAAAAGAGAGGGTCCTAAAATGATCGTGACAAGTCTAAATTTTCCGACGTGAATTAGGTCATATGTTGGTTACTAACATATGTTAGTCGAAGGACTAGTAATGAAATTAAATTATTTTATATTTATAAGAATACTATTTAAACCTTTTTGTATTTAACTGAACTATCGACCTGATGTCGAGTAAGGTCTAAAACAGAAAAAAAAAAAAAAAAAATCATATGAACGAAGAGGAGTCGTTTTTCTTTTTTTCGAAAATGAGTCATTATGAATTAATAATAAAGTCATTCTATTCTATTTTATAATTCTATTCTAGTATTTTATAATTGTGACAATAGATGTGAGATGCCGGACTGCTAGAGCGAGTGCACGCAATTTCTGTACTCGAGCGAGTGGTCTATGCTGCTTTTGATCCTATCATCATTATTATTCTTTTAAAAAATCATTAATTATTTTTAAATTGAATAGCAGCGGAAAAGATGCGATTATTCTTGCAACATACTATATGCTCTCATAAAGGAAAACCTCGAAAGGAGCAAATCCCATAAAGTGACACGCGTTTAATTATTGTGCATTGATTTTTAAGCATCACAAAAGCCCACAAACTATAAAATCGGGCCCATCTACATTTGATCAAAGTGGAAAAGACTGATGCTAAACAGGGTATATTAATTTGTGGCCATTCATAAATTAATTAAATATACATTTTTTAATGTATTTATTTATTTTTTAAAATATGAAAAAAAAATGTAGTTAACTTTTGTTTTTTAAAATAAAATAAAATAAAATAAAAAAATACAAAAATTTTAAACAAAATAGGTACAATATAGAAGACAATACAGTAAAGATAATCAAATCCTATTTTTATTTTAAAAAATTAATAAATCAAAAAAAAATCTAGTATTAAATTAGTTTATGGATAACCACAATATGACTGCATAGATTTATTGAAATGTAAAAGTGTCCAAAATTTGGTGCATTACACACTATACATTTTCAATCTCAACAATAATGTATGGATTGTATTTTTATTTGTTTAGATATTAAGTCTAATTTATATCAATTTAATTAATTTATTAATGCAATATATAATTTTATAGTATAATATGGAGTATATTTTTCTATATCTTTAAAAAAAAAACTAAAGCCAACTTATTGTTAGATCAATATAAAAAAAATTGCCCCTCCCCCCAACCACGAGTTTAGGTACAAAAGTATTTGAGTAGAAATGACAATTAATGTGCGTATACCAAATAAACAACTACTGCATTACTTAATTTATTTTATCATTTAAAATTTATTACTTTTAATATACATTGAAAATGCATATATATATATATATATATATATATACTATATATATATATTGATGAGTTCAGAAATAAATCTAATTGTAGGAAATGAATAAAAATAGAAAGTGACACAAGGATATACGTGGTTCGATCATCAATGATCTACATCTACGGAGTTATTCGGGTTTTTTACTATATTTCGTGTGGGGGTTACATTATACATGGTTCCAGAATAAAAGAAAGGGAGTCCCTAATCTAATAATGAAGGCCTTATTTATAAGTGTTCCAATAAACCTAACATTTGAGCCTATTTGACTAGTAAAGCCCACCAGTCCAAGTAATAGGTCCAAGCCCCTTTATACTGCTCGGTATCTTGGAATCGGGAGGTCAGAGCTGGCGAGTGCCTTAGTTGGAGAGAGGAGCCGAGCTTTCGCAAGGCGGGAAATCGAGCCAGTTCTGTCAAGTCAGAGCTGCACCAAATATTTAAAACAATCATAATAATAGTAATAATAATAAGAATAAATAGAAATATCTCGGTCCTGTTGTGCACAACGATGGTGCATATTTTACTCATCATATATATATATATATATATATATATATATATATATATATATAGGATAAATATCACTTTAAACCTCAAACTATTTTCGCACTATCAATTATATCATGAACTATTGAAACCAATTTTTTAAACCTTGAACTATCAATTTTGTATCAATTGTACCATTTATCTATTTTTCATCCTTTTAATTTTTAATGAATAATGCGTATGATCATGTCGTTTTATATAATATACGTCAAAAAACGAATGATTCTAAATACATTGTGGCATCCGGTGAGCCACGTTAAATTTTTTATGCTAAAAAAATGAACGAATGGTACAATTGATACAAAATTGATAGTTCAAGGTTTAAAAAATTATTTTTAATAGTTTAAGATATAATTGATAGTGCGAAAATAATTTGGGGTTTAAAGTGATATTTACCCATATATATATATATATATATATATATATATATATATATATATATTATATCTAGAGGATGAATTTTTATCTCAAAGTTTGAATCTTGAAGGAACTGAAATATTTTAAATTTTATTATTCATCAGTATATACTGTATTGTTTATCAATATATATTATCTTATTCATTAATATATATGTCTTATTCATTATATTCAGTGTCTCACAAAAAATAGAGATATCATTTGAGCGAATGCTGTATATACATGGTCTCGAATTACATTTCATCAATAAATGCAGTGATTTGTCAGTCGGAGATTAGGAAAGCATTTTCCAACTTAGGAATAAAGAATGATTCTTTCCAGTGTAAAAATTTCACGGCGAAAGACACACGAAAAATACAATCCTTTGGATATTCGAGAATATTCCAAGACATATATAGGTGGCAATTTGACCTGCCAAGTACATATAAAAACAATAGAAGAGAATAGAGGTTTTGTATGACGTGGTGTCGTTGTCAATTTTTTAATAATTTTTAATTGGGTATTGCTATTCCATTACATAATTAGTCGATGTCGCGTCTAGTTTCAATTTAGTAGGTGGCATACAAGTCGGTTATAATTCATGGAATCTAATATATTATACACATAGATTGTCACACTCAAAAATTCGAAAATTGTATTTTCGATATCTTAATTGTGTTCTTAATCAATTTTGGCTTGTTAAGTGAATAAAATGATATTTTAAAGTGATGTTTTATAATTAGTTTGAATAGATAAAAATTGTATAAATTAATAATTTATTTATTAAGATCAATTAAAACTTTTCGACATCTCGAAATCTTTAATAATTTCAATCATTTAAATTAATATTACTTGATTTATACTCATTTGAAATGGGGGATTGGATATTCAATCTAATAACAAGGTACAGATTTTTAATTATGTATGTTATGATTCTTGACAATCATGAAAAAAGAAAGGATCCTTCCGCTCAAAAAAAGAAAAAGAGAAAAGAAAGGATGGTCATGGATCCATACTAATATATAGAGGTGGTCTCCTATAAAATCGGTTTTATGGTGAAATCGTCTTCACAATGATACTACTTCAACATACTAATGATACTTTAATATTTTAAAGTATCATTAGTATGTTGAAGTAGTATCATTGTGAAGACGGTTTTATCGTAAAACCGGTTTCACATGAGTTTTTTATGCGATATATATTGTTTCACATTGAATCCAAATATCTAGACCAATGTATCTTTTATCGAGAATTTGGAACTTTATGCGATTTCTTAAAATTATTAGGATTTAAATTTTATTTTCAAACTAGGATATCACCCACACTATTTAGATTTTACGATATAAGATAAATTTAAATTATACTTGATAAATTTACAATATAAGATTTGAATACATAATAAATTATGGGAAAAAAATCTTTAATATGATAATATGACTTGGTGATAATTTTATATCGCATTAATTTCACTTCAATTTTTATTGGTGATCATTTTTAAAGTATGTTGTTGAAGTAAAAAGACTAAGTACATTATAAAATATAAATGGTCATTTAATTGGAACCCTAAATTTGAAAATTATTATTTCTTCCTTGCGTCTCCCATAAGTCAATGTTAACGCTAGGGATGACAATTTACCCGCGGGTAACTTGTCATTAATAACTTTCCCATTTCTTATTGACGTTGTTGGCATGTTTTTTTTTTTTTTTTTGATCAGGAAAGGGAATTAAATTAATGATAAGAAATGCATAATGATCCAAGACTTTAGTTCTTAAAAATAAAATAAAATTGTCACACTCAAAAATCTTGAACATAAAGTATAAAGGGATGCATAAGAACAAACATATATATTTATTTATCTATCAAAGCACCAAACATAGAAAATATTTCGAATAACAAAACATATAAGAGCACCCACATCTATCGGCTGATGCGGGTAGCTCGAGTCAGCTGTACCGATGAGCTAGCTGATGCAGGGGCACCTGACTCAAGGAAGCTCCTTCGGATAAGTCAAGCTCGAAGAGCCCAAAATTCAACGCGTGTATTACACGCTCCATACTTTAAAAAAATATGAAAAAAATGCTGCCAACAGACACAAACGGCTATTTAGCCATTTTTTCTACTATAAATACATATTCCTCCTACACAATTTTCACATCAACTCCTCCAACTTTTATTCTTCATTTTTCCTAATATTTAAACTTACGTAATTTTAATTCAAACAATTATCTTATTTAAATTTGTGTCATTTAAATTAAATCCAAAATTTACATTATGTACCATCTCTCACCAGCGAAAATATAGTGGTGGATTAAAGAAGTGAAACCCTCCAAAAATACGAAATGGATAACCCACAAGTAAAATATTATTATGCTTTCTTTACTTTTATGTAACGCTTCTTGTATTTGTGTTTTGTATATAATTGTGTATTTTGATAATATAAAATGTTTTAAAGCATTGTAGTTCGAATCTCTTAAGTAAAAAACCGTTTTAATAATAATAAAACGTCATTAACCGTCAGTCCTATGTATCTACATGCTTAAAACAATAGGGGGAAAATTAAATTGATTCTAACCGTATATATTTAAACATTCTAAATGATACATTTCCTTACTGATACCATTTTATATTCAAATATTTATACATTTCCGTACTTAGACCATTTAATATTCAATATTTTCTTATCCATCTTTTTTTATAAATGAACAAATATAATTTCTCATTTTTGGAGGGGTATTTAAAAGAAAATAAAGAAAGAAGATAATCACACGATACAAGGATATTTACAAATAAAATCCAAAATTGAGTGCAAAAACTCAAATAATTAGTACTCCAGTATTCATCATCTTACATTAACACTCATTTGAATAGGGGAGAAATAAATTTGAAGGGGAGAGCTCGTGACAAGAACGCACCAGAGATTTTAGTGAACCGACATGTACAGTGGCATCACTCTTAAACTAGTAGGCTAATGAAAAGTATTAGGACCTAATTAACAACAATTAGGTTTAACCAAACATGGATATTAATTATAATTAGGCTTAATTACACTAAAAATCACAATCTTTAATTGGAGATGTAAATTAGATACACGTTTCGAATCTATGCAATAGTGGCACAAACTTTCAATTTGTGTTGACATTCCCAAAATTTCTACGGTAAGCAGAAGCTGATATGACCGACGCAGCATTCCCAAACTTCCAATTTGTAACTTTAAGCAAACAGTTCAGGCACAACCTTTTTTTTTTAAAAAAATGTAAAAATAAATTAAAATCAATATGTTTTATGTTTGGTTTTCTAATTAAAATTCAAAATTGCCGGATATGGTTTTTTGTTTTAATTGATTTTTTTTATATATAAATGTTGTGTCTAATTTGCAAATATTTATAAAGATTGTGATTTTTTTTTCTTATAATTAACACTAGCTGTATTTTTCGTACTGTTGGAATTAATAATATGAAATAAATAATGAATAAAAAAATATCGAAAGTTATACAATGATAAGCCCGACTTATAAAGGTCGACCGACATAGAGCAAAAAAAATTATCAATCAATCCAATTATTATATTTTGTGGTCCATTTTGAATTTTATATCGTGTGAACACTGTGAAGTTATTGTCTTTGGATTCTGATTTAGTTTATCTCTACTTTGTTGGATATCAAATAAATTAGTTTTGTAAAAGTATTGGCTGTCATGTTCACAAGTAATCAGCCATATATTTCGGCTATGATAAAGTTAAAAGAAAAGGGAAATAAGACAAATTTATCTATCCCAAGGCACCACTTGTTTATTTATGATGTGTATATTTTACTTTTAGTTCTATATTTGAACTAACACATGAATTTCATGAATTTCCATATTGTTTATTTATTCTTGGCGCGTGTATATTTGCACAAGTAAATTTTAGATTTCTAATGTTTGATTGTATTATGATGTGTACGTTACTTTAATGCAAGTAATAATTTGGAGTCTCTTGTATAATTATAATGAAGTTATCAAAGCACGTGTCTTAGTTAAAAAATTCCGCATGCAATGCAAGTGGCGAATTCCTCTATAGTCTATACACTTTACGTTAACGAGTTTACTTTTAAGTCACCTCCAAAAAAGAAGGGCTTTTTTTTTTGTTGGAGGTCAAGCAGAAAAGTTAATAAACTTTGTAAGATTTAAGTTTTCATGTAGTTTTGATTTCTGCCAAAGCCCTTCTCTTGGATCGGACTAATTATTTTTTCGGCCCATTGTAAATGGGCTCTAAAATTAGGTGTATCCCCTTGTAGTTGTAGCCTTGTATCCTATATTTTGATTTATATGCCCCAAAATATATTTCTATTTATATGCACGGATTATCTGAGATCAGTCATAATAATTAATTCTATATTAACTAAAAAATAATTATAAATTCCAATTGGATGTAATATATAAAAATAGTTATTATATTAATTAATCAATTTAATTTATCTAATTAAATTAGTGATACATTTCAAATGATATTAGTCTCAACCACTTTCGTTAATTAAATATTAATTTTTGATTGGTATAATAAAAATAGTATATTATATCAATTTTCATTTGATGAAGTTTTATAAAAAGGTTAATGTAAAATTGTAGATCTTTAAAAAAGAAGAAAAAAAATATGCAAATTTGATGTAAGATACGATGTAGTACAATGTGTGATATTGTAGTTAATCATATCATGTGGGGCTTGTAAGATCATAATTGACGGTTGAACATCATCTTACTTGAAGTTTGAAAGATTATAATCGATTTTTGTGTATCATCTCATTTGGAGCCTGCATTAAGACTGCAACTCAATTATGAGCATCATATGGAGATTAAAAAATCATACATGGCTTAGTATCATATCGTCTGGAGTTTAAAAGACCATAAATGATCAGTTATGAGCATTATCTCATCTTAAGGCCAGAGCTTGCCAAGCCACCTATAACTTATAAGTATTATTTCGTTTGAAACTTGAAAGAGCACCATCGCTTATGGAGCTTTAGATAACAACATCAAATGTGAAATTACATTAAAAACTTCTTGTTATTGTTGAAAAACATTGAATCCTTAAATTGATGTTTTAATTGAAAAATAGATGAAAGGTCCAATAAGTTCTTTCTTTTTTTAGCTGCATATCATTATTCGTGCATATATGAAAAATATTAATAGATGACTTGATCAGTCGAAAAAACTTTGGAACGTACATGGTAACTTAATTGCATATGTATGCGTGCCAAAAATTAGAATTTGGTAAACAATGAACGTAAAATAAAGTAAAAATAATATAAATGTGACAAGTGATGCATATATGGAGTAGCATTAGACGAGATATATGGATGGAGGTAGTAATTAATTAGCTAGCAGGGTTTGGTGCAGAAGCAGCTGCATTTGCCACCGGAAAAGCCCTCCGTCTGGCAAACGATGTAACAGTCGGCGTTTCTCAGGCACAACCCCTTGAAGCTGCTGCTCTCTGACTCACACGTCCGACCCTCTCCCACCATTGCACCTATATATATATATATATATATATATATATCTCCACACATTCACATAATTAATTGAAATACATATATATACTAAGTTGCATGAATGAAACAAGCAATTACCAGTAGTCATCATGACGAGCATGAGCACCAACACAATAGCAGCAAATCGCCCCATCTTAATTGTTTTACAGATATATATATCTACTTAATTTAGTTTATAAATTGAGTTGACAATGACGGGTGTAAGTAGCATATTTATAAATCAACTTCAAGGTTGAGATGTATTTCCTTTTTCTGCCTACACATATAATCTAGCTCGTAGCTTATATTATAGAAAATATACAGTCTGCCCAAACTATCCTTTTACCCATCGGTCATGCCTATTTGTGTTGTATGAATGATACTAGTGACCATATTAGTGTCAATAGTATCATATATTTGTGCTGATACACTGCACGAATGGTACTAGTTACCATATTAGTATCAATAGTGTCATATACTTATGCTGATACACTGCCCCATCAGTCATATGACCATTTTGAACACTTCCCCGTAGAATTTAGATTCTTCATTTAGGGTTTAGATTCTCCATTTAAGGTTTAATCATCGAATGATACTTTTGGAACTAATATTACCATTTGTGTCAAAAGTACCAACTTACTTGATTTTTTTTTTTTCTGTTGATACTTTTAGCACTAATATTTTTATTTGTGTCAAAAGGATCAATTTACTTGTTTTTTTTTTTTTTCGTTGGTACTTTTGGCATTAATAGTGCCAAGTGTACCTAACCTGTTCGCAAACCCGAATCCGGTCGAACCGATCCGCCCTAATTAAGAGCAAAACAATCATAAAATCTAAAACAAAAAAGCTAAAAATTTGTGTTTTTTAGATAGGTGGCCAAATATTGAGTTTCATTACTCAATATGACTCTCACAAGTTGACTTTATATTATACTCATTCCGTCCACAAAGAGTGTGTGATAGAGTGGAGGACACGAGTTTTAATAAAAAAGTTGAAAGATTTGATTTTAGTGTTAAAGGTAGTATTGGACCCACAAAAATATAAAAGTAAAGAGTGGATATTTTTGTAAATATTGAGTGTGAATGAGGTTTAAAGTATAAAGAAGATTTCTGAAAAAAGAAAGCATGCAATCTTTATAGACGAACAAAAATAGTAATAAGCATACAATCTTTGTGGACGAATGAAGTATACATGTACTTAATAATTTGCTTTCAATTAGGCTGGTTTAGTACATACCATTATTAATACTAGGACTAGGATGTAATATCGATGTCAGTAACAACCGAATAGCTATATATATTCCAAATAGTTATTGGGCGGCTGTCTAACTTAATTTGCAATAATACACCATTGATTATAATCAAGTACACTCAGAATTAAGATTTTAATTTTAAGTTGTTTTCTTATTATTTATTGTATCACTTCAAATCAAATGCCTAACAGTTCTTTTATGAATAATTGTTGTTTATGACCTGAAATTTAGAGCGTTTGTAGAAATGATTCGAACCAAAAAAAAAATGCAAAAAATTGTGTTGAATTTTTATGAGAGTTATAAAAAATAGTCCTATCACTGAAAAACGCAAAAAAAAAAAAAATACTCTCAACTTTCATAAAATTGTAAACATGTCTCAATTTTAGAAAACACAAAAGAATGCGCCGACGTTCATTAAATTTATAAAATTGATCAACCTTTCAAAAAGACTAATGCTAAACAGACACATTGTTATCACCTATAAATCAATTAAATATTTTTTATTTAACTTATTTTATAAAATAAAAATAAGATTTAGATATTTTACTGTAGTCTACATTTTTGTAATTTTTTGGTAACTTCTTTATTTTTATTATAAAATAAAATAAAAATAAAAAAGATGCATTTTTTTTTTGAAAAAATAGGTTCTACAATATAGACAATACAATAAAATAATTAATCCTAGTTTTATTTAAAAAATAAATTAAATAAATTAAAATTTTTTCTATTAAAATAATTTGTGGGTGGCCACAATGTGACTGCATAAATTTATTGTTTAAAAAATGCAGAAAAAAGTCCTTACGGTTTATGAAAATTGCAAAGATAGCTTTAGCTTACACTTTTCGGCTCAAACTATGACATGGAATTGTGAAAGGCTTGAAGGCTTGAAGCTTATGTGTATATTATATAGCAATTCTTTATTTAGCCTGAAATTGAATAATATTGTTTTAAGCTTAAGAGGTGAAGACAGTCTTCAACGTTGTTCTACATAAAACGATTATGTAATTTTATTGAAAACAATAGAATTTGGAGAGTTTTGCATTTTTATTAAAAATTAGTGATTTTTTTTAATATCAATCAATTTTTACAATTGAAAGTTCATAATATTTTTTCATACTTAGCTTTTCTAAAAGTCGGTCGTTTTTACAACTTTTATAAAAAGTACAAAACGTTTGTTACTTTCTTTTCAAGTTAGTCAACTTTTACAAATCACTTCAAAAATTGAGCCATAAATCACAATGAATTCTTTTTTTTTACACTACCTAATAAAGAGGTAATACATGAAGAACGAGTTAGGGCTGTGCGTGAGCAATGAGCATGTCTAATTCTAACCAATTAAAAATCAAGTATGTAAATATATATATATCTCAAGTATGTATTCCAAATAATTAGTGTGAAAAAAGGGGGAGTCTAACTTAATTTCAATAATACACCGTTGATTATAATAATATGAACCTTGATATTGGAATCATCAAGTAGGCTCTGAATTAAAAATTTGATTTCCAGTTGTTTTCTTATTTATTGTATCACTTCAATTAACATTTCTTTTAGGAATAATTGTTTAGAATGTTTGTAAAAATAATTCGAAATTTATAAAAATATAAAATTGTGCTCAATTTTCATAAAAGTTTTAAAGTTACCCAATTTTATATACAAGGTACATACAATTTTTGGGCCCCTTAATATTCTGGCCCTGGACCGTCGACCTGAACCGCCCACCCTCAGGACCGGCACTGATTTTTACAATTTTTATGAAAGTTCAAAACACTTTTTTTTTTTTTTACTTTCGTTTTTATGTTGAGTCAATTTTTATAAAATCACTTCAACTATGAGCGGTAAACTACTCTTAGAGGGTGTTTGGACAAATGAGATCCTCTATTCCAAATGCAGTGTGTACCACTCCTAATTTTTTTTATAATTTTTTATTATTTGTTATTCAATTATAATTTATTATGCTTTAATATAAATTAAAAATAATTAACAAGGGTTCACTCATCTAATTAGGGTTTATAATTATTTTTTTTGTATTTATTTGAATTAATAATAGATTATTTGGGTTCATTAATTCAAAGTTATGATATATAATTTTTTAAATTCTATTTTTAGTGATAAATATTAATAAGACTTCATAATATAATAATTTTTATTTTTATAAAAAAATTATAAAATAAAGAAATTAAGAGTGGTACACGGTGGTACACACTACATTCTGGGACAGAGGATCCCATCGGGGTGTTTGGATAAAACTTATAATCTGTTTAGGAGTTCCTTCAAAGTGTTTGTTGGCAAAATAAATTCATAAACAATTTATAAGCTCCAAGAACTTATAAGTTCTTCGAAAAAAAAGTTCATTACCCCAACTTATTTTTTATAATTTTATATGTAACAAATATTTTATGAATATTATTTAATTATAAATTATTATTTTCATCATATATCCTTTCAATCCTTTCAAGTTCATCTTTTACATTTTTTTCTCTATAACAAAGATTTTGTCCATCTAACTAATTTTTTTTTAACTAATAAGTTCAATTATTTAAATACTTTGACAATTTATAAATTTAAAAAAGAATGAGATCTTATAAGCTTCAAAAATTTATTAAGCCCTTTAAAAATCATTATCTTAATTCTTTCTTTAATTTCAGGGGCTACCTAATAAAGAGGTATTAAGAGCGAGCATCGATGCAATGATGCTAGTTCGTCGCGTAATTTGTATGTAGGCATGTCTAATTCTAATAAATTAAAGAATAATAATGCTCAAAAAATATAAAACAAAAATATTAATAATGATTTGAAAGTGAAATTTTTTGCATTGACTTTTTTAATATTATACTTTTGGATTTCCACTGATAAATTGGCATTTCTGCGGCTCTGCCCCCTCAAAAAAAAATTATAGTATTATATACCTATGAATTAGGGCACAAAAGTATAATTTGTCGAAAAGGAAAAGGTTTATTCCCGACAAACCGAACAATATAATCCGGATAATATAGGGCCAAATAAAAGACAAAAATTTACGTGTTGTTAGATATCCAAAATTTGAGAAAAGACACGGGGAAAATGATTAAATACGGTGAAAAATGGAAATAAATTTGTAATGCACGTGAGATATTTAAATCATATAATTAGTATTTATTTAAAGGGTAAATTGCATGAAAATATCTCATTTTATACTAAAATGTGATTTTTTGACAATCTTTTTAATTATAGCAAAAATTTTAACAACGTTTCAATTGATAGCAATATCCTTCCACAAGTAAATTAGTTTTGTAAAAGTATTGGCTGTCATGTTCACAAGTAATCAGCCATATATTTCGGCTATGATAAAGTTAAAAGAAAAGGGAAATAAGACAAATTTATCTATCCCAAGGCACCACTTGTTTATTTATGATGTGTATATGTTACTTTTAGTTCTATATTTGAACTAACACATGAATTTCGTGAACTTCCATATTGTTTATTTATTCTTGGCGCATGTATATTTGCACAAGTAAATTTTAGATTTCTAATGTTTGATTGTATTATGATGTGTACGTTACTTTAATGCAAGTAATAATTTGGAGTCTCTTGTATAATTATAATGAAGTTATCAAAGCACGTGTCTTAGTTAAAAAATTCCACATGCAATGCAAGTGGCGAATTCCTCTATAGTCTATACACTTTACGTTAACGAGTTTACTTTCAAGTCACCTCCAAAAAAGAAGGGCTTTTTTTTATTTTTTATTTTTTTGGAGGTCAAGCAGAAAAGCTAATAAACTTTGTAAGATTAAGTTTTCATGTAGTTTTGATTTCTGCCAAAGCCCATCAAACTTCTCTTGGATCGGACTAATTATTTTTTCAGCCCATTGTAAATGGGCTCTAAAATTAGGATGGAGCTCCCACCTTCTATCCCACAATTTATGTATCCCCTTGTATCCTATATTTTGATTTATATGCCCCCAAAATATATTTCTATTTATATGCACGGATTATCTGAGATCAGTCATAATAATTAATTCTATATTAACTAAAAAATAATTATAAATTCCAATTGGATGTAATGCACCCTAATTAATTATTGTGAAATTTGACTAAACTACATGAAATATAAATTGAAGAAATAATATTGGAATAACAACAAAAGGTGGGATGCAGCGGTTTGAATGATTGAATCGACCCATGGCAATGGCATGTTCCCTTATAGAAGCCATTTATACGACAGTTGGTTTTATAGGTTACTATGAATACAATTTTTCATACTTGTCGGCAAAAATAGAAGGAAATTACACAAAAGATTGTGACAGATTGTTAGACGAGCTATAGTTCGTCGAAATTTGACGAGTATCACTTTATGTCTTTATTTATAATTGTTTTATTATTTATAATATTATAATATATAAAAATAGTTACTATACTAATTAATTAATTTAATTTATCTAATTAAATTAGTGATACATTTCAAATGATATTAGTCTCAACCACTTTCGTTAATTAAATATTAATTTTTGATTGGTATAATAAAAATAGTATTATATCAATTTTCATTTGATGAAGTTTTATAGAAAGGTTAATGTGAAATTGTAGATCTTTAAAAAAGAAGAAGAAAAAAATATATAAATTTGATGTAAGATATGATGTAGTACAATGTGTGATATTGTAGTTAATCATATCATTTGGTGCTTGTAAGATCATAATTGACGGTTGAACATCATCTTACTTGAAGTTTGACATAATCGATTTTTGTGTATCATCTCATTTGGAGCTTGCATTGAGAGACTGCAACTCAATTATGAGCATCAAATGGAGATTAAAAAATCATACATGGCTTAGTATCATATCGTCTGGAGTTTAAAAGACCATAAATGATCAGTTACGAGCATCATCTCATCTTAAGGTCGGAGCTTACCAAGCCACCTATAACTTATAAATATTATTTCGTTTGAAACTTGAAAGAGCACCATCGCTTATGGAGCTTTAGATAACAACATCAAATGTGAAATTACATTAAAAACTTCTTGTTATTGTTGAAAAACATTGAATCCTGAAATTGATGTTTTAATTGAAAAATAGATGAAAGGTCCACAATAAGTTCTTTCTTTTTTTAGCTGCATATCATTATTCATGCATATATGAAAAATATTAATAGATGACTTGATCAGTCGAAAAAACTTTGAACGTACGTGGTAACTTAATTGCATATATATACGTGCCAAAAATTAGAATTTGGTAAACAATGAACGTAAAATAAAGTAAAAATAATATAAATATGACAAGTGATGCATATATGGAGTGGGGTGAAATTTATTTGGTTATTAATTAAGAGTAGGTAGCATTAGACGACATATATGGATGGAAGTAGTAATTAATTAGCTAGCAGGGTTTGGTGCAGAAGCAGCGGCGGAGGAAGCCACTGCATTTGCCGCCGGGAAAGCCCTCCGTCCGACAAACGATGTAACAGTCGACGTTTTTCAGGCACAGCCCCTTGAAGGTGCTGCTCTCTGACTCACATGCACTGGCGGATCTAGCATGGTGCATGGGGGTGCAACTGCATCCCCAAAAAAAAAATAAAAAAAATTAATAGTATTAATATTTATATATAAATTATTTTATATTTAAGGTTTGCACCCCAAATAAAAGTTCTTATCGAAAATAAAAGAAAATTTCAATTTTTAAAATCCTAAATTCCATTGGCCCAACTAAAAAGAGAGCCAATCATCTCTTTCTTTTTCATTCTTTTGATCGAGCCCATCAATTAATCAATCATTTACCTCAATTCTTAATTAAATAAAAAAATTGACCGTACACATTTTGTTTTTGGAATGCAGAGTTATTACTAATTATATTTGTATTTTAGTAAAAAAAAGAAAATGTCTAAAATGTATTGAAGGCCTAAAAAAAAAAATTCCCGGGGGCTACCGCCCCCGAACCCCCGTAAAAGTTCAACCCCCTCAAAAAAATCCCAGCTCCGCCAGTGTTTATAAGATTATTTTTTGCATCCCCAGTTTTTTAATCCTGAATCCGCCGCTGCTCACATGTCCGAGCCTCTCCCACCATTGCACCTATATATATATATATATCTCCACACATTCACATAATTAATTGAAATACATATATATACAAAGTTGCATGAATGAAACAAGCAATTACCAGTAGTCATCATGACGAGCATGAGCACCAACACAATAGCAGCAAATCGCCCCATCTTAATTGTTTTACAGATATATATATATATATATATATATATATATATATATATATATATATATATATATATATATATCTACTTAAATTTAGTTTATAAGTTGAGTTAACAGTGGCGGGTGTAAGTAGCATATTTATAAATCAACTTCAAGGTTGAGATGTATTTCCTTTTTTCTGCCTACACATATAATCTAGCTCGTAGCTTATATTATAGAAAATATGCAGTCTGCCCAAACTATCCTTTTACCCGTCGGTTATGCCTTTTTGTGTTGTACGAATGATACTAGTGACCATATTAGTGTCAATAGTATCATATATTTGTGTTGATATATTGCACGAATGGTACTAATGACCATATTAGTGCCAATAGTATCATATACTTATGTTGATACACTGCCCCATCAGCCATATGACCATTTTGAACACTTCCCCGTAGAATTTAGATTCTTCATTTAGGATTTAGATTCTCCATTTAAGGTTTAATCATCGAATGATACTTTCGGAACTAATATTAATTATCATTTGTGCCAAAAGTACCAATTTACTTTTTTTTTTTTTTTTTTTTTTCTGTTGGTACTTTTGGCACAAATGATAATTAATATACTCCTTCCGTCCACAAAGAGTGTGTCATAGAGTGGAGGACACGAATTTTAATAAAAAAGTTGGAAGATTTGATTTTAGTGTTAAAGGGTAGTATTGGACCCACAAAAATGTAAAAGTAAATAGTGGATATTTTTGTAAATATTGAGTGTGAATGAGGTTTAAAGTATAAAGAAGATTTCTGAAATAAGAAAGCACACGATCTTTATAGACAAATAAAAATAGTAATAAGCACACAATCTTTATGGACGAATGAAGTATATATGTACTTAATAATTTGCTTTCAATTAGGCTGGTTTAGTAATTAGTACGTACCATTATTAATACTAGGACTAGGATGTAATGTCGATGTCAATAACAACCGAATAGCTATATATATTCCAAATAGTTGGGCGGCTGTCTAACTAATTAATTTGCAATAATACACCGTTGATTATAATCAAGTACGCTCAGAATTAAGATTTTAATTTTCAGTTGTTTTCTTATTATTTATTGTATCACTTCAAATCAAATGCCTAACAGTTCTTTTATGAATAATTGTTGTTTATGACCTGAAATTTAGAGCGTTTGTAGAAATGATTCGAACCCCAAAAAATGCAAAAAATTGTGTTGAATTTTTATGAAAATTTAAAAAAATAGTCCTATCATTGAAAAACGCAAAAAAAAAAAATACTCTGAACTTTCATAAAATTGTAAACATGACTCAATTTTAGAAAACACAAAAGAATACGCTGACGTTCATTGAATTTATAAAATTGATCAACCTTTCAAAAAGACTAATGCTAAACAGGCACACTGTGATCACCTACAAATTAATTAAATATTTTTTTATTTAACTTATTTTATAAAATAAAAATAAGATTTAGATATTTTACTGTAGTCTATATTTTTGTAATTTTTTGGTAACTTTTTTATTTTTATTATAAAATAAAATAAAAATAAAAGATGCATTTTTTTGAAAAAATAGGTTCTACAATATAGACAATACAATAAAATAATTAATCCTATTTTTATTTTAAAAAATAAATTAAATAAATTAAATTTTTTTCTGTTAAACTAATTTGTGGGTGACCACAATGTGATTGCATAGATTTATTGTTTAAAAAATGCAGAAAAAAGTCCTTACGCAAAGATAGCTTCAGCTTACACTTTTCGGCTCAAACTATGACATGGAATTGTGAAAGGCTTGAAGCTAATGTGTATATTATATAGCAATTCTTTATTCAACCTGAAATTGAATAATACTATTGTTTTAAGCTTAAGAGGTGAAAACAGTCTTCAACGTTGTTCTACATAAAACGATTATGTAATTTTATAGAAAACAATAGAATTTGGAGAGAGCCCGAATACATAAACTCAGACTATTTTTTGCATTTTTATGAAAAATTAGATTTAATTTTTTTTTATATCAATCAATTTTTACAATTTTAATGAAAGTTCATAATATGTTTTCATACTTAGCTTTTCTAAAAGTCGGGTCGTTTTTACAACTTTTATAAAAGTACAAAACGTTTGTTACTTTCTTTTTAAATTAGTCAACTTTTACAAATCACTTCAAAAATTGAGCCATAAATTAGTACAATGAATTCTTTTTTTCTTATACTACCTAATAAAGAGGTAATATGTGAAGAACGAGTTAGGGCTGTATGGAGCTATTGATGCTAGTTCGGTCATGTCCAATTCTAACCAATTAAAAATCAAGTATGTATTCCAAATAATTAGTGTGAAAAAAGGGGGAGGGGGTGACTGGGGACAGTCAAACTTAATTTGCAATAATACACCGTTGATTATAATAATATGAACCTTCATATTGGAATCATCAAGTAGGCTCTGAATTAAGAATTTGATTTTCAGTTGTTTTCTTATTTATTGTATCACTTCAATTAACATTTCTTTTAGGAATAATGTTTGTAAAAATAATTCGAAATTTATAAAAATATAAAATTGTGCTCAATTTTTATAGAAGTTTTAAAGTTACCCAATTTTTTAAAGTGCTCCCCCTCTCGACGGGCCTGGACGCGGCTCGGCGGCTAGCCCGCTGCCACCTGCTTGCTTGACTTCGGCCCTATTTTTCGGCAACAGACACTCCCTTCCCTCTGAACCATCTCTCTGCCTCCCCCTTCACGTCATCTGCCACCACTCGCCGGCCATTTTTTAGTCCAAGTGTTATATTTGAGTCCAAATTATTTCATTTTTTAATCTAAATGTCATTTTCGACTGCTACGATATCATTTTCGATCATCACATCGTCATTTTTCGATATCTATGTCGGATAAAACCGATGACCATACATAAATAATAAATTAGAATAAAACAAAAGGTTATATATTCTGAGGAAATTTGCAATTTCAGATTTCGTGAAACTTTAATTTTTTAGGTTTACAAGAAATTATCCTTTTTTAAAAAATGTGTATATATATATATATCTCGAACTTTCATAAAAATTATAAACATGAACCGAAATTTAAAAATACAAAATAACGCTTTTACCATTCATTGAAGTTATAAAAATGACTGGACATATAAAAAACATGTAAAAAAAATCCTTACCTTTCATGAAAGTCTTCCACACTTTATTGTGGAAGACTTGAAGTTGGCGTGTGTATTATGTAGAAATTTTTTATTTCATCTAGAGATGAACAATATTGTTTTTAAGTTTATAATTTGAAAGTGGCCCTTCAACATTGTTCTACAGAAGATGATTCTATGATTTTCTTAGAAACAATAGATTTGGAGAGAGCTTTAATGCTTTATAAGGTCAAATTATTTTTATAATTTTCATGAAAAATTAGTACGGAGTCTTTTTTTTTCTTTTACATTTTTTAAATATCAAGCCATTTATACCACTTTCATGCAAGTTCATGACTTTTTTAGTACTTTTCTAAAAGTTGTCTAACATTGCTAATGAGACCTAATTCAAGTGGCAAAGTTGAGGCACTCAAAGATATCGACTCTCTTGTGTGAGTGGTCTTGGTTCAATCCCGCCTATGAGCGTGTAGTTTTTCCACTTTTATGTAGGTAGTGTTTCCACCTTTGTGTAGGTAGTGGTCACGTCTGTGTACGATTATTTTCCCACCTTTATATGGTGTAGAGGTCACATTTTAAAAGGTTGTCTAACATTTTTACAATTTTTATGAAAGTTCAAAACACTTTTTTTTTTTTTACTTTCGTTTTTATGTTGAGTCAATTTTTATAAAATCACTTCAACTGTGAGCGGTAAACTACTCTTAGAGGGTGTTTGGACAAATGAGATCCTCTGTTCCAAATGTAGTGTGTACCACTTTTAATTTTTTTTTATAATTTTTAATTATTTGTTATTCAATTTATTTTATTGTGCTTTAATATAATATAAAAATAATTAACAAGGGTTCACTAATCTAATTAGGGTTTATAATTATTTTTTTGTATTTATTTGAATTAATAATAGATTATTTGGGTTCATTAATTCAAAGTTATGATATACTATAATTTTTTAAATTCTATTTTTTAGTGATAAATATTAATTAGACTTCATAATATAATACAGTAATAATTTTTATTTTTATAAAAAAATTATAAAATAAAGAAATTAAGAGTGGTACACGGTGGTACACACTACATTCTGGGACAGAGGATCCCATCGGGGTGTTTGGATAAAACTTATAATCTGCTTAGGAGTTCCTTCAAAGTGTTTGTTGGCAAAATAAATTCTTAAACAATTTATAAGCTCCAAGAACCTATAAGTTCTCTGGAAAAAAAGTTCATTACCCCAACTTATTTTTATAATTTTATATGTAACAAATATTTTATGAATATTATTTAATTATAAATTATTATTTTCATCATATATCCTTTCAAGTTCATCTTTTTAGATTTTCTCTCTGCAACAAAGATTTTGTCCATCTAACTAAAAATTTTCTTTTTAACTTATAAGTTCAATTATTTAAATATTTTGACAATTTATAAATTTTAAAGAAGTCATTGAAGAAGTCAAGAGGAGGAAGATAGGTATTACTCTGTTCAAAATTGATTTCGCAAAAGCTTTTGATACAGTTGATTGGGATTTTCTGGATTCGATGTTGATGAACATGAATTTTGGCTCTAAGTGGAGAATGTGGATCTCGGGTTGTCTGGGCTCGGCTTCGTCCAACGTCTTGGTAAATGGAAGCCCGTCAGGCGAGTTTTTGCTCGAAAAAGGCCTTCGTCAAGGTGATCCTCTTTCACCTTTCTTGTTCCTCATTGTGGCGGAAGGGCTCAACTTGTTGGTGGAAAGAGCTGTCCAAAAGGGACGTCTGGAACCTATTTCAATTGGTAGGGGAGCTATCAAAATTTCTCACCTTCAGTATGCGGATGACACGATGCTTTTGACCACTAATAGGAAAGAAAACGCCTGGGCCTTCAAATGTATTTTGAAGCTTTTCGAACTCCTCTCGGGTTTAAAAGTGAACTTTGAGAAAAGTAGTATTGTGGGCATTGGGATCGCAGATTCTACTTGTGTTGAAATGGCACAGATTTTGGATTGTCAAGTTGGAGAAATGCCGATCAATTATTTGGGCATCAAAGTTGGGAAAAGCTTGTCTCGAACAGTAGAGTGGAATTATCTGGTGGAGAAAATCAAGAGAAGAATTGGTAAGTGGAGCAATCAGAAAATTTCTTTTGCCGGGAGAGTCACTTTACTTCGTTCGGTACTTCTTTCAATTTCGATTTATCAACTGTCTTTCTCGATTCTCAGCAAATGTGTGCTGTCCCAAATCCGTGCAATCATGAGTCTTTCGCTTTCTCCACATTGATAATTCTCTCATAAAAATGGCTTTTGCTGCAAAATCTACGAATGGCTGTCTAGCTTCTTCACTGTTGGGTATCTTCGCCTTGCCGGGATTACTCCTCTTGTTTCCCGAACCTCCGGTCCTTCTCACTCGACACTCTAGTGCCAAGATCCACTTCACGTTGCTTCTTCTTCGTCGTCTTCACTCCTCTGTACCTGTACCTGTAGAGCACCAAGAAATCAACAAGTAAAAAGATACAAAGTGAAGGAAAAACAAAAGGAGACAGAAAAGCAGGAAAGAGCAGAAAAGATCGAAGTGGGAAAATGTGTCCTCGGGACACTTTGGCTCAGATTTTCCCACGGTAGACTCGGCTTCTTCCGGCAGCGTTAATGATCAAGGCTTCAAGGGAACAGAGAGATCTAATCGGCACTCAAGTCTCAGTTGAACAGCAACCAACAGCAGGAATCCTAAGGACAGGAATTCCGATGGCTTTACAATCAACCAGAGTATCACCAAACAGGAATCCGGTGGGCAGGAATCCGGTGATAACTCTCACAGCAACAGAGAAGGTCTCGTTCACACACAGGAGAGAAATCTTAGAAGGAGTAGCAGAGCCTTCTCAAGAAAAATGCCTGAAGACCTTCACATTGCTGTGAAGAATTAGGGCCAGATTAAAAAAGGGTGGGAGGCATCGGGAAGGGGGTGGAGAATTGAAGACGGAAGGAGAACCGAGGAGTCGGGCGGCGGAGGGAACTGGAAGGGCGCAGATGGGAGAGAGAGGTCACAGCGGCGCAAGGTAGGAGAGGGATTTAGGGTTTGGTTGAGGGGAGGTTGGATATAAAGGGGATGGGCTTGGGCTGAGAGTTTAAAGGGAAGGTGGGCTCGGGTTTGGGCTTGGGGAATTTTAATGAGAATTGGGCCAACACTCCACATTCCACCTTTGGCACAATGATCATTAAGTTACCAGGGAAGAGCCAGCCTTTGATTCGAGCTTTATCATCACAGCCATTTTTACTATCATCCTATCACAAAGACAAGATAATAGAGGGTGAGAAAAATATTATGCATATTTAACTCAATCTCAACAACAGAGACCAACCCAAGGGAAATCACCATTTCTCAAACCCAAAGGGTTATCATTGAAGACACACAGACACCACAAAACACACACAAACATACAGAGCAGTCAACAAAGCAGAACAAGGCAGGTACACACAAACAGAGCAAAGAGAATCATAAACAGAAGACAAAAACAGGACCAAAGCAGGCAAACAGAACACAATAGGCAGAATAAGGTCAACACAAAAACATGCAAAAGGAAGAAAAAAACAAAAAACACAGAAGAGACAAGCAGCCACAGAGGCTGAGCTTGTCACACAAAGACACAAAAGGATTAACCGGGACCTATATTCAAAGTTTCCAAGCAAGATTCCAGCTTTGCAACTGGAAGACACTTGGTGCCCATATCAGCAGGATTGAATTCAGAGGGAATCTTATCAAGCAAAACATCTCCTTTTTCAACTACATCCCTAATGAAGTGATATTTAACAGCAATATGCTTAGTTCTATCATGGAACACAGGGTTTTTGCATAGTTGAATGGCAGATTGACTATCAGAGAAAACAATGGGTTTATCATCAATGTATCTAATTTCAGACAGCAAACCATCAAGCCAAAGAGCTTCTTTCACAGCCTCAGTTGCAGCAATATACTCAGATTCAGTAGTAGACAAGGCAACAACGTTTTGCAATTGAGATTTCCAACTAATGCAGGCATTACACAAAGTGAATACATAAGAAGTAGATGACTTCCTACTATCTATATCATTTGCATAGTTAGAATCAACATATCCAACACATTTAATGCCATCTTGAGCCTTAGCAAAATTCAGACCATAATGCATAGTAGACTTCAAGTATCTGAGCAACCATTTCAAAGCTTCCCAATGAGAAGCACCAGGATTTGCCATATATCTACTTAAACAAGAAACAGCATAAGCAATATCAGGCCTAGTACTAATCATCAAGTACATGACAGAGCCTATAGCATTAGCATATGGAATGTTTCTCATTTCTTCAAGTTCAAGATCAGTTTTAGGACATTGCTTTTTACTTAGTTCAAAATGAGAACCAAGAGGCACAGTTACAGATCTGCAATTTTCCATATTGAATTTCAAAAGAACTTGTTTCACATAATCACTTTGATGCAACAACAGGGTGGATTTCTCCCTATCTCTTTCTATGCTCATGCCCAAAATTTTCTTGGCATCACCAAGATTTTTCATGTCAAAGTTTTCACACAACTTTTTCTGCACATTTTCAATGGTTTGCAGACAAGGGCCAAGTAAAAGCATGTCATCCACATATAATAACAGAAACACAGGAGGTTCGGAATTTGAGTAATACAAGCAATGATCATATTGACTTCTAGAAAAGTTCAAGTTCTGCATGCATTGGTCAAATTTGAGATTCCATTGTCTTGGAGACTGTTTAAGACCATATAGGGACTTTTTCAGCAAACACACATGATCAGGAAACTCATCACTCACAAATCCCTCAGGCTGTTTCATATAAATGTCATTTTCAAGATCACCATGAAGGAAGGCAGTAGTAACATCCATTTGCTTCAGTTCCCAGTTAAAATGAGCACATAAAGCAAGCATAATGCGCACAGTGGTGAACTTAACAACAGGAGCAAATATTTCATTATAGTCAATGCCTTCTTTTTGAGTGAAACCTTTAGCTACAAGTCTAGCCTTGTATCTAATGTTATTAGTTTCATGCTTGACTTTAAACAACCATTTACACTCAACAACAGAACAGTCCTCAGGTTTCTTGACTAAAATCCAAGTTTCATTATCATGCAGAGACTTCATTTCAGAATTCATAGCAGTCAGCCACTTATCAGAATCAGCAGAATTAACAGCATCAGAATAAGTGCAGGGTTCAGAGTAATCCACATTGTTGAACACATTGAATGCATACATAGACAAGTTATAATCATCAAACCGAGCAGGAGGTCTGATGTTCCTCATTTCTCTGTCCCTAGCAAGTTGATAGTCATTCAAAGGAGTATTATCAGGAGGTGCTGAGTTGGTGGGATCAATGTTGAGTTCCGAATTGGGAGTGGGGTTAGTTTCAGCATGCTCAGTCATGGTAGGAGGATCATAAGGCAGAGGATCCACCTCAGGAGGATCCATGGGTGGGGTGAACAT